>NW_024429199.1:24150600-24495600 GCF_017639785.1 Mesocricetus auratus
CATCCACTAATAATGAAGCACTCATTTCACTTATCACAACAGAAACAATAGGCTAGCCTGTCAGTCAGTGGTAGACTGTGGGCTTAGGCAGAGTGAAGCAGAAACTTCTTTTCTTCCCTCTTTTCCCAAGACTCTTGAAACAACAGAGAAGATGGGAAGAAGGATTATAAGAACCAAGAAGGGACAGACCAAGAGTGATGCACTCGTGAGATCACAGCAGCTACAGGTATTTGAATAAGACCAGCTCAAGATCAAACCTGTCAACATTCTAGCATGAGAATGGTAGCTCACCAGCCCCACTCCCTAGCTGAAAAGCAATGGCTTCTGGGGGAGGGAGAGCCAATTTTCTGTCAGGTTATATAGTCCCTGGTAGGTCAACATGCCCATGAGGATACATGCAGCACAAACTGACTCAGTAGGCTATCTTTTTTAAAAGAACATGAATATGAATATGAATATGGATATGAATATGAATATGAAAGGGGAGATAGATTTGGTGGAAGTTAGAGGAAAAATGCAAATGAGTATGATTGAAATACATTGCATTTATGTATGAACTTCTCAAAATAAAATACAAATATTATAGTGAAATTAATAGTGACCATAAAGTAAACTCAAGCTTGGAAGTGTGTTTGCTGGTAATGGTTTCTCTCACCTTGCTTTGTAATCAATCATTTGCCCTCTGTGATTTTTCTTTACTTACTTAACAACCAAAGGTTTGGACTAGAATGTTCTCAAAATACTACACTGAAATTACAAGGATTCTTGGTCTGTAGAAGAGGCCTCCTATTGAACATTACTGCATATTTTTCTGATTTAACAAATAACCACCTGCTCATCTTCAAAGTTTTATACTCATTTTGTATTTCTATCTTTAAAAATATTCATCTGTATTTTATGATTGTTACAGTGTTTCATGTTATTTGCCTGGGGTTTGATGGTATAGTTGAATGCAAGACAAAATTATATCACTCTAAAGTTTCATTTAGATAAGCATTTTATGTAAAGAAAAGCTTTTTCCTTGAGAGAGAAGCCTTCCCGCCAGCTTGGTTTTAGAGCCGCATCAGTCCCAAATAAACACACAGGAGGCTATATTCATTATGAAGATGTTGGCCTTGCTTGTTTCTTACTGGCTAGCTCTGACTTAAGTAATTACCACATAATTGTTAATCTAAGTATTTCTCTTACCAGAGAATAGTTCCGGGCTTCCTACTCCATGGTGGTTACATCTCAAAGTCTCCTGTGTTTCTCCTTCCCAGAATCCTCCTGGACTCCTAGTCCCACCTATCTAGATTCCTATTGGCTCAACAGTGCTTTATTAACAAATGTACAGGACTTCCCCCATCATCTCCTCTTTTCTGTTTAAACAAAAAGAAAGGTCTTAACTTTAACATAGTCAAATGATATATAACAGAACAGTTATCAAGTAAGAACACAGTTACAATATTTTAGCAAGATTTAAAGAAAATATCATCCATCCCATCCTTGTGAGTCCAAAGCTCTATATGTAGCTTATCTTTTACCATAACTAAGGAAAACTATAATTGTAACTATCTGTCTTCAACTCCATCAAAGACCACAGAAGGATAATATGTAAACACTAGGATTGACAGAGATATCTTACTGCCTGAACAGTCACCTGAAGTTCCTCTGTAACGTTGGGGCATCCATCTTCAGCCCATAGGCCACAATGTGTCTGGAACACTTCTCAGGAAAGTAGGAAATTTCAAACTGTTCATCTGCATTGGCAGTCTGTTAGTCATTTTTCTGTGTCCTGCAGAAAGTTTGGTAGACTCTTCCATGAAGCAGGAACCCTGTAAGACTGTTTGAGTTCAGCTGTCACTTTTCTGTGGGTCCTGCATATCCAGTTTATACAGAAACAGTCAAACAGTCCAGGCAAGAGCAGTTTCTTGCCCAAATGGCTAATCTTGCCATGTTGAAAGCAAACTCCATAACAAGTTTCTTCGATGCCCATCTTCCTCTCAGACGTAATTGGTGCTGCCAGGAGCAGACATTTCTCATTGTCAAGAAAAACCCTAAACCATTTTAAATGCCATTTTCTGAAGGCCTTTGAGAGGTTTGAAGACTGTTTATCTATCTCAAATATATTTCTGTATATCTAGAAAACCTAACTTACCTAACTATAAATTCTGACTATTAAAAGTAACTATCTATAGTCTGTATTTAATTACGCATTACGTTTTAAAAGATCAGTATAAGCACAATATTTAATCAAGAGGAGAAATATACACATCACAAAATTGACCTTGAATTTGTATTAATAAATGAAAAACAATACCCATAACATAATTCCCCTTTTTACCATTAAAAGGAGATTGGCTGTGATCATTAACCAATTATAAACAATCCCATATAAATGAAAACAAAGGTTTATAAACAAGATGGGAATTAGGACGTCGCTCATTCCAAACTGCTTCGTGCTGGAAGGGGGGGCTGTTTATACCATGGGGATCATGACAAAACTCAGAAACCTGTATAAGTCCTTATTTTCAGGGTCTGTAAAGCTCCATCATCTTAGCTGTTTCAATTGTTGGAACATCTGATCCACTGCTTCCGGGGGTCTTGGTTCATCAAACCACAGAAGCCTGGAAGGAATCCTCAGCTTTTCATTTTCTGTAGAAACATAAATAAAAACTCCTTTTCCAAGTAACATATACTTATACTTAAATTTTGAAGTCAAGGCATTTTCAAAAGATACAGGTTGAATTAATTTAGCAGCATTTATAATCAAGTGTACTTTAGTAGCAGTTCCTTCCTGAGCAAGCAAAAAACTGAAAAACATAATAGCATACAGTATCCAGACGCTCTGTGTATTTACCATCTTTACATGGCTTATTTATTTATCTATTATTACTTTATTTATTTTACTTTTATTTATTTTTCTTTGAGACAGGATTTCTCTTTGGAAATCCGCCTGCCTCGGCCTCTAGAGTAAATCCGACCGGTGTGCGCCACCACAACACCGGCTTTTGTATCTATATACCACTTTGCCGTTTCATTTTCTCTCTCAATCTCACGTATATTTTTAAACACACTGTAAACCTTTAGAGGTTTTGTTCATCCAAGTCTGACTTTACTGTAAATCTTTACGTTTTTCTGGCCACGTGTCTTATCTGTAAAACCGCGGCTGTTTTAAACTGCCGTTTCAAGATGGCGGGCGTAAGCGCCATCAGTCCATGCTGACATCCAGCAAAAGCTGCCACTTCCAGCTGTACGTACACACCTTTCAATCGTTAACAGAGTCTCTTAAAACAACCTTGCTGGTTTTTTTTTTCTTTTTATGCTGAGTCAGGAAGACTCCAGTAAGCGAGCCACGTGAATCTCGGCTTGTCCCTAGCAAAACACCTGAGAAAATGCTGCTATCAAAAATCTGTGCTTCTCTCCATTCTTCTGCTTCTAAAATTCCTTTAAATCTTTTGTTATTTTGCATGGAAATTCAATCCCGCTTCTGACAACCATTCTGTAAAGGGAAACTTTTTCCTTTGAGAGAAGCCTTCCCACCAGCCTGGTTCTAGAGCCACATCAGTCCCAAATAAACACACAGGAGGCTATATTCATTATGAAGATGTTGGCCTTGCTTGTTTCTTACTGGCTAGCTCTGACTTAAGTAATTACCACACAATTGTTAATCTAAGTATTTCTCTTATCGGAGAATAGTTCCTGGCTTCCTACCCCATGGCAGTTACATCTCGAACTCTCCTGTGTTTCTCCTTCCCAGAATCCTCCTGGACTCCTAGTCCCACCTATCTAGATTCCTATTGGCTCAACAGTGCTTTATTAACAAATGTACAGGACTTCCCCCATCAGTACACGGTTATTAAGAAAGCATAAAATCCTTGGAGAATTTTGAAATTCCTGAGTTTATAATTTCTATGAGTGCATTGGGATAAACTTTCCTGTGAAATGTAGTTGTTTCAGGATGTGGTAAGATGCAGAAAGAAGGCAAAAATCATGTAATATTGGTTTTTTAATACACTCAGAAATGATGTTCACTTGAAGAAATACAAATGATGTTTCATTACCCACATCTTACTCCCATTTCATTTGGTATCATAACCTACCAACATCATTTGCAGATAACAACCCTTCGTAATCACTGAGCTCAAAGTGGCAATATTGTTGTGGAATATTATTTTATCTAGGCAAAGATGTGTAACATTTGTTTATGCTGCAGAATATTACTTTAACTGTGTGAAGGATGTGTTACTATTTTTTTATTCTGAATTTGTTTAACCATTTAAGGTTGTGTGTTTAATTATGTAAAAATATGTTGTGTCTGTTTCACCTTTTCTGTCTAAGGCACGTGATTGACCTAATAAAAACCTGAATGGCCAATAGGTAGGCAGGAAAAAGGATAGGCAGGGCTGTCAGGCAGAGAGAATAAATGGGAGGAGATACCTAGGCTCAGAAGAGGAAAGAAAGAGAAGAATGAAAGAAGGAAGAAAGGACAAAGGAGACACCAGGGGCCAGACACCCAGACAGACACAGAGTAAGAAGGAAAGAAAAATATATAGAATAAAGAAAGGTAAAAATCCCAGAGGCAAAATATAGAGGAAGAAAAACAGGATAGTTTAAGATAAACTAGAAAAGATGGCTAGAAATAAGATAAACTAAGGCCAGGCATTTATAAGTAAGAATAATTTTTAAAAAAAGCTTTTAAAAACATTTTCTATTTTTCTATATGTACGAATTTTTCTACATGTGTCCCAGATACATGTCTAGGAATACAGACCTGTGTCACTACCTTTTTATGTCTGTCTTTTATGAGACAGGGTATCAATCTATAGCCCAGGCTCTTGGTGAAGTCCTGCCTAAGCCTAGAATGTTGGGATCATGAGCCTGTATCACGTTCTTGGGTACCATGTTCTTTCTAAGCTGGTGGAAGTTGGCAATCTCCTCCCAACATGTGGGTTCCAGGAGTTAAGCTTTGGTCCCAAAGCTCAGCAAGCGCCTTTATCCTCTGTCACTGGCCCCTGTGGTTTTTCTTATGGAGACATTTTCTTTCATAGTCAAGAATAAGTCTCCATGTCTTTATTTGGGAGCTAGGTGGAGGCCCCTCAAAAGAAAAAAAGCCTGCTACATCTTCTGTTAATTTTCCTTTTAGAATTATCAGTCATCCATACTTGAAACAATTAAATAGAAAATTACAGAAATAAGCAATTCATAAGCTATGAATTACATACAATTCTGAGTAGTATAGTGGGCATGGAGCTAAGTAGATATAATCTCTGTTGTCCATAAATTAATAAATTAACATTCTCACGATGTTATTCATCTACCCTGAGGTCAGATATTCATCTAGAAAATGGAGTAACAATAATTACTTGTAATAAGTAAATGAAGTATCATTGTTTCAGCATTTGATTGAATGTTTTGACAAATACCTACATCTTAAAAATTTTTTGTTAGTTCTCCTTTCTTCCCTAGGTGTTATGAAAGGAAAAGGAAAAGCAGCAGATCAGACAGTGCTTGAACCGAAGATGTAGGCTGCTTCTGTGGCTATCATCCCAAAGAAGACAGAACCAATAGGTAATTCTAAATGAGAACATAGCATTATTCGACTTGTATATTCATAAGATCATAACAACCCCACTCAATGATTTTTGTAGTTTCATTGCTTTAAGGGACATGAAAGATCAGATAGGAGCTCTACAAGATCAAATCAGAATCATATGTGATCCATTTATTGAAGTCTGAAGGCTGGATTGGCATGTTTCCAAGGTAGAATCATGTACATATACATGGAACCTTGGTGGAAGAGTGGATAAATGTATTAACTAAAACAAGAACTGGCAGTGTATTATGGAGTAGAGAGTGAGGAGACAGACCAAATTGGAGATTTTGGACATAATTTATACAGGGAAAACCCTAAGAAAATACCAATCTTGAGAGGGTTGAGTAAAAGGGAAGAGAAAAAAAGCAATTCTAAAACTGTTCTGCACCAAGTAATGGACTGGCAATTAAGAGAATGGAGACTCTGAACAAGAGGGAATTTAATGTCTATGCCACTGTCACAGACAATCCAAGTAAGATTGTATGGAGAACATTGCCTCAACTTTCTATCCCTAGTACTGAAGGGGAGAGAGAATACGCCAACCCTTCTTTGCTTGGATTGGAAGGAGAGAGTATCATCAGAGCAAATGAATGTTTAAATTAATCTAAGGGGACAAAGTAAGCATTCTATGAAAAGTTTAACAATGTAGGGAAACAATAAAAAGATCTGTTACTGCAATGGAAATAATTTGGAAGAGAGCCAGAAGACAAGAAGGGAAAGAAGTCCCTAGACCACCAGGAAAGAACAAGACTGAGCTGGATAAAGATAAGAATACAAGACGACTAATGATTAAGGAACTCTAATTCTTTTTATCTTTGTCTTAAGCGAAATAATTTTCAGCACTTTGAATTCTTCTCTGATATCATATTAACTTAATAACTGCTCTCTAGCTGTCCTTCGGTTCCACCCTGTGTGGAAAGGCAATATGCCAACCTAAGCAACAGTGATGCCAACCACCATAGCACAAAAGCAAGGTCACGTTGGTCTGAACTTACAAGAGCTCTGCTATTCATGTTAACAGGCACCTTTTCTAAGTGAGTGTCTCAAATGTCACCTCTTCATTTAATGACAGTCTTGGTGTGTGACATAGATATCTGTTCACAGTGGACCCCAGTCATTTTTCCAGCATGAAAAGCCTAATCTGCAGTCTCTGGTTTGACTGCTTATCTTTTCAAAACACATATAGAACGTTCCTTACTGGTGGAGCCAAGCATTATCCTGGAGGGCTGCCTGAAACCTCACCATCTCTCTCTCTCCCTTCCCCTCTGCATAAGTGTGTGTGTGTGTGTGTGTTTGTGTGTGTGTGTGTACAGTCTATGTGTGCCCTTGTCATTATCCAATCAACTGAGATGGGATAAACCACATATCTACATTGAAAGAAAAACTTCAGAAAACTGTTCTTGTCATAAGATATCCTTGGTGATGACTCTGTTTTCTTTTGCTGTGACTAATATTCTACAGCCAACTTCTTCAACCATCCTGTTAGTAGATGAAAAGACATATTGCCATGGTGACCACATTTGGACCATCTTCAGGAACAATTCACTCAATGTGGCATGAAGAACATTTCTCAACTAAACAGAGTGCTGTTCTGTCAAGTCAGTAAACAGAATATTAAGGGTATTACCTGAGCAGCTTGGGAAACGGCTCAGTTGGCAAAGTGCTTGCCTCATAAGCATGAAGGCCTGAGTTTGATCTCCAGAACCCACATTAATAAACAGGCTCGTAATCCAGACACTAGGGAGGCAGAATGAGACAGATCTCTGGTGCCCATAGACCAGCCAGCTTAACCTACTCAATGAAATCCAAGCCAGTGACAGAAAGTTTCAAGAAGAAAGGTTCTTCTGAGGAATGATGTCCAATGTTGTCCTCTGGCTGCAGGTGCCACACACACACACACACACACACACACACACACACACACACACACACACACACCCCACACCAAAAGGCAGGATGACTAAAACAATCCTGAGAAAAAGAAAAGAAAAAGGAGAAGGAGAGAAAGAGGAAAAGAAGAGCTGCTGGAGATGACGCCATCCCTGATCTCAAACTGTACTGTAAGGGTATTAGCAAGCACACACACACACACACATACACACACACACACACACACACACACACACACCACTTTGATCAACAGATTTGAATTGAGGACCCAGACATGAATCCATATACCTATGAACACCTAATTTTTGACAAAGAAACCAGAAATACATACTGAAAAAAAAATCTTCCACAAATGGTGCTGGCCAAACTAGATGGTTGCATGTGGAAGAATGCAAACTGGTTCATATCTATCAGCCTGCACAAAACTCAATTCCAAATTAGTCAAGAACCTTAACTAACATAAGGCCAGATGCCCTGAATCTCATAGAAGAGAAAGTGGGGAAGAGTCTTGAACTTATTATCACAGCAAAAGAGTTTCTACACAGAACACCAGTATAACATTGGTAATAAGACTAATAATAAATGGTACCTCATGAAGATGAAATGGTTCTGTATGACAAAGGACGCCATGATCCAGACAAAGCAGCAGGCTAGAGAATGGAAAAATACTATTACCAATTACCATTCAGATTGAAAGCTAATATCTGAAATGCATAAAGTCCTCATAAAACGGGACATCAAGAAAGCAAATAACCCAATTAAAGATGGGGTAGAGAACTAACCTGAGAGTCCGCAAATGCTAAAATGCAATTGACTGAGAATACTTAAAGAAATGTTCAACATCCTGAGTTATCAGGGAAATGCATCAAAACACACCAATAAGAATGGTCAATATCCATAAAGTAAATGATGGCTCATGCTGGGGAGGATATGGAGTAAGGGGGAGCATTCATCTATTGCTGGAGCACAAACTTGTACCATCACTGTGGAAATCAGTGTAGTACTTCTTCAGGAAGCTGGGAGTAGATCAATCTTGAGCATGTTTGTTTCTGCTCTATTCATAATAGCCAGAAATAAAAAATGCCTATATATTCATCAACAGATGAATGGATAAAGAAAATGTGATACATTTACACAGTGAAATATTGTTCAGCCATTAAAAAAAATTAAAGTCGCAAGTAAGTGGATAGAGCTAGAAAAATTCATCCTGTGAGAGGTAACCCAGAAAGAGAAATATGGTATGTGCAGATGTTAGCTGTTGAATCTTTTATTAAAAATCTACAATCTATATAACCACAGAGGTTAGTAGAGGCTAAGGGGCTGCTGGGGTGAGAATCTTGCTAGGAAGGAGAAATAGAATGGATAGTTACAGATGGACAACAGTAGGGCAACTGGAACAGGAATACCAAACAAGGAGGGGAGCGAGGAGTAATGAAGGGAATGTGCGGAGGGTCGTCTAAAACTAAGGGCCACTTGAGGGATCATATGGAAGCCTAATACAGTAGAAGCTTCCTAAAATATACACATGTATGAAGACATTCTAAGTGAAATCACAAAACAGGAGCGGCAGAGCCACAACTACACATCTCTCATCCAAATGAAGCTTACAGCACCAGAGCATGAGTTACACCTAATCAAGTTGTTGGCTAAAGGGGACCCCCAAACAACCCAGGCTATTCCCAAGGCTATTGGTTGTTCTTCACAAACTGAGGATAAATCCCTATTGCTGAAGATAACACCTACACAGATGCCACTAGTAGATGGAAGTTTCTGACCTGCCAGGTCCCACGGTCGTTTAGTCCCAAATAAACACCCAGTGTCTTATTTTAATTGTAAACTCTTTGGCCAATGGCTCAGATGTCTTACTGGCTAGCTCTCTCTTAATTATTCTATTAATCTGTTTATCTCCATGTGGTCTTGGCTTACTGGTGATGTCCAGGTCTCTTTCTCCTCAGTCACATGGCATCTCCTCAGAGACACTCTGCATTCCTCTTCCCAGAATTCTCCTAGTCTAGTAGCCCCACCCATACTTCCTGCCTGGCTGCATCCTGCCTCTCCATCGGCTGAAACAGTTTTATTCATTAACCAATGAGATAAACACATATTCACAGTATATAGGACATCGCCCATCGACATTCAGCTGTGTTTTCATGGTGATTCATAATGGCCAGAGCAAGATAGACCAAAGAAAGGATTTTTCCATTTCAAGATTGTATTCTCAAATGTAACGATTTCCAATCTCTCCCAGAAAAGTGTTTTAGGATTGTTATCAAATCTCTTGAACTGTGTTTGTACAATAATAAAAAACTACATGGAGCTAGTTTTTAAAGTGTCTGAATTAGAGCCATTTTCAAATAGCCAAAGTCCTTCCTGATATCTTCAGGCTTGCTCTCTGGCTCTCACTTCTAAACAAGACTGTGAGGATCATGGGTCTAGCATTGCAACAGCTTCCCAGGTATCTCAAAGCAGAGACAGGCTACCCTGAAAGAGGTTAATGAGTGTTGAGTTTATCTTGTGGGATAGATTTCAAATTGGTACACAAAAAGCTTCTAAGATTTTAAAGGAATTTCATCATCTTTGGCTTGAAATGGTCAAAGTACAAAATTCAGTGAAGCCATACAGAAGGAACTATGGAAGACACTCTCTTGCAACAGGGCTCAATTTTGATGGAAAGAAAAGACATATTTGGGTAGAAGTAAGATTCCAAAGACAAACCAAAACCCACAGACAGTTAGTGCCAGAGACTAGTGTCGACCCTAATTTTAAAATGCCAAATAAATTATTTAGCATACCAGATATACTAGTACATTACTTCTATTCCTTTTGTATTCTCCCTTTTGTACTCAGTCATTTGCTGTCTAATCAACACTTTTCTATTAGTCATGTAGAACATAATAAATAGCATATCACTCACAATTAGTAAATAGTAAACCTCTGGTTTCCTGCATTTATCTCTGTATCACAGTCTCCATATCAAGAATGGCAATCATAGGACTAGATTTCAGGAATTCCACTCACAGAATTCTCCTTATAATTTTCCCAGGTCATGAGATTCTGGACATCTGAACCCCATGTTCAAGCCATATGAGATGCAGTCAGGAGATACCATATAGGGGACTTTGGAGAGGAGATTAGTGTATTTCAAATGTGGAAAGAATGACCATGACCAAAATATAGACAGGCATTCACAGTTCATAATTTTGTCACCAATTTGTTTGATATTTCTTCCATTAGAAGCTGTAATACATACAGATGGACTTATGAGAAAGCAATACTATGTAAGGTATGTAATTTCAGAGTCCAGATCAGAAAACCTTCTGCAACTTTTGCCTGGAATTCTTGGAGTTATCACTAAACAGAAAGCTAACCATCACAAAAAGATGTACAAATTACACTGACAACCATGTGGAAGATTTCCCCATTGGCACTCCAGTCTGCATCACTGATAGCAAACACCAGTAGTGGAAGTAAACTATCTTGAATATCATGCCAAGCCAAGTCTACAGAAGACCACAGCTCCAGCTACCATCTAATCACAGCTCCATGAGTGACCCTAAATGAGGCCTTCCCAGCCTAAAAATCCCTTCCTGAATTCTTAATTCTCAAAGTACTAAGAAAAATACAAAGAAAGAATAAGAGTATTAGGACTATGTAATCAAGAATGGAGATGAAAATGAGTGGTAGAAATACAACCTGGTGTGCATGAGATCCTTGGCTATATCCCCAACACTGTACAAACAAACAAAATAATATAAAGCATTTACAAACTCATACAAAATATATGAACATTTATGTTTGTATAAGTTAAGCAATTCAGTTTGTCTATATACACAGACACTTTACATTTTGAGGCCACAGGAACTGTACCCATGGGTGATAGTCGGAAATAGATAGAAGGTAAGTATATCTATAGTTAAACCAAGAAGACACAATGACACAAGCGTAAAGCTTCCCATAAAAACCCGGAACTGGAAGTCTTAGTACACACAGAGGACCTGGTACAGACTCCGTGCAGGCTCTGTACTTGCTGCTTCCGTGTCTCTCAGTTTGTATGAGCTTTGCTCAGTTAATTTAGAGGGCTTGTATCCTTGGTGTCCTCCATACCCTCTGGCTCTTGCACTTTCAGTCTCCTCTTCTCTGGGTTCCCTGAGCCCTGAGGGGAGGAATCTGATGGAAACTTCTGTATATATATTATGACTCTCAGTTTAGTGTTTTTATGGGACTCCTGGGTGTGTGAATCAGAGTGGTTCTCTGATTCTTGTGCCTTCTTGGCTTTTCTCCTTCTGTTGGTTTGCCTTGTCCAACTTCAATGTAATGTCTTTTATCTCATTGTATTTTATTTTGTCATGTTTTCTTGCTATCTCTTAGAAGTATGTTCTAATAAGAGACAGAAAGAGAATGGATCCTGATGGGATGGGAGGTAAGGAGGAACTACACGGAGTAAATGGAGGAGACACTATAATCAGGATATATTGTATGAGAAAAGAATCTATTTTCAATAAAAGGGAAAATTTATCCTCTCAAGTGTGTCTATAATATATATCATCCCAAAAGAAAAGATAGAATTGACTCTGTAGTCTAAAGAAAATAATAAAATTTGGTGGAACAAAGTTATCCTTGTAACTGTTCAGTGACTGCATTGTTTCGACAACCTAATCCGGTCAACAGATATAATTGTGATGGTTAGTTTTAATTGTCAACATAATACAACCTAGAGTAAGCTGGAAAGAGAGTATGGATGAGGCAATGTCTCACAGTCTCAAGGTAACTGGGTTGGCCTGTGTACATGTCTCTGGGGGACTGTCTTACTTAATGATGCTGAAAGACTCTGCCCATTGTGGATGGTACCATCCCCTAAGCAGGGGATCCTGAACAGTATTAAAGGCAGAGAAATCCAGCCAGCTATAACAAGCAAGTGGGCATGTATGTATTCATTTCTCTCTGCTCTTGACTGTGAATATGATGGGGACAGCTGTTTAAAATTCCTGCCTTGACTTCCCCATAACAATGGATTCTAACTTCAAATAAAATTTAAATAAACTCCTTTCTCCCCAAGTTGTTTTTTGTTGGGGTGGTGTACCACAGCAGCGTAAATGAAACCAGAGCAACACTACAGCAGTCCAACTAGCCTAGCCAGGAGGAAAAACAATAGTCATGCTGATCTTGACATCCTTTCCTGGTTCAGGAAAAGAATACCATATTTTCACGCTAAGTTGTGTTTGTCTCATAAGGTACATTATCTAAAACTACTAAAGCTCCTTCTGGAGGGCAGCATGAGGAGGTAAGAAATTCTTAATTTTATTATATTATAAACCATTCACTGTTTTAGGAGTCCTTTAAAATAATCTTGATAATAAAAATTATAACTGGAATAACATTGCCAATGGTTTCACCAATGCATTCACTTTCTCTAAACAGCAAAATGAAGATGGTTTTTGTGAGGTCATTTTCATTAACTATCAATGACATTTTTCAGGTGGTGTCTGAGGGCACTTCCATTACAATATGTGCTCAAAGTCTACTGTTCATCAGCATAGTGGTTCTCTGTAAACACCTTGAACACATAATGAAATCCCCTGTTCCACACCTTTCCTGATCAAAAAGTAATATTCTCTTTACCCTCAAGCTCTCTTATCATCATTTATGTTGAAATTTTTAAGCCAGTCCCTTCAAATGCCAATATGTCCTTAATATTTATCATGGATTTTAAGTGACAGAAAACAGGGAACAAATATGTCATTGAAGCATCAAGATATGAGCCCAAATTTCAGTTTAAAAGTAAGTCACACTTCAAGCTTGAAATCTCTGATGCTCTTAAAAATATACTCAATATATTTTTAATTCCACAGTGTTGATTTTTAAGCCTGTTTTTTCCTTGAGAGATTTAGTTTCCAGCCTTGAAGACTAAGCTAAAGTCTGAAAGACAGTAGGGAAAACTCAGTAATTCAAAGTCATTTTAGACTTGGATAAGCAACCTATGGTATCTCACATGAGCAGGAAGAAATGTCCAACTCTTTAGAGCCACTCAAGACCTAACTTTCCTTTCTTCCTTTCTTCCTTTCTTCCTTTCTTCCTTCCTTCCTTCCTTCCTTCCTTTCTTCCTTCCTTTCTTTCTTTCTTTCTTTTTTGGCTTGATGTTTTGAGACAGAGGACAGAGTTTCATTGTTTAGTTCTGACTGTCCTGGAACTCAATTTGCAGACCAACCTGTTTCCAGAATAGAAAAAAAACAACAACAAAAAAACCCAACTCCTTTATGGAAATAAAAATATAAGTTGAAATCCTGAAGTAAAAATAATATAATACCTAGTAGAAATATCCCTAATTAAAACATGTATAATTTTACAAGCAACTATTACCTGCAAGATATTGGAGATCGATATTTTTTCTACTAAAACAATTAAATGGAATTTGTGGTTTTGCAATGCCAGAATTTTCAATGCATCAGATTGTATATATTTTGTAACAAATAATAAGGCATCAAAAATATTATTTCCTTCCAAAACTCTACATTTTTTAGCAAAATGGCATATATATTCAATTTATCACAAACTAATTTACTCAGTTTAACTCACCCACTTTCAATAGTGATCAACAGGCATCTAAGACAGGAAAATCGAAAGTTTGTGGTAAAATATTGTTCATCTCCCCCACTCATCAAAACAGTGGAGAAACGAAAAGTTAATAGTAGAAGCATGATTTAATATAAGTAAGAAATTATATGTTGTTATAAGTTGGAAATGACTAGCGCAAATAGGACAAGAGGAACAAACGACAACGAGACAAAACTGGGAAAGTTGCTGATTCAAACAGAAGCCCATGAAAATCATTGGCACTTTGTGTTCATTATTTCATTAATGATGTCATTAACATGATCTTGGGAGATTATGAATAGCCATAATCTACAAATTAGATTCAAGAGACCTCAGAAGATTGACACATTGAAACCCCTCCCAGATCATCTTCTAGAATCTGCACGCTGGACATCAATTAAGTTGGCACATAACAAGGTCTATTTTGTGCCCATCTCTGGTTTTCCTGGTATAAAAATATTCAAAACCACCTCAGTATTTTTCTTGTGGTGCTGATGTACTCCTGAAAAGCAAGGGTCCCAGTGAACTCAGCCCTCCCCCCCCCCCCCAGTAATCCTTGGAATCAACTGAGACAAGCCATTTTGAAAACCAGAACCATGAGAGCAATGTCCGGGTTGTAGGAAAAATAGTCAGGTTTCGTGTTGGGTCTCTGTCAATTAGCATTCCGTCATGGATACTGCTTCCCACGGGAGATCATACTGTGTCTGACAGTGGCTGCCCTAAAGGAGGGTGTTGTCACTGTCACCTCAAGATGCTATTCTAGTGGGACTGGGTCCCACCCTGTCGTAGGGTGCAGGGATATCTTCCAGGCATTGAACATAACCAAGGTTTGCCAGGGCTGTGGGAAAGGTTGCCAGTCCAAAGGAATGAATTTTATGAGAAAACTGACGTGTACACATTTATTTCAAGGGCTGATAAGGATTCCTTTTATCTTTTAAGCACTCTGAATGCCTTCTTTTCATCCCTGAGACTATGAACTTATTTCTGGTATTCAGAAGAAGTGAAAACTTTCACATGAAACTACATATTTTTCTGTCTAGATTTGACTTTAAAAAATAATAACTGAATACTATGCTGAGCAATGCAGCATTTACGATTAAAACTTAGAGATAACCTCAGTAAAATGCTTCTCTACTAAGCAGTGGTGCCTAAGTTTAGACTAATTCTAGAAATTAGTGCAAAGAACTTCACCAAAAACATCTGCTCAGAGCAAAAGCTAGACTCCGTGAGACGTTTTCTTAGTTTCGAAAACAGCATTCAAAAGATAGCAAAGTACAAAGAATGATGTAACAAACACCCACAATTCCACTCCTCCAAATTAAAAGCTACTCACACTTAGCTACATTTATTGGGAAAGGTTTGTCTTTGGCATGAACATTTAAAAACACTGTCTGGAAAAATCCTTTTTAGCCTATATCAAAAGAAAGGGAATGGGAGGGGGAAGGAGAAGTTGGGTGGGGTGCAAAAAGAAAAGAGGGAGACAAAAAAAGGTAGGAAAGGATCAGGGGGAGTCCCTTGGCCATGACTTCCTTCTCATTTCCATCGGGACACAGGGGGCACCGTTGGACTCATCACTCTATTATGCATGGTGAGAGGAATACCCCCATTTCTAGGCTCTCCAGCTTGTAGACAGTCGATGATCCATAGCGCTCCCCTATGCTTCTCTTCAGTTCTGTTGGTAGCAGGTGTACTTTCTCCTCTTCGATTTCTGGATCTATTTTAATCTATTTTTTCTTTGTCTTGCTAAAGCTTCTTCAGTGGCATGTGTCTTTTCCACTGACCTTTTCTATTGCCTTTTCAGCATAAATTTTGCTTATTTTGCTTTGGTATTTACCATTTGCTTCATTCTGTTACCTTTAGTGTTAATTTGGTCCTCTCCTATGCAGTGTGGGTGTATAGGTAAAATTGCTCTTCGACGACAGAGGTATTTATGCTATAAAATCCCCTTTTTAGGTATACTTACCCTGCATCCCACAAGTTAGAGGATGCTATGCTTCAGCTTTTGTTGGATAATCATTATTTCAATCAGATCTGCCTTTAATCCATTCGGTGTTGACGACAATCCTTTTTTTTAAGATCTGTGTGTTTGTGAATTTTCTAGAAGTCTTTCTGCGATTGTTGTAGTTTTATTCTAGTCTGGTCAGAAAGAGGATTGATAAGGTTTCAGGCTTTAATAAATGTGTTAAAGCTTGTTCTCTCCATAACATACAATCCTCCTGGAAGAATGTGTGCTCTGTGAACTGTTCTGGAAATGTTAATTCCATTTATTTTGTACCTAATGTTTTAATTTGGGGCCCAGAATCTATTCTTAAGTATTGTTTGTCCACAATTTCCTGTTCATATACTATTCTAGTCCAGGATTTTTATCTTTTTAATTTAAATTTTATAATTTATATTATTAAAAAAGTTGACAATAGCCAGGCAGTGGCGGTGCGTGCCTTTAATCCCATGCCTTGGGAGACAGAGGCAGGCAGATCTCTGAGTTCAAGGCCAGCGTGACCCACAGAGTGAGCACCAGGACAACCAAGGCTACACAGAGAGATCCTGTCTTGAAAAACCAAAACTAAAAAAGACAATTTGAAAAACAAACTAACAAATCAGGCACCAGATTTAACCAGACTCAAAGTGTATGCCTATGAACAGACTTCTATTCACTTAGAATGACCTCTTGGAATACAGGTATGCAGCCTTACATTGGATTACCCTACTTTTACTGTCAGATATATTTTATGTGCTTTTCCAATGCCAAAAACAAAAGATCCACAACAGAGTTAGAACTTGAAAAACAATTAGCTTTATTTCCTCTTTCATAACTCGGGCCCATGACCCACACTATCCCCTAGCATTTATCCTCTCTTGTTTTCTTTTCTATGTGTTATATTGTGTTCACATGTCCATTCGTTTGCGTATATGCACGTATGGTTGACTGGATTCTGCATATGAGGGAGAGCACTGATTTTTCTTTCTTTCTGAGATTGTGTAACCTCACTTAATATTCTAAGTGCATCCATTTTCCTACAAATTTTGTGGTTACATTTTTCTCTAGAACTGAATTTTCTCTGAAGCTTCTGAGTCGGGCTTAAAGCCAACCTGTAATTTCCTCATTTCTAAAGCTAAATAGCTGATCTTATACCTTAAGAGTTTGGTGAGTTTCATCTAGAACTTTCTGAGCATGAAGATTATAATTGAGGATATTTGTGATGTCTTTTCTTCTAGGTTGATTTCTTTAATTATTATTATTATTAATGTGCTCCATATTTTTAAAATGTATTCCAATGCCAATTTTGGCATTTTTATTCCTGTAGTTTTCAGATTTGCCTAGCATGAAATCTTGACAAATTTTTTATTGTCTTTTCATTTTTATCTTATTTATCGTTATTCAGTCTACATTTGCAAATTTTTTGTAGTCTTGAGATTCCCAGTTTTTGTAAACAGTTAGCTATACCCATTTTACTCCTCATCCTGCTGGTTTCCTTTTTAAGGCATGTTTGGGGGAAGCATAAGCCACAATCGTGTGAATGTGCTTATGTCACAGCCAGATCAATACATTCAACTTCCGGCCTCTATTTTCTTCTTCTCTAAAAAAAAAAACAAAAACAAAAACAAAAAACTGTACAGTAAATGGGTATCAACATGGCAGCATCGACGTCTCAAGTCCATCATTATTTGCTGCTGCACTCATCTGCCTCATTTTCCAGGGCTACTCTGTTGCCGCCATGCCAGTCGCGGGAGCAACCCCAACAGTACCACTTTGCGCATGCCCGAGTCCTGAGCTAGACCTGAAGCACACTTCTGGGCAAATTTACAGCTCTCACTGCTTATACAAGAAGAGAAGAGAGCCGAAAATAAATGAGCTAAGCAACTTAAGTAAGAGAACAACAAAATAAACACAAAGAGAGGAGAAGGAAGGAAACTATAAAGATAAGAGTGAAAATCAATCAAACGAAAAACAAATATACAGTAGAGGGAATCAACTAAGGCAAAAGTTCATTTTGGGGGGAAAAACTAATAAAATAGACATTTTGAGGATCTTTGAAAATATGAAATGGCATAAATAAACAATCTTAAAAATGAAAAATAAGATAACTAGATAATACAGACTCTGGAAAAAAAAGAGATGAAATAAGGATTTCTCAGACACATTACAAACTTTGATAAAATGAAAGTTTCTCAGAAAAACTGAACGTTAACAACTGACTCAAGAAAGAAAAATAGTCGAGGCCGGCCTGGACCGACAGCCTCCAAAACAATACAGAGAAACCCTGTCTCATAAAACCAAAAAGAAAAGAAAAGAAAAAGAAAGAAAAATAGATTGTTTTCTTCTGCTTACTAAATTTAATTAAAAACCATAAATATACACTTCAAAAAGCTGGTTCCACATTAATTTATAGGCTATTTAAATGTAAAAGTCAAAGTGTGTGTGTGTGTGTGTGTTGTTATTTATTATTCAGCTTTAACTGAGTTAGTTTCCTGCTCTTTAAAATGGATTTTTTAAAGGTATACATCTTCTCCCCATATTCAGTTACTTATGTGTAACTGGTTATAAATGTTCTAGAAGCTAAAAAATCTAGGTAATCACACTTCAGGATGAGCCAGAGTCCACACTCTGTATGGTTGAGAATAAAATTTCCTGTGTTGAGGGTTATGTCTCTTGTGTATTAAGCTTGTTAATGATGTCGACCAAATTGTTATGTATTCGAAGATTTGTTACTTGGTTCACCTATATGTTGTAGGAATTTTCTAAATTCTTACAGATTTGCCTATAATTGGCCTCAAATGTTTAAAGCTTTGCCATGAAGTCCAAACACAGTGTATCTGAAGAACTGAGTTTTCATGACTAGAAATCCTCCTTATGCTTAGTGATTACTTTTCTCCCAGACATCATTTTGACTTGCACATGCATCTATTTCTTTTTTGAGTTATATGCCTTTTCCTCTTCTGTCATGTATGCATATTTTAGCTATTTCTTTTCACCTTACTAAGCAGAAAATGGCTTCTTAATACCCAGTGTATTGAATTTATACTAATTATTATTACTGTTAAATGTAGGATTATGGTGATAATATTATGTTTACTACAACTGGTTTTGCAATTGTTGTTAATAGTCTTCATCATCATCATCATCCTTTATCCTTTTCTTTCTCTCTTTCTTCTGATCTGACTGAGAATTGTCTTTTGGTTGACTGAAGAAATTGTTCAGTGGTTAAGAGGAAGTTCTGATCTTCTAGGGGACCTAAGTTTGGAACCCAGAACCCCATCAGACCCATAACTCCAGCTTTAGGAGCTCCAACACCCTCTTCTGACCTCTACAGGTACCTGCACACATGTGGTATACATCCATACAAATAAACACACATTCAAAATCTTTATTTTTTTAAATTGACTCCTGAGTAATAGAGCTTTCTGCCAATCCTGATAACCTGAGTTCAATCCTCAGATCCCCCATGCTGAAGAAGAGATCCAATTTCCAAGAGTTGTCCTCTCATACACATACATGCAACATGACTCATGCATGTCCCACACATGTATACACACAAGTAAATGAACAAGCAAATAAGTGTAATTTTTAAGATTTGTCCTTTTATCCCATTGCCCCACCGGACATACTTACATGCTGAGCTTTTTTGTGACATATCTGCCCTAATTTGTCTAATGTCTGACAAAACACATGACACGGAACAAGCTTAATCGAGGTAGAGTTTATTTTAAATCACATATCAAGGATACAGTCCATCTTGGCAGGAAGTCCTGGTAGCAAGAGCTTTAAAGCACAGTCAAAGAGTAGAGGCTGATGAATGCTTGTGTTCTGCTCACTCTGTCCTTTTAATTCAGCCAAGGACCAAGGTCAATGAAATGAAACCACCCATATTTAGGATGGGTCTTCCCATCCCAATCAGCCTAATCTAGATCATCTTCCATAGGCATGCCCAGAGACTTGTCTTCTGGGTGAGTCTAGATTCTAGATCTAGAGTTGAAACTCAACATTATCCAAAGTGACTCCTAATAACACTCTGCAGTACTCATAGATCAGTGCCTTGTTCAGCCCTCGTCAAAGAAACTTCCTCCTGAAGTAGGTGGGAACAAATATAAAGATCCACAGCCAGACATTATGCAGAGAGTGAGAGACCTTTGAACATTCAGCCTTAAACAGGATGTCTCCAAAAAATTCCTCCCCTCTGAACTCAGGGAACCCTGCAGAAAAGAGGCAGAAAGAGTATAAGAACCAGAGGGGATGGATGATACCAAGAAAGTAAGACCCTCTGTAGTTTTCTTATTCTGTGTGGGGGCCCTCCAGCCAGCTCCCAAATAAATACATGGAATCTTGTTCAGGCTTATGAATGTCCAGCCTTAACTTGGCTTATTTCTAGTCAGATTTTCTTTACTTAAATTATCCCATCTACCTTTTGCCTCTGGGCTTTTACCTTTCTCTATTCTATATACCTCTCTCTCTTTCTTACTTTGTAGCTTGTTGTGTGGCAGAGTGACTAGATCCTGGTATCCTCCTTCCCTTTTCCTTTTATTGCTCTATCCTCACTCTTCTTTCAAGCATAGACCTCTCCTCCTATTTATTCTCTCTGCCCACCAGCCCTACCTATTAGTCCCTCCTGCCTAGCTATTGGCTGTTCAGTGCTTTATTAGACCAGTCAGGTGTTTTAGGTAGGCAAAGTAACACAACTTCACAGAGTTAAACAAAGGCAACATAAATAATGGAGCACATCTTTGCATCATTTAAACAAATATCCACAGCATAAGCAAATGTAACACATTTTAAGCTAATATTCCACAACAGCCCTCTAAATCAACATGAAGAAAGCCCTATGAACTCATGGAGACTAAAGCAGCATGCACAGGGCCTATGCATGCACCAGATCTCTATGCTTATGTCATGGCTTCTAATGAGTGTTTTTATGGGATTCCTGAGTGTGTGGATGGTGGGTCTCTGATTCTTATGCTTTCCCTTGGGTTCATTTCCTTCTATTGGTTTGTCTTGTCTAACACTGATGTGATAGTTTTTATTTTATCTTGTTATATTTTATTGTGCTGTATTTTAAAAATATGAATTAATTAATTAATTAATACCTAACCACTAGGGTAAAGGTTAACAACAGAACTGTCACTTATACCTGCTGGGACAGGGAAAATCAGTTTGCTCCAGTAAAGTGACACTGGGTATATCAATGACAACCACTCTAGGACAGGCTTCATGTTCAAGAGTAGTTGACCAATATGTAATGGACTTCTAAGTTTCTTATGTGTGGTTTATTTGGTTACAGTTTGGTGTTTTTGTTTGTTTTCTTTTGTGGATTTCTTTTATTTTTCTTGGTTTTGTTGATGTATTGGAATTATTTTGTTTTTTAAGAAAGAACAGTGGGTCTTTTTGATATTCAAAATAAATTGAACGCCTACATGTGAAACTCTCAGACTCTTATCAACAGATAAAAGGAGGGAAATACAAATATTTGGTGCTGTGAGGAATGACTTTGTTGAATATGACCCCAAAAGTACAATAACAAAAGATACTGTTTTTCATGTTACAAGAATGCTAACCAACTTCCACATTTCCTATGGACATGTCTCTTTAGGTAATTTGTCTAGATACTTGAGTTCATTTTATTAGTTCCTTTTCCAGTGAGAGAGAGAGAATAGAGAGCAGCACTGAGGCCAGTGTGCTTCCTGGGACATCAAGTGTCTTTGAAAAGAAAAGCAGAGGTCTTAAAAACTTGACAAGGTAAAAGCAAAGATCAGAGTTTAAGGCATGAACAAACCCTTAAAGTTTGGCTTTGGAATCAAATGTTCTATCAGTTTCAAACATTCTAAATCCCTGTGTATATTGGCTGTTTTTTGTCAACTTGACACAAACTAGAGTCACTTGGAAAGGGAGAACCTCAATTGAACATTTTCTTCTATTATATTGCCCTATGAGCCTGTGTCTGAAACATTTTCTTGTCTGACTATTGATGTGAGAAGACCCAGCCCAGTGTGGTTGATGCCACTCCTGGGCAGGTGGTCCTGGGTTATATTAAGAAAGATATCCATGGCGAGAAAGCCAGTAGGCAAAATTCTTCTGTGCTTTCTGTTTAAGATCCTGCCACCAGGTTTCTGCATTGAGTTCCTGTTTTGGCATTTCTTGATGATGGGTTGTAAGCAGTAAATCAAATAAATCCTCCCATCCATGGCTCTTTATTGCAAGTGCTAAGACTAGCCAACACCAAGAAATGGTGAGTGAAAACATGTAGTGATCCTGAAATGTCCTGGAATTTTATGTTGAAGATCCCTAAGCCTTTAATGGAGGCATACAGATCTGGTAGTTCTTGAAGTCCTTCTCTGACACTGTAACGGAGAGATCAATAGAACTACCCATGTAGAGTTTGTTTGACATTCTGAGGTCCTACACTGACTCCCACAGCTTTTTTGTATTACAAAAAGAAAAAAAACACTTCCCTCAAACTGACTCATTTTCCATAGCCACCATCAATTACACTGTAGCATATTTAAGTGATTCTATGAAGGAGCATACTTTATGTTTGGCATTAAGGTCAGGGACATGTGATGGCATTCATGGTCTGATGGGGGAAGTCCTGTACATTTGTTAATAAAGCACTGTTGAGCCAATAGAAATCTAGATAGGTGGGACTAGGAGTCCAGGAGGATTCTGGGAAGGAGAAACACAAGAGAGTTCGACATGTAACCGCCATGAGGTAGGAAGCCCGGAACTATTCTCCGGTAAGAGACATACTTAGATTAACAATTATGGGGTAATTACTTAAAGCAGAGCTAGCCAGTAAGAGACAAGCAAGGCCAACAGCTTCATAATGAATATAGCCTCCTGTGTGTTTATTTGGGACTGATGCGGCTCTAGAACCAGACTGGCGGGAAGGCTCCTCTCAAAGAAAAAGCTTCTCTTCACAGAATGGTTGTCAGGAGCGGGATTGAATTTCCACGCAAAATAACAAAAGATTTAAAGGAATTTTAGAAACAAAAGAAAGGAGAAAAGCACAGATTTTGGTAGCAGCATTTTTCTCAGGTGTGCTCTGTTTTGCTAGCCACAAGCCGAGATTCACGTGGCTCGCTTACCGGAGTCTTCCTGACTCGGCATAAAAAGAAAAAAAAAAACAAGGTTGTTTTAAAAGACTCTGCTAATGATTAAAAGGTGTGTACGTACAGCTGGAAGTGGCAGCTTTTGCTGGATGTCAGCATGGACAGAGGCGGTAAGCTGGAGTCACGCTTTCGCCCGCCATCTTGGAAACCGCAGTTTAAAACAGCCGCGGTTTTACAGATAAGACACGTGGCCAGAAAAACGTAAAGATTTACAGTAAAGTCAGACTTGGATGAACAAACCTCTAAAGGTTTACAGTGTGTTTAAAAATATACGTGAGATTGAGAGAGAAAATGAAACGGCAAAGTGGTAAATAAATACAAAAGCCGGCGTTGTGGTGGCGCATGACGATAGGATTTACTACAGAGGCAGAGGCAGGCAGAATTCCAAAGAGAAACCCTGTCTCAGAGAAAAATAAATAAAAGTAAAATAAATAAAGTAATAATAGATAAATAAATAAGCCACGTAGAGATGGAAAATACACAGAGAGTCTGGATACTGTATGCTATTGTGTTTTTCAGTTTTTTCATTGCTAAGGAAGGAACTGCTGCTAAAGTACACTTGATTATAAATGCTGCTAAATTAATTCAACTTATATCTTTTAAAAATGCCTTGACTTCAAAATTTAAGTATAAGGATGTGTTACTTGGAAAAGGAGATTTTACTTATGTTTCTACAGAAAATGAAAAGCTGAGGATTCCTTCCAGGCTTCTGTGGTTTGATGAACCAAGACCCCCGGAAGCAGTGGACCAGGTGTTCCAACAACTGAAACAGCTAAGATGATGCAGCATTACAGACCCCGAAAATACGGACTTATACAGGTTTCTGAGTTTTGTCATGATCCCCATGGTATGAACAGCGCCCCCTTCCAGCATGAAGCAGTTGGGAATGAGTGACGTCCTAATTCCCATCTTGTTTATAAATCTTTGTTTTCATTTGAATGGGGTTGTTTATAATTGGTTAATGATCACAGCCAATCTCCTTTTAATGGTAAAAAGGGGAAATTATGGTATGGGTATGGTTTTTCATTTATTGATACAAATTCAAGGTTAATTTTGTGATGTGTATATTTCTCCTCTTGTTTAAGTATTGTGCTTATACTGATCTTTTAAAACGTAATGCATAATTGAATACAAACTATAGTTACTTATAATAGTCAGAATTTATAGTTAGGTAAGTTAGGTTTTCTAGATATACAGAAATATATTTGAGATAGATAAACAGTCTTCAAACCTCTCAAAGGCCTTCAGAAAATGGCATTTAAAATGGTTTAGGGTTTTTCTTGACAATGAGAAATGTCTGCTCCTGCAGCACCAATTATGTCTGAGAGGAAGATGGGCATCGAAGAAACGTGTTATGGAGTTTGCTTTCAACATGGCAAGATTAGCCATTTGGGCAAGAAACTGCTCTTGCCTAGACTGTTTGACTGTTGCTGTATAAACTGGACATGCAGGACCCACAGGAAAGTGACTGCTAAACTCAGTCTTACAGGGTTCCTGATTCATGGAAGAGTCTACCAGACTTTTTACAGGACACAGAAAAATGACTAACAGACTGCCAATGCAGATGGACAGTTTGAAATTTCCTGCTTTGCTGAGAAGTGTTCCAGACACATTGTGGCCTATGGGCTGAAGATGGATGCCCCAACGCTACAGAGTAACTTCGGGTGACTGTCCAGGCAGTAAGATATCTCTGTCAATCCTGGTGTTTATATATTATCCTTCTGTGGTCTTTGATAGAGTTGAAGACAGATAGTTATAATTATAGTTTTCCTTAGTTATGATAAAAGATAAGCTACATATAGAACTTTGGACTCACAATGATGGGATGGATGATATTTTCGTTAAATCTTGCTAAAATATTGTAACTATGTTCTTACTTGATAACTGTTCTGTTATATATAATTTGACTATGTTAAAGTTAAGACCTTTCTTTTTGTTTAAACAGAAAAGAGGAGATGATTGGGGAAGTCCTGTACATTTGTTAATAAAGCACTGTTGAGCCAATAGAAATCTAGATAGGTGGGACTAGGAGTCCAGGAGGATTCTGGGAAGGAGAAACACAAGAGAGTTTGACATGTAACCGCCATGAGGTAGGAAGCCCGGAACTATTCACTGGTAAGAGACATACTTAGATTAACAATTATGGGGTAATTACTTGAAGCAGAGCTAGCCAGTAAGAGACAAGCAAGGCCAACAGCTTCATAATTAATACAGTGTCTTGTGTGTTTATTTGGGGACTACAATGCGGCAGAGCCCAGGCGACTGGCGGGGGATAAACCAAAGCGGCTAGCAAGGAAAAAGCTTCTCTTTACAATGGTCTGTCATAGGCTCCAAATTAAAAGATGTCGTGCTTTGAGATCTTGTTTCTGTCATGTTACAACTTAGCTTGAACCAGTAATGAGTCTTTTTGTCCTTTATGGAAGATCAAGGAAAGTGTAGATTCTCATGCAAGAGGTGAGATAGAAAAGTACAGCTAAGGGACACTGCTCACATAAAACCAATGCATCACTATTATTACGTTTTTGATTTCTCTTTGTTTTCATGATACATTTAAAGGAGGAATATTTGCCAGTTCTCTTTGGCTTTGAGAGTAAAAAGACCAGTCAAAAATTAATTGATCTCCAACCTGGTTAATCATCAAATATTCTTGCTCCAGGCTTGCAGTATCACCCATCATTCACTCCAGGTATTGGATCCTCCCTCATTACTTCCTCACCACCCTTTCCAACTCTCTGTGTGTGAACTTCTGTTGGCTTCTTTTAGGCTATGTCCTTGTATTAGTTATCTCTAGCTGTCACAACATATCCAATTAAAGCAACTTAAGTGGGAAGGAATTTATTTTGGCTCACAGTTTTGGGTGTTCAGAATCCATCATGGCAGGAAAGCATAACAGAGGGCTCGGTCCATGGAGGCAGGAGCCTTAGCATCTGCTTTTTGCATGGTGCCCACCATGAAGCAGAAGCATTCCTGAATAACCCTCATAGCCATCCCCCCACACACATCCCACAGCAACTAACTCCTCCAGCCAGACTCTCCCTCCCAAATCTTCCTAAACAGCACCCACAGCTGTGGTTCAAGTATTCAGCTGTGTGAGCCAGTGAAATAAATTTCACATCAAGCCTTCCTCCGCTAGTTAACTACACAGTTCATGGACAGAGAGATGCTGAATGCCACCCCTTTATATGTTCATAAAACTATCCACAAAGCTTAGCACCTAGTGTGTGTTCAAAAATTATGGAAAGATAAGGAGTAAATGAGGGAACAGACAGAAATGTCCACAGTGGACACAGGAATCTTTATTCATAAACAGGTCTACATGAGATTTTGATAGCCAGCACATTGAAGAACTTACTAGATTACTACAATGTGATTTCCCAGTAAGGAGAAACTCTTGTGGTTGCTGATGTGGACCCAGGAGCAACTTCCTGAAGATGTGATTAGGGCCAACTCAAAGTGCCCCCATCCTGTGTTTGCAGCTCAGTACTCTGATTACCATTGTCATGGTGTTTATAATGTTACCTTTGATATGTGCTTTCTACATCCCATCTGATGAGACAATGAAGAATGAGATAGCAAGTGGCACCTCTTCTCAGAACACAGAACCTCCAGACATCCCATTACCCCATAGCAAATCATCAGTTGCTTGTATACTTGATTCTGCCCACCAATTATTGCTGCCCTCACCCTAAACAAGGCTGGCTTGCATATAGATATTGTTAGAACAGAGTGCCTCGGATACCAATGAAAGTCTTAAGTATGTTTGCACAAGTATCCCCTGGCAAGGAATGTTGGCATTTTCAGTTTGCAATGGACTAAGAAATCGTACCAACAGACCTGGAGGCAAGAGAGTTATCAAAAGTAGGAGGTGTGCCCTTAAATTTGGAAAGCAACATTCTCATGTCAATTTCCTTGAAGATAAGATGCTATAGGACACAGTAACATGACCACTGAGTAGGTACCAGAAGCCTAGATCACTTTTGCGCCATACAAAAGCACCCCGCCCCAGTAACTGCCTATTACTGACACAGAAAAAAAATCCTTTTGTTCATTGAGTTATACTTTCTTGAAGAAAACATGATTTCACTCAAAAACTAAACATTATATTCTCTATTTTCATTGAAAAATATGTTTTGCGAAGGACATTTCACATTCCTTCCTTTTGAGAATTACTCTTTATCGGTGATGGTTGATTTTGTCAGTTTGATTGGGTTAAAGAATGTCTCCCTAAAGCAATTATGAAAGCACAGCACTGGTTAAACAAGAAATTTTAATACTGAAGCAGGATATACTGAGGTAACTTAGCCACCGATAAGAGAGACTAATTATTGTCCTTGATTATGTCCCAGTCCTCGTCTCACTGTTCATGTGACTCACCAGTATCTAGCCATGACTTCACAATGTTGTATGTCTTTTCCTTGGGAGGGATGTTAACAAACATCCTTTGATCCCAGGTAAACCAACAACAGGCTGAAAAAACTACTCCACCCAGCTCTAGTTTAGTGAAGCTGTGAGTTTATTGCGGTAATTTACTGAGGAAGAGAGAGGGATTACTTATGGAATCATGGATGATTCAAAGGAAGGTATATCACCAAAAATCCCACCCCAGCATAGGTCAAGACTAAGAAAAGTTTATGTCCCTAGAGTTCCATGCAGGACTTGCCGACAGCTCAGCATGTAAGAGAGCCTCTTTTCAACAGCAATCGTTACTTGTCACAAATCTTGAGCTTTGTGTATTTGTTTGCTTCTAAGACTTGTAAGTTCATTTCCATTCTGCTTCTTAATCAACTTGGAAGGAGCTATTCATTCAAGAAAAGAGGTAAATTATTGTTACTACAATAGCCTCCCTTTTTACAACTTTTTCATCCAGTCAGGTATTTCCTTATATTACATTTGATTCTGTCAGAAACTTCAGCTGAGAGTGCTTACTCCAATCTCCTGCCATATGTGTACATAGCCTTATGTCCTTCAACTGAGCACCCACCTGACATTTTTTGTCCAGTATGAGCAATCTACAGAATAGTAGAATTTTGTAAGTTTGTGGAGATTGTGGCTAGTCCATGGACCCTACAAGAGGCATATGACTTCTTCTCACAAAAATAAATCAGAACTCAGAAGCACAAGTCTCCACTGCTGGATGATTTCAGAACGTAGCATCTACCATGTTAGAAGACCTTCACTCTCCTTAATTAAGTAAACCTCTAGAAGGTGAAAACCCTGAAGCTGAAGTTGTTCAAGGTGTCTTCATCTTAGAAGATGTATGTCATGAACTGGGTTTAATACAATATGGCAGACTGACTCAGAGAAGTCTTCATGAAACTTGGATGGCTGGGGCCATGTTCTTGTCAGTCCACAATTGGTTTTGGATTAACTGAATTGCTAGAGAATATCCTGATTTCCTATACCTACCTCATGTTCAGTGCTTTCTAATTCTTCTTGGGACAAACAAAGCACAGAGATAGATAGAGATGGGTGACAAAAGACTAAGCAATGACAAAAGCAAATTCCTACTTATTTGTATTTTGAGAGCCTTCCCTGAGCAGCACCAGTACCTCTGAGAGCAGAGATGCTCATAATCCTGCTTCACTGAGGACTTACATCCCTGCCAAAAGCTCATTCCCTTGTCTTCCTTACCCACAGAAGCCCAATGAGCATCATCTTCTAGACTGACTCACTCTTTAAATAAGTGACTTTAATATGAGGATTCTGAAGATCCAAACAGTCCTCAGACAAGCATCAGAAAGCATGTCTATGTCTCTGTCCCGCGCTACCGTCTCGCCAGCAAGAACGACGCAGAACACTCGGATCCTTCTGCAGTAAAGCTTTAATGCATCTTGAGAGATAGATGATCAGCTTCTTAGAGGGAGACCCCAAGCTAAGAAACCCAGCCCCTTATATAAGCCTAGGAGCTCCGAGTGAGATGTGTAGAGCCGGGATTGGTGGTTTGCACATCACCCCAGATGACGTCACGGGAGAGGCACAGTTTAAACGGTTAACTCCAACTGACAGCGACAGTTAACTCCAACTGACAGCGACAGTTAACTCTAACTGACAGCGACAGTTAACTCCAACTGACAGCGACAGTTAACTCCAACTGACAGCGACAGTTAACTCCAACTGACAGCGACAGTTAACTCCAACTGACAGTGGATGTCAGCGCCATCTTCTAACGGCAATAGCGATAGCGAGGGCGGCTCCTCACATGTCTCTATTTGGTTTTTAAAAGAAATTTTCTTTTAAAAGTTCAAAAAATTTCAGACAATTCTTAAAGTGTGTCCACAATAAAAAAACAATAAGTATCAATTGATTTTTGTGAGCAAGTTGTTTTATTAACAAAATTGCAAAACATGAAGACATGTCGTATCAACTCTTCCTTACTGTCTTGGAAGAGCATCAAACCAATGGAAACCAACTAAACTTGAATTTCACAATTCATGAGATGACAGACAATGAATTGTGGTTTAAAAAAATGAAAGGACTGTCATCCAGGACAGGGGTTCCCAAATGCTTACCACAGTAGCCACAATTCCATAGGATACTTCTGAATTTTCTGTATGGGATGAGAAAGTTATAGGGCTCCAGATCTCCAAGCATACTAATCTCTGTGCTATGTGGTGTATCCATAATAAATACTGCATTTTCAAAGCTTTATTATAAAATAGAAAGCATAAAACATTAATCTGAGACTTGAAAGTTAGTGTGAATATATACTACAAATATCTTGTATAATCACAGATTCCCAGGCTCTAGTCATTGGGAAATGTGAGGAAATACTGCTGCCAACAAGTGCGCCACCTACACTCGGGTTAGTAAAATGCAAGTTTTCCTTAATGTCAATTGCATACAACTTGAGGGGGCATCTAGGAGGCATTCTTTGAAAAAGATTTTGATCAAGATGTCTCACCATATCTGGATAAGTACTGCTAATAATTGACAGTGTCTTCCATGGTCCAGGAAAGGACTATGTACATGAGGCTCCTATTACAGGTCATCATCTCAGGGAAGAGTTGGTCCACACCTGAAACACAAAACATGGCTTCCAACATGATTATGTTATCTCCATGGAAACAGACAATCCTGTGACCATTTTTGTTGAATGAATAATCCACAAACTCTTGAACCTCCACCCCTCCAAGCTTGTCTTCTGCTTTATCAGACTTGACTTTAGACCCATCGCTGACATTTATTAGTTATGAATCTGAGAAAAAGTGGGCATTAACTAGCAAATGGGGAGCAATGAAACCTAGATTATCAAAGCAGCCCTTAACTCTTACTCAGCCTTCCAGTGTGAACTCCGTGGAAGCCACTCCTGATTTCCCAGACTGCTGCATGATCTCCTTATGTAGTCATAAAAATTACAACTCTCTCGTATCTGTTTATAACTACGTTTACATGTTCATGTCCATGCACTTAGGTGATCAACTTCTGTCTCCACTGCTACATGGGCTCCAGTAAAGTTTCACTCAGTGCTGTATCTCAGCTCCCTACATTAAAAATCCCATCACACAGTCTACCCTCTGATGAGTTAGACTGCTGCAGATTTAGTAAAATTAAAACTTACAGAGCTAGAGAGATTGGCTCAGAGGTTAAGAATGTGCACAGCCCTCACAGAGTTCCTAGCTCCCACAGTGATCATCTCACTGTCGCCTGCAACTCTAACTCCAGGGGATCCAGCACCCTAATCTGGCCTCCACAAATACCTACACTCACATGCACATAGACACATGCAGACATGTGAACATAAGAAATGAAAGTTTTTAATTAACTCTTGCCAAATGCAAGAATTGAAAAAAAAGAAGAGGAGGAAGTTCAAAAAGAAATGAGGATAAGTAACTTAAAATAACAGGCCTCATCTGTCCCTAAAACATGCTGGCTCTATATTCAGGAAACATCACTTCTGGACATGGATGATAAAGTCTGGGATGCTTGGTTTTAAAAGGCACCACTGATGTGAATTTGTGCTTCCCTGGGAGAAGACCCAGTTGTAACTTGGATGTAGGTTGACTCCAAACTCTACTGTGCAGAAAGTCCATCTTACACCTCTGAAGAGTCAAAATATTTCCTAGTCCTCCCAGCTTACTATCTCCCTATCTGTTAGCGAATTTGGAAATCACGGGTAAGAGGAGATAGGTAATGCAAATAGAGTGATGCCTCTGATGCCAGGGAGTCTTGCAAATATAACAGTGCACTGGTGTTTTGTTGAAACAGACAGAAAATGAACCACCAAAATAAAGTCAGTAAGATCAACTGACAATAGCATCTGTAAAATGTACAGGGGTGAGGGGACTGTGTGGTGGTGTTCTTACCCATGCAGTTAGGGGAGAAGTCTTTGAAGACCTGACACCTGAACAGAGACAAGACTGTGGTAGAAGAACATGAATTTGAAGAGAATGTAAGTGCTCAAGATTTACACTTTTTTCCCTGGCTAACAAGATGATCTGGGGAATCTGTGTAAGTAGAAGAGAAAATGAAGGTGTCAAATCCGTGGAGTTCCAATACAGGAAGCTCAGATTGAAAACTTTAAAATCACTATACATAATTCACACCTAGAAAAGAACAGGTAAATGCAGGAGAGGCATTAAGATATATTAAACATATACAAGTCATGCCATGAATTTTACTAAACATAAGGAATTTGTTAGCAATGAGTGTAAGGTTATTTTATTTAAGACACAGGCTGTAATACTTGAGTATTCTAGTTAAAAATTGTAATCCGACTTTCTTGGCCTCTGCCAGCCCCAAATAACAACATAGAGATTTATTAATTATGAAAGTTTGGCCTTAGCTTAGACTTGTACCAATAGCTCTTATAACTTAAATTAATCTGTATTTTTACTAACCTATGTTGTGCCATGTGACTTTTTACCTCTGTCCCATTTTGTGTGTCTCAATGGCATCCCCTCCGTGCTTCAACTGTTCCTCCTCTGCCCAGAAGTCCTGCCTGTGTATTGGTCACACAGTTTTTTCTTACACTGATCACAGCAGTACATCTTCACACAGTGTGCAAATATCCCACAACAGAAAATAGGTGAAATAATGACACAGTGAAAGATGACAGCAGCAAATGAGGAATGAGGCCCATGACCTCAGCAGAGGCCAGCCTCATCCTAAGGGAGGCTGACACATTTTCTGGCGCCAAGATGAAGTCACCTCTTCTGAATGCTGCTGGTTTCTCAAGAGAATAATAAGTGAGGTCAGCAGCTGATAGTGCAGAATGGAAGGTGGAGCTAGATGCTTGGTGACAGAGGGGATGATAAAGGCTGCCTTCCCAGAGATGAGGGAAGAAAACCCACCAGGGAAATGCAGCATGCCTAATTACCATTCCTTTCCCTCCTTCATTCAGTGCCTCGTGGCCCATCCCGCCACAGACTATGCAGGTACTTAAAAACATGGGGTTCTTGGAGCACCTGGAGATATTTCTAATCGACTTGTGTTTTGCATCATGTTCATAGAGCGCTCACTTTTTCCTATTGGGTGAAGTTACACTGATGTTCTGAGAACATCAAGGAGAAGAGAATCAGACTCTCTATTTCTGTGGAGAGGTGTGGTCAGTCAATATCCTTCCTCCAAGAGGACCATCCTTTCTTCATGGAATTGACCAGAAATAAGAAGGGGACAACATGTCTAATGTAGCAGCACCAATGTGTTGAATTTTCATCTTTCAGGTGTCTCCTTTCAGATGTATCTGAGAAGTCTCACTGATGCGGCATGTCTCCATGTCCACTGTTGGGTTGACAGTCAAATAAAAAAGTGTATTTGAAACTATTTAAGGAAATCTGTAAAGAGCAGCCCACCATACATACTAGATTTGAAAGACTTTGGGAGGTTGCAGCACTTACCACATCATATTTACTTAGAACTAAAACTAGATCTTTTGCATAAAGCCAGTTACCTACACAAATCTAAAAAGTAGAGAACAATAATGTCAATGTCCCTTACATTCTTTTACTTGTACCAGATTCTAGCAGCTTTGAAACAAACTGGTGTCCATTGTTTCATTGAACCTATGTGAGAGCAGTTTTTGGGAGAAATCGTCCTGATTTAAATAATAAGCAGATATGATGTTTTTCTATGAGGAGATAAAGGGAAAAACTGAAGGCTTGGGATGTAGCTCAATGCCTTACTGGCCTACCATAAGCAAGGCTCTGATACTCAACGCTGTAGAAAGAAAGCGTAAGAAGAGAGAGAGCGAAAGTAGAGAGGAAGTCGGATGAGGAAAGAATGTAGTGACCCAATGAGGGAGAAATGGGGATGTATGGAGGGAGGGAGGAAAGATAACAAAGACCATACAGAGCAATTATAGAGATGGAATGAAACACCAAAGGCCTCTCGATGAGTTCTGGGTTGTTTGTGGATATTTTACTTACTTTTCTGAATCCTGGGTAACTTAGCAGTGTGACCTGGGGAATGCCAGAAAGTCCTAGAAACTATTTTACACATTGACAGAGACTGAAGTCAACAGATCCTATAATCCCATTGGCAAAACTTCTTGTTATTCCTTTGGAAATATGATAAAGTTGTGTGCTCTAATCACCAGTTTTCCATTTGAGTTTCGTCACTGAAACCATTATATTCATGATGTGTCCAAGTTGCCCCAAGCATAAATGGTTACACTTGCAGAGGACATGACCAATAATAAAGTATGATTTCATTTGGTTGATTGTACAAAAAATAAAGCACATACATATTATGAAGGATATGTTTGTTTAATATCTTTGAGAAACAAAGAGTTAAGTTTTCTATGTCTTTAATGTAGCAAATGGAACTTTCTCTATATGGAATGTCATTCATTCATCCTGGTGTGAAGATGTGGTCTGGGAACAATCTGGAGCAACAAGTCACTGAGTCTGGAAACACTTCCTTACCCAGCTCTCTGGGCCCAGTGTGTGTGACCAAGGGAAAACTGCTATGTGGCCGAGGGTAGGTGAAAGCAACTATGGAGACAAACTTCCAGCCTCACCCTTACACCAAGAACAAGCCTGCATCTGTTGTTAACAGCTGTGCCTCTCCATCACTGGAGGAGTTTTCTTCAGTAGGCGATGAAGATAGGAACTGGAGAGCCCAAACCATCAGTATCTCAGCAGCCATGGGCATAAGGCTCCTAAGCTGTCCTGTCTTTCACTGGGACAACAGCAATTAGGGCAGGCCTAGGGAACTGTGCAGAAAGTTCAAGGGGGACCTTGGTGTTATCGCTGGAGAAAGATGCTTGAGGAATACAGAACACTCTCCTATAGGCGCAGGCAATGCTCACAGTCACTTAGCTGAAGTACTAAAGACATGAGGGTGAAATAAAATGTCTTCTTTACGTTTGATACCTTAAAATGTAGAACCTGGACATAGCAGTGAACTTCAAAACTTAAGGTGAAGAGTAGTAATGGAAGCCACCACTGTCCCAATATCCTCCTCCAGTTTCATGTGACTGCATAGGCATGTGCATGTACATCTGTACACACTACAGACAACACACACCATGCACACACACACAAACACACCATGAGAACACACATACCACAAACATACGTGCACACACACCATGCACCCACACACACACACCATGAGCACACACATACCACACACATGCGTGCACACACACACAAACACACGCATGCACACACACACATGTACACACTGTGCACATGCACACAGAAAAAGGGAAAACAGGACAAAATTTTAATGTAGCACAAATTGCTCAATCATGGTATTAAATATATTTTCTTCTGTTTTTTAAAAACAATTTTTGTTTTGTTTTTTATTTACTTTAATTTCATTTTACATTCTAATCACAGTTCTCTCCCCAGTCCCCCTTGCTTCCCCCCCAGCCCACTCCTCATCCACTCCTCCCAAAGGGTAAGGGCTCCCATGGGTGGTCTACAAAGCCTGGCCCATTAAGTTGAGACAGGAACAAGCCCCTCCCCTTACATTAAGGCTGAGCAAGACCTCCCACCATAGGGAATGCACAGAGAAACCCTGTCTTAAACAAACAAAAAAAATTAATTGAAAAATTCTGAAGAATTGTAGAAATATGTTGCATTATCCATAACCACAATCTTTAGCAATAAGTTAGTCGTCTGGCTTGCTGAGGACATTATTGAAAACTTGTGAGGACTGATGACCAAAGGAGTTAAGACTGGGCTGGTTTAACCCCAGAAACAGCTGACCTGATAAGGGTTAACTCTTAAATCCCAGGCTGATGCCTGGGAATCCAACATGGGACTGATCAAGACCCCCTGAATGGGGGTGTCAGTGAGGAGGCCTAGGTAATCTATTGAGCCTTGGGCAGTAGATCAGTATTCATCCTGAGTATACACATGGACTTTGGACTCCCATCCAACAATGTGAGATGAACTCTCACCCTGAACTCTTGGGGGGAGGCTCTAGGCCCTGCCCTGGATGAAATGACAGTCTATGGACACCCTGGGGAAATGAGGGGATAATGGGGGAGTTGGGGGGAGGGCACAGGAGGAGGGGAGGGAAAGGGAGAGGGACCTGGAACTGAATTGTGAACCAACCATGTTTCTAATCTAAATTTAAACTTAAAAATAAAAAAATATTTAATAATTAAAAAAAGAAACTAGAAAAAAAAGAAAGAGAAAACTTGTAAGGCTCCCCAAGGAAAATTATTTGCTTGCTTGCTTGTCTGCCTCAAAGTTAATTTATTTATTTCCTGAACTATTTAATATTGAAAGTATTAAACTCATTTAATACATACTTACTTGTACAAAATACAAAATATTTAAATTAAACAAAGAAATTACCATAAAAGTTAATTAGTGTGTTGTTCGTTTCTTAGGAAATGCTTTCCCTACATGATATCACTTGTTAATTACTACAACCTCATGAATGCGGAATTTTTCTATTTGATTAATAAGATAACAAAGGGTAAAAGGAAATAGTTAACTTAGTCATAGTATAAGTCCTGGTAGTGGTTCTCCTGAGTCTAAATGCCATGTCTTTGTCATATTAATACATAATGTGATATAATAAATGTGTGCCCAAATACAAAATTAGAACAATATCATAAAAACAATAAAAGGAGAAAACAGTTTGTCCATAGTGTCATTTGGTCCTGCATGTAAACTACACATGAGTGCCTTGTGGTAGCTATGTGTGGCTGTGGTCAGTACACTCTGGCATGCTTCCCTGGCTCCCTGGCATGTTTCCACTTCATGGTCTTACTCTGCTTGTTATGGGTGATTAGCCCAGAGTTAAATGCCTCCTCCAACTTGAACCCATCAGGTTCCTCTTGAGAGAAATTTGTAAAGAGACTAAAAGAGAAATAACCAATGTCTCCTCTAATAGCCTCAATTAAATATATCCTGAATGCAGAGGTGAACAAATTCTTGGAAAGAAGAAAATTAGAGAGGAGAAGAAATGAAGGATGTGGGGGTATTAATTTCATAAAACACTCTTATCCTCAAAATGACTCCATTTGCTGTTCAAGTCAAAGTCATTGGGTTTTATTATTTGCAACTAAATCCAAGATTATACATCTATAATCCACTTAACTTGTCTTAATCACTTACTCCTCAGTGTTTAACAAAGCAATCAGCTTTCTAATAATTCTTTTAAATATTACAAATAATTCTCAACTGAATCAAAGGCCCAAAGACCAAAGATGACTTTGAGTGTTATGCATGTTTCTATAACTGAATTGATGACTGTGTTCATTTTGTTACATTTCTGTCTTCCGTCATTACGATGTTCTTGCAGAAAAAAAAAGTATGAACTCTTTTTCTCTATTTTTCTTTTATTGAAAATTGATTTTATATAATATATTCTGATTATGGTTTCCCCTTCCCCAACTCCTCTGAGATCCTCTCCAGCTCCCCTTCCATATGGAAGTATGACTGCTTACTCATTATAGCTCCAGCTCTTTTTATAATAGAGAGGGATGGACTGATGGATGGGTACATAGATTAATGGATAAATTGAGGTATGGGATAATAGATGGATAAATGATTGGAAAAAACAGTTGAATGAATAGTGTAATATCACAATTTTTCGTAGTTGTAGAAAGGTATTTTAGAAGCTCAGTGAATTCCTGTGAACAAGGATCAGAATAAGGATAGTCTCATATCCAGCATGATGAATCACACCTTTCACCCTAGCACTTAGAAGACAAAGACAAATGGACCTCAGTGAGTTCTAGACCAGCCTGGTTCACATAACAAATTCTAGGCCAGCCAAGGCTACATAATGAAACTTTGTTTCCAAAACATAACAAAAAAGAGCTATCTCATTTTCCCTGTATCTAGACAACCTAGTTTATTCAGAAATACTAGTTACTATAAAGGAAAGCCTGCTGTATAGGCTGATACTTTCTTAGGCTCTGAACAAATCTGAAGAGAGTGAGAGTACAAAGTAAACCCATTTGATGGATACCAGTTCGATGCATGCCCACAAAGATCATTCCAGCTGGGATCTTCAGACAAATCCCTGGTCAACACTGAAAAAATGTTTGCACTAACTTTTAAAGTCTAGATACATAATTGCTTTCATTACTTCTAACAATTCTCAATAAATATGTCTATAACTGTTCCCTATTTTATGCATTACTATTTTTTATCATGTAAATCCAAGAGGGTTTCAAGTAGAATAAACAAAAATGAGGGAAATCAGGGTAGAAGAAAACGTACCAGAAAGTAACAAATAGTGTAGTTCAACATAGGCACTCATATTTACATCTGGAGTGGCTCTCCTTTCTTTCAAAAGCTGTTGACTCTTGGATAAAGTCTTCGCACTTCCCTGAGTCAGTATCTCCCCATCTATAAAAGCAGAAGAATAACACCTAGTTCAGAGAAGTGCTGTATGAGTAACTAAAGCAATTCTACTAATGAGATGACTCAGCAGACAAAGGTACTTGTGGTACAAACCTAATGACCTGAGATCCACTCTTGGAACTCATGAAAGTCACCTTCTGGCCTTCATACCCATTCATGCTTCACACTTTGCACACACAGAGGCACAGAGAGAGTGAGGGAGCAGTAGTAAATAAAAAGTTAAAATAAAGATCGACAGAGCAAGGCAAATAAACAGTACTATTATTGTTCTCAATCAAGAGCAGTCCTCCTCTCTGAAATGCCTATGTATAGCATTGTTATGGTGTTTTGACATTTAGTGTGCTGACTGTGTGGCTAAGTATTTCTGTCGTTTTGGAAACACTACAGCAGAGCTGATGGCTTTCCCTCTCAAACATTCATTCTTGCTTTTATTTAGAAGCATACGGAAGAATAATAAAAGAGTTGGAGTGATGGGGAAGTCCTGTATATATGTCAATAAAGCACTGTTGGCCAATAGGGAAGCAAGATAGATGGGACTAGGAGTCCAGGAGGATTCTGGGTAGGAGAAACACAGGGAGTCATCATGTAGCCCGCCAGAGAAGTAAGATGTCCATCCAGTAAGAGAAATACTTAGATGGGTTAAATACTTAAGTCAAAGCTAGCCAGTAAGAAACAAGCAAGGCCAACAGCTTCATAATTAATACAGCGCCTTGTGTGTTATTTGGGGACTACAACGCGGCAGAGTCCAGGTGACTGGCGGGGAAAAACCAAAGTGGCTGACAAGGAAAAGGCTTTACTCTACATTGGAGAAATTAGATGATGCTTGCTCACTGTAGGCTTAGAACACAGGTTACAGTATACCAGGAAGTCTCCTCTAGAAATGGCTAAAAAACAAGGCAGTGAGAACACAGGTTACAGTATACCAGGAAGTCTCCTCTAGAAATGGCTAAAAAAACAAGGCAGTGACAACAGCAATATCAATGGGTGAACATGGAAAGGAGGAAATTTCTAGGGATCCGACCACTAGGCAAAGAGTGGCAGGCAACTGCCAACTGCTGGGAGAATTAGCCTCTCCTAGGGATGAGGCTCTTATTCGGCTGTTAAGTATAGAGCTGTCAGCTTTGAAACCATATACACACAAGCAAGAAAAAAGGACTCAGCGGGTTCTATTTATGTATATTTGTGCACACACATATAACTATGTGTAATAAATATATGCAGTATAACAATAATAATCAAAGAAAAAAGGTTATCCATCCTAGAGCTTTCATCCAGTAGCTGATAGAAGCAGAAGCAGATACCCACAGCTAAACACTGGGCTGAACTGGAATTCAGCTGCAGAGAGGGAGGAGTGATAAGCAAAGGGGTCAAGACCAGGGTGGAGAAACCCACAGAAACAGCTGACCTGAACAAGGGGAGCTCATGGATCCAGACTGATAGCTGGGAAACCAGCATAGGTCTGTTCCAGACCCCCTCAATGTGGGTATCAGTTATGAGGCCTGTACAATCTATGGGGTCTCTGGTAGTGGATCAGTATTTATCCCTAGTATAGGAATGAACTTTGGGAGCCCAATCCAAATAGAGGGACACTCTCTCAGCCTAGACAAATGGGGGGAGGGCCTAGGTCCTGCTCCAAATGACAAGACAGACTTTGAAGATTCCACATGGAAGTCCTCACCCTCCCTGGGGAGCAGGAAGGGGATGGGATTGAGGGTTGGTAGGGAGGAGGGGAGGAGAGGAGGGAAAGGGAACTGGGATTGACTTGTAAAACAAGTTGTTGGTTTTTTTTGTTGTTGTTGTTGTTGTTTTTTTTTTTTTTTTGGTTTTACAAGACACAGTTTCTCTGTATTGTTTTGGAGGTTGTTGGTCCAGCCTGGCCTCAACCTCACAGAGATCCACCTGCCTCTGCCTCCCTAGTGCTGGGATTAAAGGCATGTGCCACCAACACCCGGCAACAAATTTATTTCTAATTTAGATTTTAAAAGGGGTAAGGAAACTTAAAAAAAGAAAAAAACTTGAGAGTGGGGACTTGAGAGGGGTTCAAGGGAAGGTAAGTGGGGGCTGGAGGGAGGGAAGGGAGGGGGATCTGATGTAATTATTCCAATTAAAAACATTTTTTAAAGAAGAACAGAAATCCTTGAGAGGTATATACTGGGGACGGGGGTGGGGGGGAGATTCTGCCCTTCCTAAGCAGAGAGCGACACCAGTGCTTTGGGAGATAAATTGGGGGTGGGGGACAAGCAAAATGGATCCACAGGAAGGCAGACTCACAGGAGCACAGTGAACTGCTAAGTGCTCACCACTGCCCCAACATGGAGCACCAGGAGGTAGGTTACAGTGTCAGTCACAGGGGCAAAATCAGAAAGGAAGTACATGCTCTCCCACCAAGTTATAGAAGTCGTCCCTCTCTGTAGGTGAGCAGAGCACGGTGCCAACTACATGGCTTGCACTTCAGCCCCTCCGTCTCTTGAGAGAGATGGCATTTGGCATTTGAAGTGACACTGCTGGCAGGAAAGAGGTAACCCTGGCTTTTGGGGGAAGGAGACTGAGAAGGAGGGGGAGGGAGGGAGAGGGGAAGGAGGGAGGGAGGGGGAGGGGGAGGGAGAGAGGGAGGGAGGGAGGGGAGAGAGTTGAATTAGCTCTTCTGAATAAACCCTACATAATATCTGGAATGCTGGTGCCATTATCAGATCAGAAAATGTTTTGAAAGTTTAAGTGCTGTGACCCATTTGGAAGTTGAGGTGACTAGACACGGAAAAGACAAAACCCACAGGCTGTGAACTGTAGTACAACAGGGAGCTAGAAATTGCAGAAGCAATGAAGTATCTAGTTGAAGTAAAAGATGAATGTAAACCTTCCTAGTGACGCAGGCATAATAGACATTATTTTGTGATTATTACCCGAGAAACAGTACAGAGTCCATCTTCCTGGGCAGGAAAAGGGTTCCTTCATATTCTGTGTCGTGAATCTGAGAACTTTCTTTCCCTCAGCTTCGACTTTTACATTAGCTGTCCTTCTTGCATCTGTGACCAAATACCTAACAGGAGGCAGTTTTAGGGTGTAAGGATTTGTTTGGGGGAGTTACAGCTCCTTTGGATAGAGCCCATAGTGATGGGGAAGGCGAAGCAGCAGGAAAATAAGGCAATATTGCTTCCAGAGAGAAGATGGGAAGGGGGCGGGGCTAAGACTCCTGAGGGCCTGACCCCCAGTGACTTCCTCCACCTAAGGACCTAGCCCTATATGGGGGCCAAGTGTTCAAGCACATGTGCCTCTAAGGGATACTTCCCACTTGAGAAACATTACCTTTATCCTGGGAAACGTCTTTAGCATCTCTATGCATCAGTGAAAGAAATAAAAAGACAGAAGAAGAGCATCTGTGTCTTAAAACGATATGCATGTTACCTCTGCTTACACTGCATCAACAGTAGTAACAGTTGCTGCAAAAGCCTGAGATTTGTCATCCAGCACACACATGAAGAGAAAAGGGAATACATTTTGGTCAACAGAGGTCTCTCTTTCAAGTTCCACAGCAGTGTTTTTCGGATGTGCATGTATGTAGACATAGCCTTATATAACCTTTCGATTAAAGTACTTTAAGAGCCTATTTTTGACTACTCGGGGGATCAAATTCAAAGTCATAAGTAAAATCTAGACCCACTGACCTGGGGAGCTAGCTTCTCTCTCACTTTCTGGGTCCTTGGCCCTCCTCAGAACTTCATGAGGGTCTTTTAATCTCAGAATTGTCAGTGTTGCTCTGGTCCTCCTCTTCCTAGAGACCCCCTATCCTCCCTGTGATATCTCAGTAGTTCTGGCCCAACTCAGGTCTTCCCCTGTGTTTCCCCTTCTTCATGTAGTCTGTGATGATAGCTGAGTATATGATTTTCGGATTAATGCCTACCCTGCCCTCCATCATATCACCAACACTATTAGAATACCAGAAGATATTCAACAAATATTTGCTTAACGAGTAAGTGAATGAGTTTATAATTTTGGTAAATAAGAGTATACTGCCCTGGGGGAAAGTCCATGTGAAATGCTTGGGAAAGAACTTTTCATTTTGAATCCTTTCACATACTAATTTTTCTTTGCTATCCAATGAGAAATTCCATTTTAAATTAAAATATTTTTATTGAATATCAGCAAGTTAGCATGAATTAGAACAGAAACAATAAAGATTAAGCATTTTAACCCTGCTGAGTTTCTAGTCTGGATACAAACGTTTGTTTGCTCTATACTTGTTACTAAAAGATGTAATATTTTAAAGTGCTTTTCCATTCATCTAGCTTTTACAATATTTAAAAATCATTGCCCTGCAAGTTTGGCTTTTCCTTTAAGGAATATTTCAACCCTAAAGTTTAGCAGATGAAATATATATACAGCTCATGAATATATTTTAAGACTTTTGGGAAACACTTAAAACAAAAGTTATTTTGAGGATTAGGAAATAGCTTGTCTGAGTATTGCCAAGTGCATGTGGGCTAACCTCTTTATGGGATGCAAGGAAACAGAAAGGCAAAAAAAAAGCTCCAGCATTCTCAGTTCAAGGTTACCAGAGAATGTGAACACGAAGCGTTTCTCTTCCTGTTAACACAGACCATAAAAGCAGTGTCTTCTTTCACTTAAAACAATTTAAACACATGCAAGCAGACTTTGACCTGTTTGCCTTTTAGTTTCTCAGGGAGGGTCCTGGATGGATTCTGACCCCTTTTCCTCCTCCCCAGTGGTTTATTGTGTATTTAATGAGCCTTGGATACCTGTGCAACCCACGGTCTACGTTTAAATGAGGGGGAGAGAAGGGAACACCAGATGCTTCTGCAAGGTGACCAGTGCCATTGCAGTGTCTGGCTGTTCCTTTCACAGCAAACTGAAGAAAGGAGAGTGTTTCACACAGGACACATGACATCTAAATACTCTTTTTAAAAATAGGCAAAGATGGATGAGGAGTAGCAGAACCCAGCCGAAGGATTAGGGCAAAACCAGCCCTTAGGCAAACATGCCTTTACTCCTTAAGGGTTGGGAACCTCATTCTCTAGGGACTGTATATTAAAATCAATGGTTTTATTGATTTTAGAATTCTACTTAGAATTCTCTAAGAACCTCAATGCTGCTTTATTTCTATTAAATCTGTTCCCTCGTGGAAAGGTGTTACAACCTGTAATTCTAGTACTTGGTAGACTGCAGCAGGAGGAATGCAGTGAGTTCAAGGCCAGCCTGGGCTACATAGTAAAATCCAGGCCATCCTAGGCATTTGAAATTAAATACTGCCTCAGTAAGAAAAAGGGAGGGAGGAAGTGAAAGAGGGAGGGAGGAAGGAAGGAATTTAAGGGGTGACTGCTTACAGAAATAATTTATTGCATAACTTCAACAGGAATTTTAGGTTAACCAAATATAGTATGGCCAGTGCCCCTACTGGGATACTTCCTACTTTGTACTTAGCACATTGGTCCATGTCTAAAAACCTGCATAGAGAAGTAAAGATTTTCCAGGAGGTGGGCAGTAAAGTCAGAATGAGAATACCAGAGGAACACGGCTGTAGTCACTGAGAATAAAGACGAATCCAAACTCCCTTGCCCTGACTGAAAAGGAATCCTCCCGTAAGAAGAGACTTACAGCCCACAGCAGTCTAAAAGCCCACTTAGCACATGTCTACCTCTCTCACACCTGTGTTTCTCCTATGGGGCACTTAGACAAAATCTTTCTGAAAGAATGTATCCCAGATCTTACAAAAGGATCTCAGAGAACAAATAATCCAAATTATTCATCATGCTCTAGACTTAAGCATTAAAAAATATCCAATGTTACTATGCTATTAGATATAAAATACGTGTGCCCTCAATATGCCATTAAATATACAAGTAAATGTGTGTGTTTTGCTGTTGATTTTGTAAATTGAGGACTAATACATAAAGCAAGAGGATGGAAGAAAGCCAAGTAGTTAGTTTTTGTTATTTTTATGTATTTCCTACATTTTAGATTGTGATGAAGTTCTACTCACAAATCGTAAAGTGTATTAACTGTACATAGCAACAGTGACAAGTCATAACAGGGCAGAACTATTAATAATTTTTTTAAAAAATACATTCAAAAACTGACCAAGAAACTACAGCAATTCTCTCATCAAAAAGAATTCAGCCTTGCTGGGCGGTGATAGCTCACGCCTTTAATCCCAGCACTCTGGAGGCAGAGGCAGGCAAATTTCTGTGAGTTTGAGGCCAACCTTGTCTGCAAAGAGAGTTTGCGAACAGCTTGGGCAACACAGAGAAAACCTGTCTCACAAAAGAAGAGAAAAGAAACAAATGTAGCCTCTTTTGAAACAGCAGCCTCTGACATGTCACTGATAACCTGAAATCAAGGTCTTGGTCTTGTTGAGTCTGAAATCCAAGCCTTCCCTCAAGATCCATTCTCTGTCCTGCATGTTTAACTCAATGTCCCTTTTTCCTGTACTGTTCATCCTTCCTCAAGAGCATCTATCAGAGCTGCGATTTCCTCGTCCTCACACACATTACTTAGTACACATCTGCTTCTAGTCTAAGTATGTATTAGTACTTTGATGGTTGGATGTTAACTTTGTTATTACTAAATACATACCTGAGTTTAGAAAGGTGTGGGTCAAAAGACATTAAACTCCTGTAGCAAACGTAGGCGAAAATTCCCATAAGCCAATGCCATGGAAATTAATGTCTTGTGTATGCCACAGTCCCATGACACACTGCCCCCCCCCCACAAGTCTCTGCGTCCTCCAGAAATGAGCACCATCTCCATTCAGGTGACAGGCACTGAAGGAGAACAGAGGGGACCTTTCTAGGAAGCCCCAGCTTTCATAACACAAGCTGGGAGAGAATGAGAGGTTCAAGTTGGGGGTTAGTTTCCAGGCTATAAAGCAGAAGGACGAGAACTGAGGAGCTTGCTAAAAAGCCACAGTAACTCTTAAACAAAAAGAAAAAGAAAAAAGAAAAGAAAGAAAGAAAAAGAAAAACATACAGAAAAAATGCTAAAAATGCTAAGTACTCTAAATGTCCCAATAAATCCTGACATTAAAAGCTCATAATAAGATGGTTGCACAGAAAGGTTTTTAAAACCGAAAGCCATTGTCATCTTCTAAGTGCAGTGGACAGCTTGGCAATCATACAAATCAAAGGCTTTGTGAAAGCTAACCTATCTAGTGGTTTGAGGGGGCTGGACATAGGACTTGAATCTACCAGGGCTTAAGTAGATGCTCTACCATGGGTCTACATATTCAGCCCCCCGCTTAGATTTAGATCTATCAGTGAAAAGTGTCCATTCCCTGGACACATGCTTTGCTCAGGACCAAACATTAAGCAGCACTCTCTATTCAGACAGCATGACATTTACACTGTGGTTTCAATGTCCTCTGTATTTGGGAGAGTTAACAAAATAAGGTGATAGACACTTTATTTTATAGTTGTAAAATCTGCTGTTCTACTGCTACCTGACTAAGCTAGGGTGATTTTCTTGTCATGTGTATTTCTAATTTCTTTCTTTCTGGTTTGTGTGTGTGCCTGTGTATGTGTTCTAGTTTTTCAGGTTTCATTTACATGGTGTTGCTGTCTCCATAAATAGATCAGATGTTCAAGATTGGGTCTTTGTCTCCTCTCTATTACCAAGACTCCTTGTAGACAAAGCAAAACATGCCGCAATCTTGTCTAATTAAAGCCTGGCCAAATGAGTACATACTGAGCAGTGTGTGCTCAGATCAGCAGGCCACCCACCAAGCAAGTGGAAAAGAAGACACCAGGTCATCCCAGAGAGAACTGTATGAGCCTTCAGAGAAAACAGAGATAGTGTGCTTTGCCATGGTCAAGTACAAATAGTGCTTCCCACAGCAGCATGCCAGTTACATGTGTGCTAAATATTGCAAGCATGATTGTAAAGAAAAAATAGTAGTCTGACATTTGTAGGGCATAGTGACTTTTCCCCCACTACCCCTCCCAACATTTCTGAAAGAGTAATTCTAAGAAGAAGCAAAGAGAGAAAATTATATGATATATATGTATATATATGCATATATATGTACAGTCATTTGAGGATGATAACTGAAGTTTTCCACTGAGTTTTAAATATGTTTAAATAACAAGGTTGTCTGGGTCTAAATGGGTTTCAAAAGATGAAAAACACATTCTCTAATCTCTTCTAATGCTCTAGACATATTTTCACTTAACAAAATTCCTCATTAGTTTTTAACTATTAGTTTAAATTTTTGCCAACTGGAAGCAAGCAGAAACTTGCGGATGTGCTACAGATAACCGATTCTCAAATGGGAGTTGGTAGGAAAATATCGGAGCCTCTGCAGAGATAATGGGACTAGGAATGTGAGGTTTGGAAAAACTCCCCAAGCTGATGCTGCGACTCCTCCGCCCTCATCCTCATTTAGAACTACTGTGAGCTATTACTTCATAGAGTGAGAGCAAAGTGCTCTCCTGTGGAGAAGCCAGCGAAGCAAAAGGGGTATTTTCCCTTCTCCTAAGATGTTACAAGGGGGCAAGCAATGGTCAGGGAAAATACAGTCAAAGACAGGAAACTGTTTCCAAAGACATGCCCGTGAGGAGCATAAGTGAATGATCCTCCTTCAAATGCTGTTTCTGGTTCCTAAACTTTTGTGCGCATGTGCAGGCATATACACTGTGTACTGGACATGTTCTCCCTCGCGCTCTTTACTCTCCTTTTTCTCACTCAGCCCTCTTCCCTTTATTCCTCTTGCCACCATAGATGAGGGCGTTATTATTATTTCTTTAATTTTTGAGATTATAATATAATTACATCACTCCCCTTCCCTTTTCTCCCTCCAAATTCTTCCATATACTCCTCCTTGCTCCTTTCAGATTCATGACCTCCTTTTTCACTAATTGCTGTTACTTATATATATATATATATGTGCAAATGTACACACATATGAGTATATATGCATCTATATTCCTAAGTACGTAACTATAATCATAGACAGTTACACTTCTGCTTTCATGTCATGTATATATGTTCACACATAACATATTATACATATACATTCACATACATTTACATGTCTATAAAATATAAGAAACAAAAAGAGGAGACATATGTTATTTGTCCTCCTGACACTGCCTTAATTCGCTCAATACAATTATCTACGGCTGTATGAATTTCCCTACAAATGACATGACTTTGTTCTTTATTACTGAAAAAATTCTTTTATGTATATATGCCACATTTTTATTGACTCCTCTGTTGTTGGATATCTAGATTGGTTCCATAATTTAGCTATTATGAATTGCTCTATAATAAACACTGATGTGTAAGACTCTCTGAGAGAAGCTGACTCTGGGTCATTCTTGTCAATGCCCAGGAGTGATATAGCTACAACATATGGAGCCCTTATACACTGCTGATACAAAAGTAAATTAGTCCGTTCCCTACGGAAATCAGTATGGAGCCTTCTCACAAGACTGACTGTATCATCCATATTATTGTTCCTTTATCCATTAGGAATTTAATGTTGTTTCAGTTGAGACACTGGGAAAATGAAGATTGACATAAAGTAGATCTTACTCTGCCAAGAAAACTGAAAGTGGGCAATTCAGGCTGACAGTGAATTCAGCAATCCAGGCACCTCTGACTCTTCTTTGCCAAGGATAGTATTACAAACTGCTAAGCCTTCAGTTTACCATCTGGCATCAGTGCTAATGTTTCAGACATCACCTGTACATTCTAGGAAACTAGTGAGAGACAAAAAACAAATCCATGAACATTGTCTTTAAAGAATACACATGGGAAGGACCTTCCAAATTTTCCACCTTGAACACATCTCTCCTTTAGGTGTAATCAGACTTGGACAATGAAGTCTTAACTTCACCCTGCTTTGTCTTGCTGGGTTTGTGAGGAAAATCTCCAACCACAGTTAAACTCATCCCCTTTTGACTACATATCTACTCCACATGAACATGGGTGGAGAAAATACATGATGTCAAACTGCCAACACCCCACAAACACACACACCAGGAGTGGATCCAGTTTCAGTGAGAAAAGCAGAAGCAATCAGCAACTCCATTAAGCTCTGTATCTGACCAGCATGTATGGCCAGACTTTTCCTCAAGCTGTCTTCACAAGTGATGCATGTGTGGGTCTATTAAAGAGCAACATCACACAACCCATCCCATCTGGACTATTAAATGACATCTCTGCTACACTTCCCCCTCCTTTCCTCATTTATCAATTGACCTTTCTATTTTGGATCATTTCATTAATTACCCAACTCACTATGATTTCGCCAATATTACCCAAAAGACAAAATGTTACACAGAACCTTACCACGCTCTGTTTCTGAAGTGCTTGTGCTTGCAGACTCTTCTTCTATACTCCCTTGAGCCTATTTCATTCAGACTTTCTACTGACTATCCATACTACCTCTGCCAAGGTCAACAGTAGCTTCGACATTGCTTGATCCTCAGGTCAGTTCTCAGTCATGACCCCACAGACACAGTGATTGCCCATGAGATTCTCTTCACTCAGCTTCCAGGTGAACAAACTTCCCTTCTCCCTGAATACCCACTCATTCTCAGTCTTGTCTATCATTTGGGGTTCCCCAGAGTTCTTCTCCTGGACCTCTTACGTAGCTACCTATACTTCAAACTGTGTTCATTCTCACACTAGTGTGTCCCAAATATATACATTTACCCAGGTCACTTCCTTGACTCCAATTTAGTTGTCTAATAAGTATCTTATATCTCACAAATGGAAATTGAACCCATAGATCTGCCACTTCTGGAACTCACAGATCTAGCATGGCATTTCCATTTTGGTTAAGGAATCCTCGTCATCATTGATCAGGCTAAGCTGGAGTTGTGCTGCAATGATAATCATGCTGAACACTGGACCAGCTTCCAGTAACCCAAGTTTGCTTATTGTTGTGTACCATGCCTATGTCTCCTTCGGGGTGTATGCACATCAGCTTTGTTCTAGGAGCCAGAATAAGAGAACAGCCTTTCTCTGAAACTCATGGGTGTGTGGCTGAAGGAGCAAAGAAAAATCAAAGTGTGTGCGGTCAGATGAAGTTTCCAAGATTGGCTTTCTCTAGGCCAAAAGTGTTAGGTTGGGACCCTGCATTGGAGAAAACGAAAATATTTGGTGAATTAAATAAAACAGCCTACTTATTGGTCCTTAAGTTGTTCCAGCTAAAATATTTGGCTCCTCTCTTTTTAAAAATCTTCTCCATTAATAGACTTAGCTAACTTCTCTGTGCTGGTATCCTATTCCAGACCCTCATTAATGCTTCCGTCTGGTCTCCCTGTTTGATTTTCTAGTCTATCCTGCAGGTAGTATCCAAAGTGGTAGTTTAACAACACATATCAGATCCAAACACGCTTCTACCCCAAACTCTCCGTTGGGTCCTTGCTCACTGGAAAAGCCAACGTCTCTCAATAGCTTGTAAAGTCTGATGGTCTGCTCATCTGCCACCTCTCTGCCTCCTCTTCATCTTCGGCTCACCCTCTCGCAGTCACGTTGATTTCTTTGCTGTCTTGGTGTATACACAGTGCAGCCCAGCCTGGGGGCCTTTGTGCTCGAGCCTCCTCTTCACAGAGCACACCTCTGCCAGATCACATTGCTCACTGTCTTCTTCTCCAGGTGTTTGTGCAAAGGCCACTCTCACAGTGAGAACCTATTTACAGTCTCAACCCCTACCCCTCATCTGACACCCTCTCCCTTTTCTACTTACTCGGTTCCCCTGCACCCAGACCTTCTTCTCATCTGCTTCTGTCTCTCTCACTCTATTAGAATGTACATTTCTTGACTGCCCAGATCATTGCCTACCTATTCCATTCATTATTGTAATATTATCATATAATCCTGATTCTAAATCACTCAGTAAACGCTTGCTTAATACATAGATCAGTGAGTAACAATGAATATGAAAGGCTTTAAGGAACTAGAATGCAGACATACTTTAAGGATGTGGGGGGAAATAATAAATATCAAGCATTCACATAAGTCAATGCTATTTCTGAATTATTTGTTTCAAATCAGAGAAAATAAAAATGAGTGAGAAAAACAACACTAAAATATCATTAAATATACCCATTCTAAATCAATAATATTAAGGCCGAATTTAAATCTAAATTTTAAAGTGTATCTTTTTATGTCTACCAAATGGGGAAAAAAAGCTAAGATCAAATTTAAATCTAAATTTGAAGGTGTTTTTTGTTTTTGTTTTTTATGTCTGCCAAGGGGGGGGGACACACACCATTTCACAAATTTCTGTGCCACACTTGGTATGAAACTAACAATTCACTACAAGTTTGACTCCAGATTAAAAGGAGACAGCATTTTTGCCAGACTGGTTATCTACATCCTAGGCTGATAGGACCTCAAAGGAGGCTGCCTCCACCTCAGCACCATTTGCCTTGGGGCTAAGTAAACATCGTTGTGGGAGGCTGCACTTGAAGGCTGAGATGATGAGCAGCCTCTCTGTCCTGGGTCCACTAAGTGTTAGTGGCATCTCCCCTGTGGTGAGAACCAAGAAGAGTCCCAGACGTTATCAGATGTCCTGGGGGAGTGGGTGGGGGCAGGGAGAAACTGGATCAGACTTATCACTCCGTTGAGAACCACGGCCCTAGAGGATGACTATGCCTGGGCAGCAAGCACTCCTGGGAGACCTCACACCGTGTGCATAAAATGCACTGTAGGATTATGATAGAAATACAGTACCAAAGTAGACCAGCAGATCCTGAACTCCAGGGTTTAGGGAACTCATAGCTGGGCTTCCGTTCCAAAGAGCCTCCTGCGGCTCAATCCTGGCCTTTCTTTTGCTTGGCAGTGCAGCCAGATGCTACCTGGAAAGTAACAGTTCCTAAGGCAAGCTGGCCATTAACATTTTAATTGTCTAGTGTTTGAGAGGAAAGACAAGAATTTCAACAGGGAAAATGAAAGAAAACCGGAGGATACCGACAGGAAGCGCCTCAGTAGAGAACTTCATCTATTTCTGGAACTCCATCAACACCTTCATAGTGGTCAGACAGGGACAGACTGGGAGGAAAAACCCAACCCACCGACAGTCTATTTAGAATTGATTCTGGCTGGTTGGCCTCCACTAAAAGTGAAATGATCAATTAAGAATAATATGATACTTTTAACTAAAATGGCATAACTTCCTTACTGCTGTGGAGCTTGGTACTAGCATTTCTAATTTAAGATGCAATAATTCAAAACTAGCAGGAACTCAGCCACAATAATATCACCCAGGCCTGAAATACTTTGTAAATTTACCCTTACATGAAATAGCAAAACTATTTTTAAAATCTCAAATCCTTCATAATTTTTTAAAATGTGACTATCTTCCTAGTCAATTTTAAATTTGCAGCTCTAATGTAAAACTGCAAATAAAATTCTTGAAAAATTGAATATGCCAGAGAGAAACCCCTAACATGTGAGGTCATGTTGCTCAATTAGAGTCCTACACACACACACACACACACACACACACACAAGCCCTTTAGCTATCTAAAGCAAATGTAATTTTAAATGAATGGACTTTCAGCTATTTAGAAAGAAAGCACATTGTCACATAACTGTATTATGCTTTCTCTCACACCAATTGAAGTCATTCTACCATTGAAATATGAAGGCTCCTAAAATTGAAATTTATTTTTTCAATTATGCACAGTAGCTAGAAGAATCACATGCACATATTAGTAAACAAGATTTTCCAACTTGGGGAGCACAGGCATTTTCTCCACTCAACCATCTTCTGTGCCTAGAGTCACATTGAAAGAGCAATATCGGTTATATTTCTATCTTTGTCCTTTAAAATAGACAAATAAGTGACAACAAGACCAAAACTAGACAGCAGAAATTGTTAAACAGCCACTGGCATCTTGGTGCCTCAAACCACATAGCTGTTCTCTGACGTTACATGCAAGCCACCATTATATCGACTTTAAGACACTGTCACATTGCCATCTATGTCCAACTAACAAACCAAAAGAATTTTACCTTCGTCTGTTTTTTAAGGAAAAAGTCTTGAAATGCTTGTGTATCTTGTGGCACAAATTCAAATTAAATATTAAAAAAAGACTCATCATCTGCCCATATTATGAATTGAAGCTTTCAGTTTAAGAGGAAAAACATCAACGTGCACACATTCTCGAGTATCTACTAACATATAATCTTTATACATCTTCCAAAGCAGGTTTTTAAAGAAACAATATTAAGAGCTATAGCAGAGGAAGCGCTGGCTCCTGCCAAGTAGCCCACAACATGTGGATTCTTCAGTGATTTCAAAGCCTTGTCTTTATTTAGTTGCATTTCTAACTGTTTAGTTAATACTTTAGTCTCTAACTCAGAACGCAACTCTGAGCTGAAAGTTCCTGGTGTGTTCAAATGGACTGTTTACTTTCCTGGGCTAATTCTTTGGCCCAGTTAAAAATCTGGCTGCTTGCAAGGGTCAGAATTGTCACCTGGAATGTTGTACCCAAGATAAGATGTCACCTAGATGCGTACCCTGTGCAATTTATAGACTGAAGTATTTAGTTGATACTAGTCAATTCTAGTCCTTGTCACCAGAGTTGAAAATCCACGCCCTCTGGAGCAGGGTTGTAGCATTCTGTGAGAGAGGAAAATCTGAGCAGGGAGGTGAGGGAAAGCATAGCATAGTGCAAGTGTGTCAGCATGTGCTGTGGAGCATGTGGCCCCCAGAGATGGTAGAGCAAAGGGAGGTTTGATTGCATGGTGACAAAATATTCAAACTCAAAATATCTCCATCTGCCCTCATCTAACAAATACTGAGCATAAAGCAGGAGTCATCTAGTGCTATCTTCCTTATCTCCTTATCTCCATTAAAGTCACAACCTCAAGTCACACCATCTCAGGTTCCTAGCTCCTAAACCTCACAGCCATTAGTCACCATGTCCTGTCAATCATACCTCAAAAAAAAGTTTGTTGAATAAACTATCTCCAATCTGTTTTCATTGCCATTGCTGTGTTTGAGGCTTTATCCTTAATTTAGCCACATGTCATACCAACACAATCATAACTACTATCCAACAGCCTGTTTGCCTAGAAATTCAGAGTGCTCTCTGGCAGGGTGTTGTCCAGCTGTTCCCTACATTGAAATTATGTTCCCACTATTCATCTTTCAAGACCACACACAGCCCACACTTCCATTGGGATTAACCCTTCTCTTTGTAATACCTTCTAGTCATATATTTTGTACTGATACTGTAACTCCACCACCTGCACAGCCATCGGTGTAAGATAATCTGTATCTTCTGTAGCAGCCGTTGCTTTCAGTTGAAGTCAGGGCTTGATCTCATTCAACTTCACACATCAAGCTCCCTTGGGAGCATCTACTCTTATTTTAAGGGTGAACTTTAAACATTTAACTGGAATAGTCAAGTGCCAACAAAATCAATGGTTAAATAGTTAAGTCTCCCAAAATAACTGCTGGTAAATTTATTCATTAGCAACATTCATAGAACATAGTTCCATTTCAGTGTTTTCCAGTCTTTACCCACACTTCCTGATGCCCTCATGAGTTTAGTATTAATTCAGCTTAGAAAAAAATGAGGAAGAAAATGAGTTAAGCATATAATCATTATTAGCAGGTATGACTAACAATCCATCATTCTTCACTATGAAACAGTGTGTAATTTGGGGGATTCATGAAACTCACTCCATCTCAGCACTTGAATGTTTTCAAAAATGGGTGATGATGGGGGAAATTAACTTTATTTGAACCCACACTTATTTCACACTTAGTTCCTAAGTAAAAGTTCTCCAAACGTACTTATATATTTCATCAAAAACTAGAAACATTAGATGGATATAGATAGGTAGGTAGATAGATAAATAGGTAGATGATAGATAGATAGATAGATAGATAGATAGATAGAAGTATATATTTTTCTTTCCCTCAAAATGATGGGTGTTAAAGTACCTCTCTCCAAGCTCTCTCCAAAGTGCTATATAAGAGAAGTTAAAGGCTGCTTCCTCTGCCCTTGGGCCTCAAAATACAATCAGCAACCAGCATAAGGCTCCCAAATGAAAAAAACACAAAAAATTGTCCAAGAATTTATAGTACCTGTAAATAATAGTATACTACCTAGTATCTAGCATTGTTCTAAGAAGTGCAACCCACTCATATACATATATACACAAACACAGAATCAATTAAAGTTCACAAAAGCCTCCTTAGTTAAAAATTGTTTAAGGCCCCGTCTTACAGGCTGGCAACACTAAGAAACATAAAGAGTCAATAGCTGGAGCATCACCACACAGCCAGAGAGTGGCAGAGCCTAACCTGACTCCATATCTGTGCTTTCTGGTCTATCCACCTAGCTTCTGTCTAAGCTTTGTGTATTCGAGACACAGGGTCAGAGGAAAATGAAAATCATCTCAGCCAAGCTTTGTTACTCAGTAACAATCTGGTTATCTGTCATTGTTTTTGTTCTATGTTTAAATCCCCCAGTATAATATCAGCATATATATTATATATAGACATATGTGTAGATATATACACATATGAATACACATGTACATATATTTTACTTGGGATCTCTTTCCTTGGAATAAGAAATACATATATAAAACATGCAAAAGTACTTCAAAGAAGGGAAGAAAAAATATTTTATACTCTAGAAGTCTCAGAAATGACAGACAATGGATGGCACTGGAAGAAACCATCCTGAGTGAGGTAACCCAGTCACAAAAAGACAAGCATGGTATGTACTCACTCATATATGGATTTTAGACATGGAGCAAGGCATTGCCAGCCCACAACCCCACCGCCAGAGAGTGTTGGGTGCAGGGAGGACCCTAAGAGAGATAAGCATAGTAATCCGGAGAAGGGTTAGGGGATGTGATCTCCTAATTGTATTGGGGGGAGAAGGGGAGGACAGAAGGAGATGGGAGAAAGAGACAGAGAAAAGAGGAGGGGAGAGGAGGACATGGGAGAGCAGGAAGGTTGAGCCAGGGTAAAAATAGAGGAGTAAAGGATGGGAGATACCAGAAAAGAGGGAGCCTGTATAAATTGGAGGAGAGATCTGGCACTAGTGAGATCTTCACAGATCTACAAGAATAACACCAACTAGCATTAAGGCTACCTTAAATGCCCTCCCATGATAATGAAAATGGTGACTACCTTGTATGCCATCCTAGAACTCTCATCCAGTGGCTGAGGGAGGCAGAGGCAGACACCCACAGCTGTGAACCCAATTGAACTCCTGGAACCCAGTTGCAAAGAATAGTGATGACCAAAGGAATCAAGATTGGGCTGTCAAACGCACAGAGGCAGCTGACCTAAACAAGGGGAAAACACATGGACCCCAGACTGATGTCTGAGGGGCCAGCATGGGACTGATCCAGACACCCTCCCACTGAACCTGGGTGACACAGAGGAGGCCTTGGAAATCTATGGGACCTTGGAAAGTGGATCAGTATTTATTCCTGGCATACAGAGGGACTCTAGGAACCCATACCACATGGAGGGATGCTCTCTCAGCCTGGACAAATGGGGAAGAACCTGGGCCCTTCCCAGGGGGTTGTGACAGACTCTGAAAATCCCTCACAGAGGCCCTTGCCCTCCCTGGAGAGCAGAGGGGGGATGGAGTGGGGGGTGAAGGGTTGGAAGGATTGGGGGTGGGGGAGGGAGAGGGAACTGAAAGTGACATGCGTAAAAAGTTAAATAAAAATTTATATACATATATATATATATATATAAGAAATGACAGGCATAGATATCATGAGATTGAAGAAAATTAACCACAACTTTGAAAACTATGCTGGGAACAAAAGGGTTTGGACTTCGGGACACTGATGTTGAAATTCTCCATTTCAGGAGAAATTGATTCCTCATTAGGGCTATGAACCCTTTTCCATTAGCAGCGAGGCCTGAGCACTCGCCTTCCTGTACACCCTCAAGTGAGAACTGAGTTATGTATGACTGGCTGCCTCAGGAAGAAAATAACGGTTCCAGGAAAGGGGGAGCTGAGGAAGGGCTAAGTGAAGGGCTGCCATTTAGCTTGTAAAGTGCAGCAGCTGTGGCCTGTTTTCACTAATATCTGACATGTTTCTTTGGCCATTGGCCAAATGGAGCTGTACCCAACACTTCTCCCATCCTTCCTCTGCCTGTAGACTCCTTTGTAACCACTACTTGAGACTCCAGTCCACTCCAATCAATGCTCCGGTTCCTTCCTCCCGTTAATGTGCAGGCATCCCACCCTAATTAATTAACCCAACACCAGCTTCACCCAGGACCTTCCCACACTTTGCCCCCTCACAAGCCCTGAGACATCAGCACATTCCTGACTTCATCACTTGTCAACTCCCTTTCTGTTAAAGACCAGTGTCCCCTTTCCCTGACCTGGCCTCTGATTTGATCTCACTTTAAAGTAACCCACTCTAAGAGACAGTAACAAATGCTGCCTTTTTCCTGTTTGGTTTGTTTATTCCCTTTCACTGGGATTGTTAGAATTAAAGACCAGAGGACTTGGGCCGGGAGCATAGGAAGACAGTATGTGCATTTGATACATAGTTGAACTCAATGCTCAGTCTGTCACTATATTCCCTTTACCTATTACTAATTAACCTTAAAATTCTGGTGCTACAAATCAGATAGACAGTGAGATAGACAGACAGAGAGACACACAGACAGACCTGCCCCGGGGAAACATTTTAGAGGTAAGGTATAGCTGCTAAATAGTACATAGATTTAAAAATATTGACAATCAATAAACAATATCAAGGATGAGGATAGGAAAGGGGTGCAGTGTCAGGGGCTTGAGTATGGGAAGGAGGATGGGAACTCAACATAGAACAACCAGTAGTCACCTAATAAGATGATTGACCAGTTATGAGGAGATAGGAACCTAAGCCATGGGAACCATTATTGGGACAAATGTTTTCAACTGTGGACGCAGAAGTATAAGGGGCTTGAGGCAGGCGTGCCTTGCAGGGAGCACCGGGGGATCAGTGGTGTAGCTGTGAGGGGTGGAGAGCCAGAGGAGGAGAAGGCAATGTTAGAAGAACAGAGAGACTCAGCATGGAAGGTCTGAGGAAAGGCTTATCCTTTGACTGCAATGGGAAACCACTAGCTAGTACTGACTACAAGAATAATGGAATTGGATTTGCCTCTGAAACACCTCAACTAACTCTTGTCTAAAATAGTAATGACAATGGGGTGGTTAAGCCAAAAGTGGAATCAAAGCCAAACCTAGCTACATAATCAGCTCAACAACAATGAAAAATGATAAAGACTGGCATACCAGCTCAAATGCACAGTTACCACTTCCAAGAAGTTCATTGATTTCATCGAATTAATTTCTCTAAGCCATAGTCTCTTCGTTCCCCCGCCCCTGCCTTTAAAGCAAAGTTGCTAGCAGTTCCTATTTTTAATGTTGTTTGAAAGAGAAGCAATGAGGTGAGTGTCAAGGTGCTTGGTTTAGTGCCTGGCTCACAGAGACACCCAAAGCATGCTGACCTTGTCAGGCTAGGGAAAGCAGACAGACTGTGTGAGTGTGCGGTGGGTGACACACTGGGCAGTATAGGGAGCACACTTGGAAAGAGTCAGAGGACAAGAGTTCACAAATTAGTCCCAGGTGTCGCAGGAATGAGAAAGGATTGGTTGGGCTCAATTTTTCGAAGTTCTCTGTGGCATGAAAATGCCATGTGCATTTTGGTTGAAGAGAGGATATATTTTGTATATACACACCCCTACATGTGAACACATGACTTTTGTGTAAGGGGATATGATACTGAGTGTTGCGGATATTTGGTTAACTATGCAAAGATGTGTTGCATTTGTTTAACTATGTAAAGATGTGTTGCATTTGTTTAATTATGTAAAGATGTGTTGCTGTTTTACCTTGCCTGCTTAAGGCACTTGGTTGGTCTAATAAAAAACTGAATGACCAATAATAAGGGAGGAGGTATAGGTGGGACTTCTAGGCAGTAGGAAGAGGAATTTAGGCTCAGGAAGGAAGAAAAAGAGACATCAGGGAGACACCAGGGGCCAGACAGATAGACATGGAGGAGGCAGAACGTAGGACATATAGAATGAAAGAAAGGTAAAAAGCCCCCTGAGGAAAAATGTGGATGGATAGAAACAGGTTAAATCAAGTTCAAAAAACTAGTGGGACAAACCTAAGCTAAGGCCAGACATTTAATTATAAGTCTCTGTGTCTTTATTTGGGAGCTGGTTGGCTGACCAAACAAAATTCAAACTACATCTAAGGGTTGAATTTAGGTCCTCATATGTGCTAGCATGCTACATCTCTCTGTTTGCTTGTTTGCTTGCTCGTTTAGAGCTAGGAAGATCACAAGTCCAAATCTTGCCTTGAAAAATAAGTTCAAGTCCATCTTATAAAAATTAGTGAGATCCAGAGTGAGTTCCAGGACAGCCTCCAAAACAATAGAGAGAAACCCTGCCTCCAAAGGCAAAAACAAAAACAAAATTTAGTGAGATCATAGTATACCAAGCAGCACCACCAGCCCTGAATACTCTTTGTTTTTTGTTTTTTTAAGAAAAAGTATTGAGACAAGTCTCTGAGCGCTGCTGGACCCTGCTAAGTATAAAAATAATAACTGGTGCTGTCAACTTAAATAAAAACGAGAGCAGTTTTTCTCCAAAGAATGATGAACATCGCCTAGCAACAGCAGAGTGCCTGCCCCAATGGTAATGTGCAGTGCACAGTGAACTACAGGCATATTCAGTGAGATTGGAACCGGAGAGATCACTCACTGACTAAGAGCTCTTGATACTCTTTCAGAAGACCCAGGTTTAATTCCCAGCACCACATGGTGGCTCAGAACTATCTGTAGCTCCAGTTCCACAGGATCTGTCTCTAGGTACACAGACACACACGGGGCAAAACCCCCATATGCAGAAAATGAAAAGATTTCAAATGTAAGAAAGAGACAGTTTGGTGGTGGTGCAAAACAAGATGGTTATTATCAGGCAATAGTGCCTGATACTTTTTCTAAAATCAACATCAACCACAATAACCAGAACAGCTCCATCTTGATTCTGAAGACTGCCATACTATCAGTCTGTTGAAAGAAAGAAATGGGAATCATCAACTCGTTGGTTGCAGTCCAGATCTAAAATTTGTTCTTTTCCAGAAAAAGTGATTCTGCACTTCTGGCTGCAAGCAAGATTTCTGGAGGGTGGTTTGAGTTTCTGATAGCCTTGCTTCATTGTTCAAATGTCACATAATTCATGCTCCTTTTTTTTTTCTTGGACCGGGGATACCTTAGTCTGAGTCTTCATCTCCTTTATATAATACACACACACTGAGTGTGTCCACATACACACACACACACACACACACACACACACACACACACTTGCAATTTCCAAGTAGAGGTGTTCAAACACCCAGTAACATATCCTAAACTGAATTTTGCAACCACCTCACAAGAAGAAGGGGGATTAATTGATTTTGCCTGTAGCTTCCCTCTTAACCAGTGGGTCTTGGCTCTTTCCTCTCTCAGAGGACTGACAATATTTAATGTTTCTACTCTCAACTTACCTAATAAAAAGCAGCGATGTCCTGAAGGCAAGTGGGAAGTTATGGCCGTCTTCTTTTCACTTTTAAAAAAATCTCTAAAAGAGAAAGGATGTGTTATTCTTCCCAGAGTCAGGGAGTACTTTCAGAGGCACATGGACCAAAACTCCTGAGATGATTTCATATGCAATTTTAAAAATAAGACTAAGTTCTACATAAGATTGTCTGTCGAACAACACAAAAAATAGCACAGATCGTTAAACCTGACAATTTCCTATTGTCTACTTTCTTCTCCATGGCCTCCTCATCTGATGTCCTGCTAAACTGTAGTCTTCCTGTTGAGGGATCTAGTCTGTCTGTCCAGAGCTACTGCTCTGCAATGCCCCTTGTTCATATGTCCTCTGGCTCCAGGAGTCAGGTACACTCTTGCTTTATTTCCGAGGGGACCACTGTGGCTCAAAAGAACGCTCCGTGGTGAAGAACACATTCTGCTCTTGCTGGAGCCTGAGTTCACTTCTCTATACCCACATTGGTCTGCTCACAGCTGCCAAAGGGATATGACATCTCTGGCCTCTGTACATTCACCTCTGCATACCTACAGATAGATGCCCACACAGGCCTGTCATTTAAAATAACAAAAAAAGCCTTTTGCAGAGAGGTAAAGGCAGGGAGAGATGTTATTTTGATCTTTATTCAACAAAGTTGTGTGATTAGAGTAATAACCTGTAAATCACAAAGACACTGAGATGTGTATAATATAGGGTATTCATCTCCAGATCCTTAGACGGGCACACCTAGAAATCTTAACTATGGCAATAACTTATTCCTAGATCAGGTCTATTTTGCTGTTTGCCGAGGTTTGACCACTCAGGTCTATTTTGCTGTTTGCCGAGGTTTGACCACACCTGTCCACACTACTGGAATCCAGAAATAAGAATGCAGTGAGATGGAGTAATTACTTATACATAACCCATTAATTTCTTTAGCTTTCTTCATATATCCAGATGTGCACATAAGCATTCATTGGAGAGCATATAACATTTCTGTTCTGAAATGGTTCACAGCACGGCAAATATAGGCATTCATTTTCCCAGGGCATAGGTCATCTAATTTCACCTTAAATAGATGTATGTTGAAAATTCAGATTTGGTTAACTTTTCATAATCTTATTTTTATTCAGATTTTTATTTAAATTAGAAACAAGCTTGTTTTACATGTCAATCCCAGTTCCATCTCCCTCCCCTCCTCCCCTGCTCCCCACCAGCTCCCTATCCCATCTCTTTTCTGCTCCCCAGGGAGGGTGACACCTTCCATGGGGGAATCTTCAAAGTCTGTCATATCATTTGGAGTATGACCTAGGTCCTCCCCCATGTGTCCAGGCTGAAAGAGTATCCCTCCATGTGGAATGGACTCCCAAAGTCCATTCATATACTAGGGATAAATACTGATCCACTGTCAGAGACCCCATACATTACTCAGGCCTTCTAAGGGACACCCACATTCAGGGGGTCTGGAGCAGACCTATGCTGGTATCCCAACTATCAGTCTGGGGTCCACAGGTTCCCCTTGCTCAGGTCAGCTGTTTCTGTGGGTTTCTCCAGCCTGGTCTTGACCCCTTGACTCTGCAACTGAATTTCAGAGTTTAGCTCAGTGTTTACCTGTGGGTATCTGCATCTGCTTCTATCAGCTAGATGAAGGCTCATGTTTGGTTTTTTTGCGACTGGGTTACCTCACTCAGGATGTTTTCTTCTAGTTCCATCCATTGGCCTTCCAATTTCAAGATTCCATTGTATTTTTTCCCACTGAGTAGTACTCCATTGTGTAAATGTACCACATTTTCTCTATCCATTCTTCAGTTGTGGGGCATCTAGGTTGCTTCCTGGCTCTGGCTATTACAAATAATGCCGCTATGAACATAAATGAACAGATGTCCTTGTTGTATGAATGTGCATCTTTTGGGTATGTGCCTAAGAGTAGAATTGCTGAGTCTTATGGTAGACTGATCCCCATTTTCCTGAGGAATCTCCATACTGATTTCCAAAGTGACTGTACAAGTTGGCACACCCATCAGCAGTAGAGGAGTGTTACCCCTTCTCCACATCCTCTCCAGCATAAGCTGTCATTGGTGTTTTTTATTTTAGCCATTCTGACAGGAGTGAGATGGTATCTCAGAGTTGTTTTGATTTGCATTTCCCTGATGGCTAGGGATGTTGAGCACTTTCTTAAGCGCCTATCAGCCATTTTGGAAGAGTCTGTGGTTACAAAATCTTGTTCTCAATAAAAGACACACACATTCACAAACAAACTAAAAAATAATAATATTGAGGAAACAAGCGAACGACAGCATGACATAAAAGCACACACAGTACACACTCTCGGAGCCTTTAAGCATCTGTGTTTGTGGTCTCTCATGTTATCGTGTAGCTTCATAAATAAAATTTTGAAAGGAAAAAGCAAGTTAAAAAAAGAACACAGTGAGGCTAAACAGCTAGGTCTTTGGCCTCGTGATTTAACAACACTTGCAAGGAAAATGCATCCTACGGGGCTCCTCTAAGAGACCTATATTCTCTATTTTTCAAAAACCCACCCCTACCCTGTAGAGTAGTCGGCGGATGTGAGGCAGAGATGACAAGATATCCATTTTTTTATTTATTTATTTTACATTCAGCTTTCCCCTACAGCTGCTTGACTTGGTCTCTTTTTTTCCCCACCTGATTCCCCTCCTCTTCTCCTCCAGGGGGTGCTGTTTCTATGGGGCCTCAATGTAAGCTGCTTGCTAGGTCCCATATTGGGGGCAACGCGGCGGGGGAAGAGGGGGTGCGGGAGCGGGGAGGCTGTGCGCCCAAGCCTCTCTGCTGACTTTGGCTCCACACTCTTACATATGTGCCCAACCTCTACCAAGTCTGGCCTGGGTACGCCCTACTCCTCTGGGTGCTTAGCCAGGTCTCTGCCAGGTGCTCCCCCGCCCTTTACTGCCCTCTTCTCCAGATCGGTAAATGGGGACCTCTGATCAGGAAGTTAGCATCTTTCAAACAGAACAAAAGTGACACGAAGCTAAAACAGCTCCATGCTAGGCTAGCTGATTCTGCTGTTAACTTTCCTCCTTGATTGCAGACTCATCGGATGCCCTGTCCTAGGTGGGGACACAGGCGCCCTGGGCCCTTGCATCCTCTATCAGCTCCTCTCCTTTGTCAACTGGCCAAAGTCAGGAGGATGTCTTTCCTGTTACTATCTGACTGGGACCCGCTTCCTCCTTAGCCCGCTGGCTGGGATCCGTTAAGAAGGGCCAGGAGCAGAAAAGGGAAACTTAGCCAAAAAAGGCAGCATTAACTGCGGTGCTTCCGAAGCATCACACCTGTGTGCTCCAGTGGTCCGTCTGGCCAGTGTCACAGGGTCTCCGTACGCAGCTCTTTCATTGCACTGCGCAGACAACACCTGGAGACCAGGCCTGCTGGATTCTGAAACTTCGCATCCTCAAAGGCTACAGAGCATCCAGCATTTGGCCCAGCGACAGTCGATGACTGATAAATGATGTGGGTGGCAACTGGATTGAGCGTTTCCACCTTGGTGTTCTCTATTTGAATGTGACCTGCAGTTGGTAGTACAACTGACAAACGTTCAGTGCCACGTTTTCAGGCTCATTCATGCTGCCTAGATTCTACATAGATTATAGAGGCTTGTGTGAATCTGTACATGTGTATACATGTGTGTTCATATACACATGACATGAAAGTAGAAGCAAAACTGTCTATGAGACAAAGGCACTAACGGGACCAGGGGAGCAAGAAAAGGGAGGGTAGAAAGTATGAGGGTGAACATGTTTGACATCCACTGTATAGCTGTAGGAAAGCTTAAAGACGAGTATAAAAAAATAAGCATTTGAAGGAATCATTCATTTCCAGCCCTGTCCCCCGACACATGTGTCTTTTAAAGCAATTTCCTGTCAGTAAATAATTTTTTCTGACAATTCCTTGTCTCATCATTACTTCCAGGGGGCGGGGGAGAGTTAAATTTTTTAAATAATAATAAAAATAAGTTCAGAACTCTCCAAGTAAACCTATCAAAAAACTCACATGCTAATTCTTTGCGCATACATCAGAAATGTATTTCTGTGAACTTCTAGAGAGTAGAAATGTGAACTATAGAGTTAGCACCACATTGGGGGATGCCCGTAGCCCTCACTCCGTGGCTTGCAGCTTCCTAAGCAATCACTGTCTCTGTCTTAGTGTGTCTACCTTGCCCTGTGTTTGGGTCCAGTTTCTCCTGGCACTTTGTTTAAGGCCACCCTACCCCAGTATGATGCCATCTTAACTGGATTATACTTGTAAAGACTATTTTTTTAAAGGTCACATCCACAAGCCTAGGGAAGACAGGAATTGTGAGAGGACACACTTCAACTCACAGCAGGTTCATCTGGAGAATCTGGAGACTCTAGTCTCAGAAACTGTCAGAATTGGTGAGGTGTCAATCCACCTGACCCGAATGATACATATAAGCAAGTGTAGTCTTCTTAAGTACACCTAAAACATTAACCTAAGGAAAGTCATACAAGAACCAAGTTACAGCCAGTTCTAGAGGACTGAAGTCATACTCTTCTCTTAACTGGAAACAATACTAAAATGAAACCCAATGGCAAACTGAAATGTAAAATGTCGAATACACAGAAACTATTATAGATGAGACTCTAAGGTACTTCTAAGTGGTTTTGGAATTCTGCAACAAACTACTAAATTTCTTATAGGTTCAAAGAAGAAATCAAAGTGACATCTAGCCCAGTGTGGGAACACATTCCTTTAATCCCAGCACTCGGGAAGCAGAAGCAGGTATATCTCTATGAGTTCTAGGCAAGCCTGGGCTACATGTTGAGTGCCAGACCACTCGGGACTACATAATGAGACTGGGTATCAAAAAAAGGTAAAAATAATTTTTAAATGTTTTGAACTGCTCTGGGGGTATGTGACCCCTTAAAAAGCAAGGGAGGAGGGTCATATATCCCTCTTGCATGTGGGAGGCTTCCTGACACCATGGCTTGGTGACCTGGCCTGGAACTCTCCCCATCCTTGCCTGGTGAACAAAGAGGCAGTGGTGTTGCTTCATTCTGTATTTGTGAGTATGTTATTCCCATCCTTTAATAAATAAGTCTTAATCCAAAAAAGGATGTTTTGCGCTGAGTACTACTAAAGACATAATGGATTTAATATCTGTTTCTTATAATTACCCATAAATAGGTCATCTTGAGAATATTTGACGTAAAAAGTTCTATGAGAATGAAGGTGAAGGGGGTCTCATTCAGCTTCAATTTCATAAATGAACTTTAGGCTGATAGTTTGTTTTAAACATAATGTTTCATTTTATTAAAATATTGATCCTAAAACACAGTGAATCTACTATGTTCTGAGGGACAGGACCTGTGGCATTCTTTGGAAACAGGCAAAGTCTTAAGTAAAAGCAAAGCAAGATTTACAAGGCTCTAGAAGCTTAAGGAGATCTTAATGGAAATTTTTAAACAATTAAATACACATATGTCAGATATTAAACACAGAGCAAAGGACTACCAGTCTACAATCCACACCACCAAAGAAACTAGAAAACAAGGAGAGCCCAAAGAGAAGAATGCATGGTCCCCCAAAGAAGGGGAGGGGGACAAGAACCCCTGAGCAAATTGGAAACATGCAGGGAGAGGAGGGAGGTAGGAAGGGGAGAGGAAGAGAAGGGGAGGGGGAGAAGAATGGGAGAGAACAGGAGGACTGAGACAGGGGAGGAATAGAGGAGAGCAAGAAAGGAGATACCTTGATAGAGGGAGCCAGTATAGGTTTAGAGAGAGGTCTGGCACTAGGGAAATATTCAGAGATCCACAGAGATGACCCCAACTAAGAATCTAGGCAGTGGTGGAGAGGCTGCCTTTGATGCCCTTCCCCTATAATGAGATTGATAACTACCTTGGTTGCCATTCCTGGAGCCTTCATCCAGTAGCTGATTGAAGCAGAAACAGGCACCCACAGCTAAACACTGAGCCATACTCCTGGAATCCAGTTGCAGAGAGGGAGGAGGGATGAGCAAAGGAGCCAAGACTGTGCTGGAGAAACCCAACAGAAACAGTTGACCTGACCTAGTGAGAGCACAGAGACCCTAGTTGTAAAGCTGTGGAACCAGCATTGGACCAAACCAAGCCCTCTGAATGTGGGTGCCAGGAGACCTGGACAGTCTATGGAATCAGTGCACAAATGGACTTTGGGAGCCCATACCCTATGGAGGGTTACTATTGAAGCCCAGATACAAGAAAGAGGGACTAGGCTCTCACCCAAATGTTGTGACCAACTTTGATGGCCCCCTGTGGAGGGAAGTGGGTGAGGATGGGTTCCTGGGGTCAGTAGGGAGCATGGGGAGGATGGGAGGGCAGGGCAAGGGAATGGGTGAATTGATATGTAAATAAGACTGCTTCTAAAATAAAAAAGACATCAAAATAAATAAACAAATGTACATATTTCTTACAATATATAGGCACATACGCATATGTTTGTAAATATGCCAATTAAATATAATGTCAGTTTTCACTGGGTCTCATGACCCATGAACCTAGAGGTGTGATGAGCCTTGTGAAATATTCAGATCTTCCAACTGTGTGGACGTTTCTCTGGAAAGAAACCTGCAGTGAAATTTATGAATGCAAAACTTAAAAAATCAGTTGCAACGTTGTCAAGAAGATTTCGCAGGTAAAGGTGCTTGGTTCCAAGCCTGATAACCTGAGTTCCACCCAGAACCTACACAGTGTAGGGAGAGGACTGGCTCCTTTGACTTCCCCACAGAACATTCATGCTCATGCGCACGCACGCATGCGCGCGCACACACACACACACACACACACACACACACACACACACACACACTAAATAAGGAAATGTAATAGAGAATCAATTGCTGAGATAAAAGTGGTTTTCAGGGTTATTCTTTACTCTCTGTGTTGTCTTCCCTTCGGAGATCCTTTCGGGGCCCTGTTATGTTACTGATATTTTGGATGTTCGCACTATGAGAATTACAAAACATTGGAAATAATCCTTAATGCAAAGAAAGGACAGATGGAATAACATAACACAGCCTTGTTTGAGACCCTCGACTTGTTTAAATTTAAGTAGCATTACCATTCTTTACAGAGCTGGCTTGGAATAAGCATAGGAACAGCTTTCATCCTTCGTCTGAAGCCAAAAAATAAATGCAACTCTGCACATTTTTTATTTGAAAACATTCACAAATGACATGCAAGGCATAATTGTCAGCCAAATTCTGTAGCTGAGCCTATGAAGAAAAAAAGTTAAGAGGAAGAAAGAAAGAAGAAAAGAAAATGAGAGAGAAACTATGCTTTTAAGCTAATAACTCTTTAGGAATCAATGTTTTCATTTTTTATTATTAAATTCCAAATGAACTCAGAAAAGGCATGTTTACAGTGCTATGCTTTGTATGTAATCTTCTGGCTAAATGTGGATGACAACTTATAAAATTTCAAATGACTCTAGCAACAAGGGAAATGGGAAGATCTGTGGGGCTTGATGGACAGCTAGACTAGGCAAACCAGTGAGATCTAGGTTTGGTAAAGGATGCTATCTCAGATGAATAACAATAAAAGATGGCAGAAGTCAACCTCCTGCCTTATATACACACAGTTTTGTACATATGAACACCTATACATGCATAAACACATGCTCATAAAATAAAATACATAAAATATAAACAGGATTTATAGACAGTCATGTAGAACTACTTTATTTTCAAGATAGGGTTCCTCTTTATAACAGTCCAACAGTCCTGGCTGTTCCGGAACTCACTTTGTAGATCAGGTTGGCCTCCAACTCATTGTGATCTGCCTGCCTCTGCCAAGTGCTGAGGTTAAAGGCATGTACCACCAGCACCAGGCTATAACTGTTTTTTTAGCTGGAAAAGAAAATGTTGGTAGAAGGAACTTGGTGAGTCACTGTGGACTAATACAGGCTAAAAGGAAAGATTCTGCACACATATCTAAATGTGTATGTTTAGAATAACATTTTTCTGCAAGTAAAACTGATCCAGAGTAAATACTGCAGCTATGAGATAAATACACTACAGTAAGTAAGCTATTTAGTGTGTGTGTGTGCACTCTCTCTCTCTCTCTCATACACACACACACACACACACACACAATGACTACATGACAATGCATAATGAAACCTCAAAATAAATCCAGAGTCTCAATATCTTGAAGGCTTTTCAGCATTGCTTACCACAGGGATGCAAGTTACTTTATCTGGGGTTCCATTTATGCCACATGTGCCTTTCTTCTGCCTGTGAATAAAATGTTTACCACTCACGTTCAATTATGATGCTAGCATCCATCCTGGAAAGTGGTTATTTAATATGCATGAGTATGTGTGCACATGCTGGCCGGTCGCTTTGCCGACATCAAATACTGACAAGGAACAATTTAAAGGAAAGGGGATTTATTTTGGCTCACTGTTCTAACGGACATGTCTAATTCGTGTCAGTGGAGGCACTGAGACAGGAGGGCTGGGTAGCCCATGGCCTTTTATGTGCAACCAAGAAGCAGAACATGATCAGGAAATGGGACTCAGCTATAAAATCTTCAGAATACCCCCAAGGACCCACTCAACCCCACAAGTCTCCACCACCTTTACAAATAGTGCTGCCATCTAGGAACCAAGTATTCAAACACATGTGTCTGTAAGGAGACATTTCACACTCAAACACTAGCAAATCTTGATTGCTTATTTTCAGAAGGGATGTTCTGACAATACCACAAGTAAGCACATCCTTCTTACACTTCAATTGAGTTTCAGCAATGCATTTTTCACATTAAATATGAGTCTTATTTTTATCAGAAGGGATAGCCAATGTGTTAGTAATTGTGTAAATGAATATAAAGGAGTTGTGAATCCAGAGAAAAAGACTCTCCGGATGGAACATCACCTTATGCCATCTAAAATTGCCCACACACTGGCTAGGTAGAGCATTTGTCAAGCCTGAATGATGCATGAGGTTCTGGGTTCCGTTCACAGGGATACAAAAATAAACAAACAAATAAAACAGGTCCCAAGAAATACCAATGAGCCAAGGCCATTGTCTGCTGTTTCTCTGCTCTGACTGCTCACACATCATGAAATTGATAAGCCATGCTATCAATCTGAGCTTCCTAACGCTGCCTGACATTAAATACACCAAGCTGAAGTTTAGGCTCATTTGCTTTCCTTCAATCCCCAGTGACATTTAATATAAGGAAGGAAAGCTGCAAGCATTCTAAAATTCACCATTCAGCAATTCTTATTGCTTCCTATAAAGGCTCCTGCCTCATATCTTTAAATTATTTTAAATTATTTAAGTTAAATAAGTTATTTAAATTACTTCAGACCCAAAGCCATTCAGGGCGAGATGGTTGAAGAGATAGAGACAGACATGTGTGCCCTTATAAAGTGGGTAGTCACTGTTCTATTCTACCTACCTATGGAAAAGAACATGAAGTATGGGTTTTCAAGACATTTCTGTGGATAACATAAATATTTATGTGAATTCTAGATTTTAAAATGTAGTCTCTAACTCTAAATTTCTATAACACTGTGTAGACTTATATGACTTACACAGAAGCAAATGTGACCCAAGTCAGTGACCTCTCTGGGACAAGAGCTTCTTAAAACCAGGTTTGGTTCCAAGGCTGTGGGAAATTGGGCATGTGATCTAAGTGATGTCATATACAGACAAGATGCCTCCCTAGTAATGGTCTCTGGGGTGCTTGCAAGATAACCACACATGAATGGATTCTGAGTTATAACCATCCACCCCCAACTGACTCCAGTTCTCAGAAAAGGGTGTGTCCCTGAGCTAACCACTAAAAGAGGATGACATGCACTTCAATGAAGCTTCCTATGATATACAAATTGTACTCAGAATCAGGAGTTGTGGGACCCACCTCGAATTCCAGTGTTTAGCAGGCTGAAGCAGGAACATTACAAGGGAATGTTCAACTACATGGTACGGTCTTATCTCAAAAAAAATTTATGCTCAGAAAATGAACTAAGATTCACTATAGTACCAGCAAGATGATTCAGTGTGCAAAAGTGTTTGCCACACAATGAACTATATTCATAAAGATTCAATGTGAAAATTTTTATAAATACAAACAGAAATCTCTTTACAACGTATCTCTTCTCAACTATCAGGAGAATGATTCAGTATACGTTGTTTTTCAAAAATATTATCATATCCCAACATATTTTTGGTAGACTTTTTAACACACATTCACTCAAGAAATACCAAATCCCTAGAGGAAAATAAACAGAATTATGAGAATAATCAATTTTGGCATGCCTCACCAAGCAGCATCACAAATCTTTCCGGTTTGTCCAGAATATAGTGCTGTCCTCAAAAATGGAATCTTTCCCCACCAAAATAGCCTTCCCCGAATTACCTGGTAGTAATCATCATCATCATTCCACACTGGGAGTCTCAAATGTCAATGAATCTTGAATTATTACCCTGTAATTATAAAATACAACAAATCTACAATAGAAACATAATAAGATATAGTTATTACTTCATAGAGAGATGTTATTTATATACAAAGACAAAGTATTGGAACTATAAAGTGTCAACAATCTGAATAATGACTCTAGAAGGAATGTTTGGGGGCAGGGATAGAAGAGTTCCTATAACCAAATCAGGTAAAGGGGAGGAAAGATAATACAATTTCCATAAGTTAGAATATATTAAACTATATTAAATATGTGTACATCTTTATCATAAGTAAACACAGTTATAATGACAAGTATACGTTATTAATAATAAAAATAAGTGAGTATGGTGGCAACCATTTTTAATCTCAACACTCAGGAGAGGGATCTCTGTGAATTAAAAGCCAGCCTACGTTACACAGTAAGACCCTGTCTCAAATAATAATAATAATATAATAAATAAGCACATGTTAGCAATAAAGCAAGTACCAAGTTTTTATAATCTCTCCTCTGCTAAATCTCTTACTAATAAAAGATAACTTTAAAATTTACTTTTAATTTTAGGTTAGCAAGTCACATTTTCCTGGATTATTCTAGTTAGTACAAATAAATGGTCAGCAGGTTCCTCGTAGAACAAAGACAGTGGCATTAAGACAGATGGCAACTGTGTCTCCTCTCAGTCTCTGACTGGGGACAGAGCTCAGAGCTTCTAGGATGTTGGGAAAGCTCTGTACCTGTAACCTACATCTCTAGTCACTCTTGGCTTTCTCAAGATCAAAGTTGACTGTCACACAGAGCCTATCCCAGTGTGGGCTGAGCACCAAGCACACGGGAGAAAACATTCTCTATACAATGAGATGGGAAAATGTTTGTCTTTGAGCAAACTCTTCTCTTCCCATCGGCAGTTCCAAAGAAGAATACAAATTTTGTGTCCAAACAAATCTGGGATAGATCTGTCCTCAATAAATTCTGATCGTTTTCAAAGTAAAACTTTGCAGAAAAACATTTATTAAAGAGTAATCTGGCTAGATGTTGGTGGCACATGCCTTTAATCCCAGCACTCAGGAGGCAGAGGCAAATGATCTCTGTGAGTTCGAGGCCAACCTGATCTATATAGCTAGTTCCAGGACAGCCTCCAAAACAATACAGAGAAACCCTGTCTCAAAAAAAAAAAAAGAAAAGAAAAGAAAAGAAAAGAAAGAAAAAGAGTGATCTGTTCAAACTTACGTGAATTAATGAGTTCCCTCTATCTAACACACATGTACACACACACACACACACACACACACACACACACACACACACACACACACACACCCTGAATGGAAAAAAGACAAAGAAAAAACTACAAAGATGCTAGATCAATGTCTCATACCCACGTTTAAACATTTATGGAGCCTGTTGAATGTTGACGTGACTTCCCATGTTGTCATTGGCTTCATGTATACAAGTCGCTGAGAAACTTTCCAAGAAGGCATCCTGTTCTCCATTCCTGAGATAAATCAATGATACGACATCATCCACAGCTCGGACACTTCCTTTCCCCAACCCAAACATTCTTATAAAAATTTAATGAGAAAATTTTAAAACCTCTCACCAACGTTGTTTGTACCAAGCAGCATGGAGCTATAAACAGTCTTCTGAGATTTGGGAGACTTAAGGCACTTCAAAGCCATGGTCTAAGCCCCCTAGAGCCAAGCTGCTCTTGTTCATTTTCTAAAGCACACTGTCTTAAGTTTTGCTACGTACTGTATCTCATGCTTAGGAATGAACATCTTAGGAAACTTCCATTTTTACCAATGTTCTTTTATTCCAAATGTAAAGAAACAGGAACTCACACGTGCTTTCTTCTTGTGGATGTCTTCCTAAATAGCGCACCTCACAGGTCCAAGGCAATATCTGTTATCATGCTATAATTCCTGTTGAGAAGCAAAATTCCTCACACTCATTCGTTGCTCAGGGTCTCTAATCAGGGAAGAGGCTGATCCATCTTCCCTTAGCATATCCTATGAGTCAACGGCAGGAAAAAATAAATAAAGGCATTTCAATAATTTTTAGAAGTTTTTGAAAGTATCAATTAAAAAAGAGATGTAAATACCTTCTGTTCTGAATCGTACAGTTAGTATCCAATGATATATTTTAAACTCTGATTTAAACGAATGATAAAGCATGCACAACAGTATTTACTAAAGACTAAAAGCCACAGTATACATTTTTCTCGTGGTTAGCTTTGATGGGTTAGATAGACTAGTCTTACCCTGGCAAGGTTGGATTACAAATAATTCTTCAGCTTTTCACAGTTCCTTTCTGAAAAGAAAGAATTATGAGTGATAATAATTCTTTATTTCCTATTTCAGTGCATATTTTGAAATTCCTATAGCCAAGAGGAGCAGATAATTATTTAAAACTATTTCCTCTAGAATAAGACAGTGTGTAACCCTTACCAGTGCCTAAATAAATTTCAAAATAGAAGATAAAAGGAAGCCAAAATTTGTTTGATATTATGTTTTGTAAGGTCAATTCAGTTTACCTGTGCAACATAGTAAAGGACTTAGAAAGCATTGTTTTACATGCCTATATTACCACTGAGAGAGAGAGGGAGAGAAAGAGGGAGAGAGAGAGAGAGGGAGGGAGGGAGGGAGGGGGAGAGAGAGAGAGAGAGCACTTGTGTGTGTGCACATAAGAGCACCTGTTTACCTGTTTATGAAAAGAGGCAAGGATATAAAAGAATTTGAAAGCTGGGCATGGTGTCACATACCAGTAACACCAGAGCTGTGTTTCTGGGCACTCAGGAGGCAGACGCAGGCAGATCTCTGTGAGCTTGAGGACGCCAGAGAAAAAGAAACCCTGTCTTGAAAAAAAGAAAAAGAAGTTTTAAACTCCCCATGAGATACAAGCTTATTTTCCAGTCACCTCCTTATCTCTTAAAACATGAACCTCAACTACTTAACGACAAACTACTGTAATGACATACAAGTTTTGTGGCTGTGACGCTCATAGCAATGGAGACCGTTACTGTAGTGCATGGAGATAAGGGAAGTTGATACATCCTTAGAAGGAAATAAATTGTCAGTTACATAACTAGAGTCAAGAGTATATGATCATTTTTTCCTTCTTCCTATAAAGACAGGTGTCTGCATCCCTTCCATCTGTGATTCTCACTGTTATTTATCTTCATTTTTTTAAGGCAGGGTTTCTCTGTGTAGCTTTGGCTATGCTGGAACTAGCTCTGTAGACCAGGCTGGCCTCGAACTCACAGAGATCCAACTGCCTCTGCCTCCACAGTACTGGGTTTAAAGGCCTACACCACTACTGGGCTCTTCTATGTTTTCTAAGGACAACTGGAAGCGGGTAGTCAGTTTATGCAATGCTCTTAGCGATCATGTTTATGTTTTGTGTAAAATTAACCATGTGTCTTATTCTGAAGACATTTACTTAGGACACTACTTGTGCTACAATACACAAATAGCATGTAGTTATAAATCTTGGCGTAATTAAGGAGATAATCGTGTACAGTTACTAGAAAGGGGTCAGTTTATCTCCATGAAAGGTAGTCAGATTTCCCATTCTTTGCTTGCAAAGAAAATTGCTAAAGAATAATTTTGCAGAGAAAGCTCTACACTGAGGATAGAGCACACTGGCAAATAATTCCAGGATGCTCCATTCTAGTGTGCGCACCACCCTGGTGGGTGGTAGGGGTATGCCTGGAGCCAAGCTTTCCAAAGCTCAGGGACATGTTTACATTTCTTTTCATGTGCTCCAAAAAGGAAAGAGAGTTGTTGAGAGATGTCAGCTCATATTAATAGCTTCCTTTGAATTCCATACTCTAGGAACTATGCTGCCATGTTTGAAATTCCGTCCTCATATCACTGACCCCACCCAGTTTTGAAAGAGACTTCAAGATAAGAAAGCTAAGACAGGCGGCTTATGAGTAGGTTTGGGAATAGATATATGACGCATGAGAGAGGAAACTGAAAAGCCCTAGAGTCTTGTTAAGTCTCAAAGCATTAATGCTAACCCGCAAGTAGCTTGGGAACGCCTGTGTTTTCTTTGAAGTGAAAACGAATCCCGGACTTGGACTTCTGAGATTGCAGAAGTGTCTTTGGAGGGGTTGGGATTTGAACTGATTTTACAGTCCAGTCTGAACATGAAAATCTGTCGCCTTAAAATTCCTACTTGGGAACCGAAAGAAAACTATTTCCCTTGAAACATCACACAGATTGAGATGTTTGCAAAATTGCTGTTGATGTTGCCCAAGGTGGATTTTATTTTCTGAATATTTGTTAAAATCTACTAACTATTGTCAATAACCACCAACTTGGTGATTTAGACCATGCAATGTAAACATTAATTTAGTGAGCATTAAGTTGGTTGTTTGAGCCGGGCGGTGGTGGCACATGCCTTTAATCCCAGCACTCGGGAGGCAGAGGCAGGCGGATCTCTGTGAGTTCAAGGCCGGGCTGGACCGACAGCCTCCAAAACAATACAGAGAAACCCTGTCTCGTAAAAACCAAACAAAAAGAAAGTTGGTTGTTTGCAAACTAAGTTGTTTCAAAGCATCAAGTGGCTGTTGCTACACACTGTGTTCCCTGTAGTTTGAATTCCTGAAAGGTCTTGGGTGTTCTGAAAGGTGGATTTACATAAAAACTAGAAGACTTGAAATGACAGATTCTGGAGATCCCCCATGGAGTATCTCCCTAGGGAACACTATGGGGATTGGGTGGGGAGGGATGGGAAGAGGGATGGGGGGCAAGGGAGGAGGGGTGGGAGAGGAAGCTAGGATTGACATGTGAAGCAAATATGTTTCTAATTTAAATTTAAAAAAATGTATAATGGAAAAAAACTAGAAGACTTACAAAATCCTAAATCAGAATGTTTTAACATAAATACAAGTTTGACCTCTCTCTGTATCTTGATTCGACACACACCCTTGAGCAGAATGTTGTGTATTTTAATGAAACAATACAAATTTTTGACTCTGTCATAAAAATGGATTAAACTCATCCACAGCATCAATTCTATGTTGAAGAAAATCAATAAATATCCATCTGACCCACACATTAACCCTCTCTACAGAGAGCATGCACAGTGCTAGTAGCACCTTCCTATCTAATACACTGCCATGGTATCTCCAGGGAGTTACTCTGGAAACAGTGAACTTTCAAGCTCCATGCAGTTATTGGCTGCTATATCCTGAGTGTTCTACCTATCCCTTGAAAGCCACAGAAACCAGATCATCAGTGATGGGGAACCAAAAACAGTAACGAAATTCTCCCTTGCCAAATGTCTACAGTGAAAAAACAGTCCTTCTTCTATGGGAATGTAAGAATTTTAATAGCAGGTCAAAGCCAATCTGATCTATAAAACGAGTTCCAGGACAGCCAGGGGTTCACGGCAAAACCTTGTCTCAAAATAAACAAACAAACAAATAAATAAGTAAGAGTGACAATAGCAAGCAAGCAGCCAAGAATTTGGAGTTGAGAGAATTAAAGTAGCCATCCCAATTTTCCATAAGGACTTGGGGATGCAGCTCAGTAGTGATGGCTTGCCTAACACAATAATGCACAGAGCCCTGCACTTGATCCTCAGCACTGAAAAATAATAAATAATAAATATCTTGCTCTGAAAGTCAATAAACAAATACTTTCTAATGTTTGAATGTAATTTACTTTGGTTCACTTTAGTAATTGACCTTTCTTCATCCAAAACACCTTTTCTATTTTCCAGGCATTTCTACAGGATCTCTTAGAAACAAATTGTATGTATACCAGGGAAAACAATTCATAAGATAGGAAACCCAGCCAATAAATATTTATTTTACAGCAGAAAACAAATTCTCTTTATTTCACAAGGTGGTGTGGAATAAACCGGGCATGGTTCTATCTACCAAAGCAATAAAGGAATAAAAATGCTTAAAATTAAGTTATGGTAACTATTGCTCAGTTCAACAAATATCCAATTTTTAAAAATCTGTGAAATCCACATCTTGGATGAGTTGCACAATAAGGCTGGTTTTGTTGATGTTTTTGTTATTTTTGTTTTGTTTTAAACAAAGAGGGGATGTGAATGGTTATCTGAGATGAGAATTATTTGGAGGTATCACTTTCTATACAACTCAAATTACTAGGAATTCAATAGCAATTCAGCTTTGTGGGATAACTCAGCCTTTAGAATTTCTTCTTTTAAAAATCTGAGACACAGAGTAGAATTTTTTTTACTATGTCAAATGAAAGCACTCAAAAGTAACCCAATTACTGTGATTGACATTATTATTGCTTAGATCTTAGTCTTTTATCCCATCTGTTTCACTTGCTGCCTCTTGTTTTCTTCTCCAGGGTTACAATAATTTGTCTCAGCTAAGCCCAAATGAAGCTTGACTTTTCTGCATGTCAGCATTAACCTGAAGCTAACCATTCACTTTGGGCACTACCGAAAACTGATTTGTTTTCACGATACGTTAATATTATCTGAAACAACACTATTGTGCTCTGTCACCCATCAAAATATGCTGGAGCAAGAAAATTTTCAATTGGTTTAGCTGACCTTACACAGTTTAACTGTCAAATAAATTCTATAATGGACAGCTTAGCAATCTAATTTGGTAACCCAGAGGAACTCCCTAGTATTCCCTAAAAGGTTCAAGAGACAGCAATTACAACACTGGTGTCTTAGCTGGAGCTTGTAAAGTACTTTTCATGCTGTCCCTGGTACTCTTACATAATTGTAACTTTCCTAGGACCAAGAAGATACTGCCTTCTAGTCACCATGCTTACATGATGACATCCTCTGCCGTTTCAACTCAGCAGATAAGCAAATTGGAAAAGACTTCAAGTCACATAAGTTATCTGTCACTCTAGCTCTTAGTTCCATCAAGTGCTCCAATTTCTGAAACAAGGCATATCTTTCCCTTGAAGGAAGATCTCATTAACATCTTGTGTATATCCATACCTTATCTTTAACTGCTATTGAGACTCCATCACCAACAAAGCAGGCAGGACTTATAAATTGACTCTTAAAAATGGGAAATCTCTACTAGGGAGAGACTCAGCAGTTCATAACCACGGAGCATTGATGCTACAGAGGAAAGTAAACCATGAAGAATCACATACGTTGACAAAAGAGCTCAGCCAAGCTGGAGCTGAGTTAAGTAACTTTGGAGACAAGGTTGAAGCAGGGGCACTTAGTCCTGGCTATCCATCAAGAAGGGTTCCACCTCAACTAGGAACTTAAGAACTCTACACAACAGTCCACAGGACCTTATGACCAAGCAAACAGAGCTCCAGGACCCCCATTTCCTTTTAGAAATCCAATTTCCAGTAGAATTTTCAAATAAATTACCTAGAACGACCTCACTGAAATTCAGATGTCTACAAACACTAGCAAATATATGCTTTCTTTTTAGTATTATTTAAAGCCTGAAGGTTTTCCATATCTATTGTCTGTGGGGTATAGAATTCAAAGGAACCAGGTACTAGATAAGAAAGCTGACCAGGAAGTTGGATGTAGTGGTGCCTGTCGGGAATCCCAGGACCCATACCTATGCTACAGTAGCAAGAATGTATCACAAAAAAAACATAATTGTCAAAAGTGTCATTTGTTTGTCTGTTTATATGTTCATTGGTGTTTTGCCTGCATGTATGTCTGTTAGGATGTCAGATTTCCTGAAACTGGAGTTACAGGAAGCTGTGTGCCTACACGTGAGTGCTGAGAATTGAACCTAGGTCTTCCATAAGAACAGCCAGCCTCTTAACCATGGAGGCATCTCTCTAGCCCATCAAAAGGATCTTATTAGTGAACGGGATAAAGCCTGCTTGACACAAATATTTAGAGATTAGAGAAAGAATCTCCTCACATTTGTTATTGCTCTCTGAAGCCTGTTTCTCTCAATGTCTTGGCCATTTGAATTCACATAGCACAGATTTTCTTCATAACCAGCTCACTTTACAAATGAAATGAAAAAAGGAAAAAAAAAAGGCCCACGAAGTAAACAAATGGCAAAACATAGTAGTCACCTGCTAAGTCTTTCTAGTCCTTTAGGGATGCAATTTGCTTATTCCTAGTCCTTCGCTGCCCTCTCCCCATTTCAAAAACGGTTTTAGAAACAAATGTAGTTAATTTCTTATTTTAGATGCTTTCAAGTTTACTCAAAGTCTTTCCAACCACTCAAAAAGTTACCTGCAGATCAGCTCCAGCCTCGGGTTTAATTCACCGAGCCCTCTGACCCTGAGCTGCTGGGGGGGAGGGAAGGCGCGGAAGGAGAGTGCACGAGAAGCCACGTGCAAGATAGCAATCATCAACTCTATTAAAAGCCCCCACCCCGGATCGTCCAGCGAGCACTCAGGATCCACAGTAATTCCCGGGTGTTGGTGCTCGCTAAGCGACACGTTGATGGGTCAGAAGACCCCGAGGAACATGACCCTGGAAACAGGGTGTTGCTTTTACACTCCCTGGGTATCTGTTACAAGTGAATTTCCTCTGGCGCCAGCAGGCATTTTGAGCAAGGACCTAGAGGGATCCCAGAGGGGCAGGGTGGGGAAATCGAGCTGCAAGTTTGGGATCAAAGGTTTAAAGATTTCAGAGGAAATTGGAAGATCCGGATTGTTTGGCCAAAGGGCTTTAGGGTAAGGAAGACACTTCATACGCATGGTGCAGCGGGAATTGGGATGGTCATGGATAACAAGATGAGAGGCACTTTGGGTGGGTGGCTGAGCATGCCAGACTGTTTGGGGCGTCTGCCACTCTTCCCAGTAATCCCGGGAACCCAGGAGGGTGAACCAAGAGACTATGGGGCCCATGAAGATGGTTGACATTTCCTGAGAGGTTGCAGCCAGCCATCCCTAGAGGTACCAAAGGCAGAGCCTTTAAAACCTGGAGCTGAGCTGAAGCGATGAGCACAGCCAAGAGGGAATGTTATTTATTTGAATTAGTCTGCATAAAGGTCTGGAGAGACGGCTATCGATTAGATGTGAGACCTTCCAAATTGACTCCGGTCCAGATAACCCTTAGGAGACACCACAGCAAAAGGCAGGTTCCACCCATGCACCTCTGGTAGCACCTCTGGTCCCCAAGGAGCATGACCAAAAGCTAAAAGACCTGCTGGCACTCCCGGCAGGTGTCCCTTTCCTATTTCAGGGGGTGGTGGCTGCCCACAGAGCCTAGGAGTCGGGTGGGGATCAGTTCTTTCTCCCAAGTTCTGGCGAGGTCATCAAATCTGATATCCCGGCTTTGGTGTCCTACCGGTGACCTGGTACTCTGAAGGGCCCACCTAGGTACAAATCCTTTGGATTGGCAGCCTCAGGATGTCTTTCACATGGCTTGGGTTCTTAACTGGAGATAACCCCAGTATCATCGATTCTCCAGTGGATTGCAGCCCTTGCCGCTAATGGTTCACAAACCTGGTCTGAAAAGTTCAAGCTTCTGTCACTATTTTTTCTGTATTTATGAACTCAATTTGTCTTCTGATTCCTTTGAAATCATATCAAGTGAGTGCTACGCTGAAATCCGTTTTCAAATACATTTGTTCTATTCACCGGCAAAATAGACGGATAAATTTCTAAGTTGCAATGCAATCAAACGCAAAAAGCAAGCAGTTAATTTCCCCATTACTACACTACTTTCCATACAATTTTTGCCTCCGTTTCAAGGATAATGCAAGCGTGCAGTGAATCTAAAAGGTCGGAAATAAAATATAAATGTGGTACTTTCACTGTGCTTCATACAGTGAGGTTTATTCCTTTGCTTTTATTCTGGTTAAAGACCTAAGATTAGGACTGTGATCTCAATCAAGTCCCTCTATACAGTAAAAGAAATCCAATCCCTTCAGTTAAAAAGGTTCCATTCCGTGTGGCCAGAATGTGAAGGTTTTTTTTAATCCCTTTTGATGGAAACTATCTGAACCTGAAAATTTTGTGTGGCTATCTATCTTGCTAAAAGTCAGGGTGAGATAAAGTGGAATCTGGCTGTGATTTCTCTTGGAAAGAAAACAATGAACTGACTGACTGGTCATTTATCACAGGGCTGGTCCTCCCCCTCTTCCAGGGTGGCTTAATTTGACATTGTTACACGAAGGTGTTTGCATCGTTGGCTGTTGAAAATAGAACCCATTTAGCTGGAGAGTGAACGCTAAATTTTCCCCGTTTGTTGTATAAAGGAATGATAATAAGCTGTAGGGACTACTCCAACAATGCTACCCTCAGCAAGAGTGCATGAGAACTACCAAGTTCTGTGCAGGCCCATCAGGTCATCCATCAGAGGACTCTGCTCAGAGTTGAGGGACCCATTTCAAAACTGACTGCAAGAATATCTGCTTTACACATCATGAAAATTAAAATGATCAATTCATTTTTGTTCTAGTCCAGGTACTTATTTTAGCCAAAGTAGACACAGCATTGCTGATCTTTTCTACAGATGCCTAAATAAAAGAAAAAAATCAATATGAATATGGAGTAAACCCTCAGTGGTATGAATCCCTCCCTGGAGTATTCAAACGAAGCTAGGTGTAATACTCATTTCCCATCATCCCAGCACTCTGGAAGGCTCAGGTACGATTGCCAAGAGTTCAAAGACAGTCAACTATCTTCAGGTTATCCTGAACTACAGAACAACAGTTAAGCACTATTTGGAGGAATTTCTTGGTTAAGAAGAAATGAGGATCTGTGCAACTGCTTTAGTTAAGAAAGTTATTTTTTAAAAAATGGAAATAAATATATGCAAGATAAAATACAATTTTCTCAACTATGTCACAGAAGAACATATAATGGCATCAAGTTATCTATGACATTCTTTTTGTTTTTCATTTTGTGCTATGCTTCTTTGTTTTTTGAAATAGGGTCTCACTCTATAGCCCAGGCTGACCTGGAACTCATTAAGTAGCCTTGGTTGGCTTCAAACTCATGGCAGTCCTCCTGCCTCAAACTCCCCAGGGTTGGGATTACAGCATGTATTGCTGTGTCTGATTTAATTGGATTTTTTAAATTAACAAATACATTTTCATTAATCTAAAATTTCACTTACTCTGTAAGTTTGCACTGTATTTGGATTTATGGGCTCATTATAGAAATTGAAAAATATGTATTCACTTAGGTGAAAAGAAGCAATTATTTAAGTTAATCTACATTCATAAATGCTAATATTTGGCACCATACTCCCTCATAACTTTATTACTCATCCTTGCAAACATTATGGCAATATAGGAACCAAGCAACCAAACCTATTAAAAATTTGCATAATTTTATGGAGATTGTGCTTAATTTATTAGCCAGATAAGAAGTAACATCTTCAATATTTCGAGTTCAACATCAAGGATGACTGCGTTTTTAAGGTGAGATCCCCTCCACTGCCCGCTCCCCAGTCTTTTAAACGTTTCTCTGTGAAGAAAATACTGCACAACAGTATTCCTAAATTATCCCCTTGCAGCTTACAGATGAATTCTGTGCTAGGTCAAACAAACAGCAATGGCTCCTCCCACAGGAAGATATACTAGGAGTTAAATGAGAAGTGCCTTCTTAAACACCTAAGACAGCATTGAGCAACAGTAGCTACTCTGTGTTTCAGAAGTGTTTCAAAAGTGTTCTCTTACAGGACCTGAACCTTGCTTCTTGAAGCCCTAAAGTGCTTAGATACTTTGCTATGCTGTGGCTGTCATGAAACATTTCCTCCTTTTTTTTTAATTTTCTGGAATATTAAAGAAAATTAAGAAAAATCTTACTTTAATCTCAGCATTGGGAAGTAGAGGCAGGCATATCTCTGTGAGTTTAAGGTCATCCTGCAAAGTAAGTTCCAGGAGAGCCAGGACTTTATACTAGAAACCCTGTCTTGGAAAAAAAGAAAAGAAAGAGGAGGAGGAAGAGGAGGAGGAAAAGAAAGGAAAGAAAGACACGGAAGGAAAGAAGACAAAGAAAGTTACTTTCTTTTTTATTTGTTTTTATTTAAATTAGAAACATGCATGCTTCAAATGTCAATCCCAGCTTCCCCACTGCCCCACTCCCCCTCTCCCTCCACCAGCCCCACCCCACCCCCAGCCCAATCCCCACATCATTCCCCAGGGAGGGTGAAACCCTCCTTGGGGGGATCTCCAGAGTCTGTCATTTCATCCAGGGCAGGACCTAGGCCCTTCCCCATGTGTCCAGGCTGAGAGAGCATCCCTCCATGTGGAATGGGCTCCCAAAGTTCATTTGTTTGCCATGGTGAACACTGATCTACTACCCAAGGCCCCAGAGATTTCTGAGGCCTCCTTACTGACCTTACATTCATGGAGTCTGGATCAGACCCCTGTTGGCCTCTTAGCCATCAGTCTGGGGTTCAAGAGCTCCCCCTTGTCCAGTCAGCTGTCTTTGTGGGTTTCACCAGCACGGGCTTGACCCCTTTGCTCATCACTTCTCCATCTCTGTCACTGGGTTCCAGGGGGTCAGTTCAGTGTTTAGCTGTGAGTATCTGTCTCTGCTTCCATCAGTCACAGGATGAAGGTTCTAGGATGTCATATAAGGTAGTCATCGACCTTATCATCAGGTAGGGGCTATTATTGTAGTCTCTCCGCTGTTACTTAGTTTTCCAGTTGGTGTCATCCTTGTATATCTCTGGGAATCTCACTGGTGTCAGCTCTGTCCTGAAAGCTATAATGACTCCAACTATTATGGTATCTCTCACCCTGGCCGCCTCTATTCCTACCCCAACTCAAACTTCCTGCTCCCCCAAGTCTTCTTCTACCCTCCTCTTATCCCCCTCTCTTTTTCTTGGTTCCCTCTCCTCTCCCCCCATGTTCCCAATCTTCTTAGGAGATCTTGCCTCTTTCCATTTGTCTGGGGTGTAATGCATCTCTCTTGAGAACCTCTCTGTTTCCCAGACTCACTGGCCCTGGGATTGTAGGCTGACACTCCCCTGATCCATGTCTAAAATCCATATATGAGTGAGTACATACCATGTTTGTCTATTTGTGACTGGGTTACCTCACTTAGTGTGGTTTCTTCTAGTGCCATCCATTTGCCTGCAAATTTCAAAATTCCATTGTTTTTTTTTTCACTGAGTAGTACGCCATTCTTCAGTTGTAGGGTATCTAAGTTGCTTCCAGGATCTAGCTATAACAAATAATGCTGCTATTAACATAGGGGAACAGACATCCTTGTTGTATGAATGGGCATCTTTTGGGTATATGCCTAAGAGTGGAATTGCTGGGTCTTGTGGTAGACTGATTCCCATTTTCCTGGGGAATCTCCAAAGTGGCAGTACAAGTTTGCACTCCCACCAGCAGTGGAGGAGTGTTCTCCTCTCTCCACATCCTCTCCAGCATAAGCTGTCATTGGTGTTTTTGATTTTAGCCATTCTGACAGGAGTAAGATGATATATCTCAGGGTTGTTTGGATTTGCATTTGCAATGGCTAAGGATGTTGAGCACATTCTTAAGTGTCTCTCAACTATTTTAGACTCCTCTATTGAGAATTCTCTATTTTGTTCACTCCCCCACTTTTTAATTGGATCCTTTGGTGTTTTGGAGACTTGCTTCTTAAGTTCTTTGTAAATTTTGGAGATCAGCCCTCTGTCAGATGTGGGGTTAGTGGATATCTTTTCCCAATCTGTGGGGTGCCTTTTTGTCTTGCTGACTATGTCCTTTGCCTTACAGAAGCTACTCAGCTTCAGGAGGTCCCATTTCTTAATTGTCGATCTCAGTGTTTGTGCTACTGATGTTATATGTTCAGGAAGCAGTCTCCTGTACCAATTTGTTCCATTTGGATCCATTTGATCCATTTGGACTTAAGTTTTGTGCATGGCGATAGACATGGATCTATCTGCAGTCTTCTACATGCCAATATGCAGTTATGCCAGCATCATTTGTTGAAGATGCCATCTTTTTTCCATTGTATAATTTTAGCTTCTTCATAGAAAATCAGCTGTTCATAGGTTTGTGGATTAATCTCAAAGTGTTCATTCGATTCCATTGGTCTACCTGTCTATTTTTGCGCCAATACCAAGCTGTTTTCAGGACTGCTTTGTTGATCTCCTTTTGTTGTCTTATTGCTCTAGCTATAACTTCAAGTACTATATTGAAGATGTATGGGGAGAGGGGACAGCCTGGTCTTGTTCCTGATTTTAGAGGAATTGCCTTGAGTTTCACTCCATTCAGTTTGATGTTGGCTGTTGGTTTGCTGTATATAGCTTTTATTATGTTTAGGAATGCTCCTGTTATACCAGATCTCTCCAAGACCTTTATCATGAAGGGGTGTTGGATTTTGTCAAAGGCTTTTTCAGCATCTAGCGAGATGATCATGTGATTTTTGTTTCTCAGCGTGTTTATATGGTGGATTACATGATTACATTGATAGATTTTCGTATGTTGAACCATCTCTGTATCCCTGGAATGAAGCCTACTTGATCATGGTGAATGATTGTTTTGATGTGTTCTTGGATCCAATTTGCCAGTATTTTATTGAGTATTTTTGCATCAATGTTCATGAAGGAAACTGGTCTTAAGTTCTCTTTCTTAGTTGTGTCTTTGTATGGCTTGGGTATCAATGTTATTGAAGCAACATAAAAAAGAGTTTGGCAAACACCCTTCTGCTTCTATTGCATAGAATACTTTGAGGAGAATTGATATAATCTATTCTTTGTATTTCTGGTAAAATTCTGCACTGAAACCATCTGGTCCTGGGCTTTTTTTGGTTGGGAGACTTTTGATGACTGCTTCTATTTCTTTAGGGCTTATAGGTCTGTTTAAATTGCTTATCTGTTCTTGATTTAATTTTGGCAGGTGATATCTATCCAAGAAGTTGGCCATTTACTTTAAATTTTTGAGTTTTGTGGAGTACAGGTTTTCAAAGTATAACCTGATGATTCTCTGAATTTCCTCAGTGTCCGTTGTTATGTCCCCCTTTTCATTTCTGATTTTGTTTATTTGCATGACGTTTGGGGAGTTTGGATAAAGGTTTGTCTATCTTGTTGATTTTCTCAAAGAACCAACTCTTTGTTACATTGATTCTTTGTATTGTATTCCTAGTTTCTGCTTTATTGATTTCAGCCCTCAATTTTATTATTTCCTGGCATCTACTCCTCCTGGGTGAGTTTGCTTCTTTGTGTTCTAGAGCTTTCAGCTGTGCTGTTAATTCTCTAGTGTAACTATTCTCCAGTTTCTTCATGTGGGTACTTAATGCTATGAACTTTCCTCTTAGCACTGCTTTCAAAGTGTCCCATAGGATTGGATATGTTGTGTCTTCATTCTCATTGAATTCTAGGAAGTCTTTAATTTCTTTTTTTATTTCTTCTTTGACCCAGGAGTGGTGCAATTGCGCATTATTCAATTTCCATGAGTTTGTAGGTTTTCTGCAATCTGTGTTGTTGTTTAATTCTAACTTTAAAGCATGGTGGTCTGATAAGATACATGGAGTTGTTCCAACTTTTTTGTACCTGTTGAGGTTTGCTATGTTGCCAAGTATGTGGTCAATTTTTGAGAAAGTTCCATGTGGTGCTGAGAAGGTATATTCTTCTGTGTTTGGATGGAATGTTCTATAGATGTCTGTCAAACCCAATTGGGTCATAACTTCTATTAGTTCCTTTGTTTCTTTGTTAAGTTTCTGTCTGATAGTCCTGTCTAGTGGTGGCAGTGAGGTGTTCTCCCACTATAAGTGTGTGAAGTTTTATGTGTGGTTTGAGTTTTAGTAATGTTCCTTTTACGAATGTGGATGCCTTTGTAGTTGGGGCATAGAAGAAAGTTACTTTCAACTTCAATTTATCATATATATCTATTCTCTTATTTGTTCTATGGCTTTTCAACTGTTCTTATAATTCTTCTAGTTATGCAGTTTTAGCATCTGAAAGTGATTATAATTTCCTCCACTGATGATGTTTTATTCATTAATTTCTCTCTTGTTTAATTGTCTTGGTTAAGACTCCCAAAACCATAATTTATACTAGCAGAGATAATACAGCCTTTGTCCTTGACTTTAATAAGACATATGCAGTACTCCAAAACTGTGAGCAATAAATTTTGACTATAAGTTACCTACTGTGACCTACTGTAAGGCATTTTGTTATGGTAGCTCAAGGCAAGCTTCAACCCAAATGCAATAGAAACAGACACTGACTTGCATAGATTTGTGTTCAAAGATCAGTCTGGCTACATCACGAAAAAGGAGAAAATGAGTAAAACAAAAGATGTCAAGAGACTACTTTAAATTTTGGAGAATGGTAGCTTTCACATTAATGTTGGCTGGGGAGATAGAAGCAGAGGGAGGAATTCCAAAGATTTTTAGGGAGTAAAGTCACAGAAGTGGTGACGGGTTATCCTATATGGAAGATAATACAGGAGGAGATTTCACTAATCAGCCCTGGGTTTCTGGTTTCTGATTTCTGCAATGGAGTTGCTCCTAAAGAATGAAGTGAGCTTTCTGTGTCCTTGGCCTAGACCCTTGGACAGGGGAGTATATCGGTTTTGAAATGCAAGAACATATGGACACAACTGATTAGCTAGTATACATATGTACGCAAGTAAGTGTCCACATATATTACAAAGGTACCACACCTTTGTAATATATGTGGCCTACAATAGTTTGAATTATTATTTTTTCAAAAATAAAAAGATATGAAAATTTTTATCTGAGAAAACGCCAGTTCATTTGACAAAAAAAATTCTATTTGAAAATTTCTCAGTTAAGAACCAGATCATGCAGGCAAAACACCAATGTAAATAAAAATTATTTTTTAAAAGAGCCAGATCAGTCACAGGGGTAATTAGAAGGCAGTGTGAAGCAGTGGGGACTTGTCCATAAGAAAACCTGGATCCCATCAGCTTCTCCCTGTCTGGCCTGGATGAACAGGGACAGGTCATAGCTCCACAGCAAGACCATCTGGTTTTACATCTGTGATGATTACAATACCGCTACCTGACGGGACTGAAAACAACGCTGTCTCAAGCTTCAACCCACTTTCTGTAGTGTGCGCCTTTCCCTTTAAATCTGAGGGAGCCTGGGTATTAACAATTTTGTCTACAATTAACAACTTCCTCCTGAAAGCAAACCAGCTACTCCTTCGCAGCCAGGTGAAATTATTTTACTTTCCTTTAAATAAAAACACTGCTTCTAGAGACTAGCACTGTGAAAGCAAATTTGAAATTTAATAGGCATACAGAAATAATTGCTACCGTGGACTATGTTTTTACAAAATGATTACACATGCTGAAAAAATACAAGGCACAATTCTATCAGACTATAGGAAAGCTTTTTGACCGACTTAGCCTTTCTGCACGTGTTCCTTTTTTGAACTTCCTTAAAGGTCATTCGGCAGGAAGATCTCTGTCCACACACACAATACAGCTCCACAGTTCTATTAAAATGGGGACCAGAAGTGGGCCTAATTCTGTTATATCAAAATCTTAAGTATCTAAGTATCCTCTAAGAATTGCAGAGATTTTTTATCCTTAAATGTGTTTTTGGTTGCTGGTTGTCAAAATACAGAATGTCCAAAGTGATTAAAATCATTTTGCTACATAGTACAGAGATTTTCATGGATATGGGAATCTAGATTTACAGTTGGAAACGCACTAAAAATTCACACCACACATAATGATTAACTGCTCTTGAAGCAATATATTCAGGTGTATATCCAACTATAATAATAACAAAAATAACAACAACAACAATAATAATAATAATAACCAGAAGCATACAAGAAATAGCAAAGCAAAGCATGTGATGACAAGCGTTAGCACGCCTTACTAAGTGTGTGCTTGCTGATGTGTGTATATGCACCTGGGTACAGATCTCACTTCCTCTGCTAGTCAAGTACATGATACTAAAGGAGATTAATTCTACTCCAGCTCCTACGTCCAACAGGAAGCAGGGATGAGAACATCCATCCAGCTGACTCCAAGCCTCACTACTGTTCTGCCTCTGCCATGTACCCGTTTCTCTCTAGGAAAGTCAATGGATGAAAGTAAAGTCCCAATCTCCTGCCTGCGTTAGACGGCTTCTTGGGTTAACAAACAGAAGCCCTGTATTTGGAGCCCATGAACAGCTTAAGACAGAGAAAGGTTACTTCAAAGTGTGTGTTAAATGAAAGGAGGAAAACGTGAGCCCAGTACTGTACCTGCCGGTTTGTGTTTGCAGGGAGACCTTGCTGCCTCATAAGGTATAATAGCTAAGCACATTCTATCCCAACCTGAAGACCAAAGGGAAAAGAAGATGAGCAAAAGACATGTGTATGGTGAAGTCCACAGGGTCAGATATGACCTGCTATGTGGGAGATTCTGGTACATGCTGAATTAAATGACTCCAGAGGACAGAATACCAGGCATTAGCTTTCAGAGATAACGTGTGTGTGTGTGTATGTATGTATGTATGTATGTATATATATGTATGTGTGTATGTATGTATGTGTGTATACATATTTAATTGTGCTTTATGTATTAATCAAACTTCTGGCTTTCAATTTTAATTAAATGCAAATACTACTTATACTAAAAATCAAAACCTGTAAGTTCACAAAAGTGTGACAGTAATGACATCAAATGCATTTAGTGAAAATTCTCACGAACATTAGATTGTATTTAAGTGTTCCAAATAATTCACATAAATCGAAGCAAATTTAAACTTTCCCCACGGCACCATAGATTACAGTATATTTATACTTCAGATTTAAAATCATGTCTTCTTCGCTCCTTTACTCATTTACATTTCTCAAATAGTTTTCTGAGTTCTGCATAGAATACTTTCAAAATGTTTAGCCACCAAGTACTGAATGCTGAGTATACAAAAGCAAGCCTCTGACCTCAGTCCTCCTGCTCAGTCACCACCTCAGTTCACTGGCTAAATCTGGTGACATCTGGAACATTAAGAAAGACCATGACAAAGCGGGGCGTTCACCCACTTAAAGAAAATTATTTCCATTTTAACTGTCCAGTATTATTACTGTAACTGCAAAATACTCAAGAAAGATTACTTTTTTCAGACTATCCAAGATTCACCTGGATTATTAAACAACTAATTCATCTTTGGGACATAGAACCTGTTCACACCATCTAAAGTGACTTAGAACTCCCGTAGGGCAGGGGTTGTAACTCAAGGACAAGGCACTTGCCCAGCATGCACAGCTTGAAGAAAAAGAGGATGAGGAAAAGAAAGAGGGAATGATGAGACCAAGTCCCTTTGGATGGGTAGATTCACTCCATCACAACTTTCCAGAGCATACAAGGTCTTGACAAATCTGATGATTTTTGATATCTCAAAACCTTATTGATTTCTCTATTTGATGATGTCTGTTTTTAATTAGGTTTTGCTTTATCATATATATGCATATACATTATACTTATGTAGCATGAATAATAAAACCCAGAGATAGATATTGGGGTTCAAGCTGAAGATCAGAGAAGTAAAGCAGCCAGTCACTAGAGACTTCTCACCTCAACCAATGATCAGACTGAACCTCATGCTCTGCTTCCCACCAAACCTCAAACTCCCTCAGCTCCTATCTCCTCCCACCTTATATTCCTCTTAAAGGCATGGAATCCCAAGGACTAAGGTCACCTTTGTGTAAGCTTTGTTTCTCTTTTACATTGGATCAATTTTGTGTAGCTCAGGGTGGCCTTGAACTCACAGAGATCCATCTGCCTCTGACTTCTGAGTGCTGGTATTAAAGTTGTGTACCACCACTGCCTGGCCTCTATGACTAACTAGAGTGACTGCTAGGATTAAAGGTGTGTGTCCCCACTGTCTGGCCACAATGGCTAACTAGTGTGGCTAGTTTTTGCACTGTGATCTTCACAAAAGCTTTGTTATATCATAAACAAAATACCAACACATATTTATCGGGCAGCAGGAAGAGAAAGAGAGACATTCCACCTTTCCACCTGGCTTGAGCATCTGAAACCTCAAAGCCCACCCTCCAGTGACACACTTCCTCCAATGAGGCCACACCTCTATGGGGACCATTTTCATTCAAACGACAACAAACCCTGTGTCAGAAAACCAAAAGAGAAAGAGAGAGAGGGAGAGTGGCTGTGATGGCTGTGGTCATTAAATGAGAGAAAAAGAACAGCATAGCCTTGGGAAGGCCCACGTTTACACAAGCTGTGTAAAAGAGGATACTTGAAATAACTGTGATCAAAGACAACTTGAAGTCATCATTTTGTAATGCTGTAGGATACAAGCAAAGAAAAGAATGTAAGTGATATATTGTGATTTGAAATAACAGGAAAAAATGCTAACAACTCATGATGTCCATTAATCAGGCAGTAGTCAGTTATAGTGAAAAAAGTAGAGTATATTACAACTATAAGAATGAAGAGCACCTATGCATTCTACCGTACAATGCAACTCAGTGGTAGAAAGCTTGCATAGCCCTCGCAGGGCCCTGGGTGCTCAGTGCTGAAAGTAAGAAAAAGGAAAAGGAGGGGGGAAGAGAAAGAAGGGAAGGGAAAGGAGTACTAAGTTTACTGTAAAAAAAAAGTATCTTCTACTTGGGTGTTTGAAATAAATCATACACAATTTTCATTTAAACTAGACTTCTATATATCTATATTATTAAGAGATAAATTATGATGTTGGTGATGTGGGGATGATGATGAAGATAGATGGATGGATAGATAGATAGATAGATAGATAGATAGATAGATAGATAGATAATAGATAAGTAGATAGATAGATAATGGATAGATAAATGTGGAGAAGAGAGAGGACACTAAGAAGAATGACATGGGACATCCACATGTTGATTAAGGACACTCAGCAGCTCTGATTCCATGCAGAGCCAAACACCCAGAAGTCAAACCAGCAGAAGTCAAAGAGACAAGTGGACTAATTTAACAACTAAGCACTAAGCATCACTGTGTGAGCCAGTTGTGTCTTAAAGCTTTTTACCTAAATGCAAGGACAATCCCCTTCTCCCTTAGCTGAGGTTGGGTTTTCTGCTATTTGTTACAAACTCCATTCAAAACTCTCTTTTTATTTGAGACATTATCTACGTAATGTAACAGAAAACATTTGAAAGTGAATTTCAGTTTATCCAAAAACTTTAATTTGGCTATTAATTTTATTGTCCTCCTGCAGCCCTTACCGGCACAGCTTGCTTACAAACACTGAAGCAACATTAAGTGTTTTAAATTTTGCCTCCTCTCCTTTGCTTAATGAGTAGTGCAAAGTCTCAAAAGGTGAGAGAGAAAAACTGCCAATGGTTAGTTCCCAGTGACTAATGTGCTTGCTGCTTTCAACAGTTAATCTTCATAGCATATTGTTGAAGTTAAAAGGTATATTTTCTTTTAAAAGTTGTGAAATATTCAGCACTATTAATTTTGTAGCTATAAATATTTCCACAATGAGGTAGAAGCTGTTACTGACTTCCTCAAACGTATGAAGTTGAGTTGGGTATGTTTTATAATTATGGATGAGATCAGTAAGTATGTAACTAATATTTTATACACAATAATAGAATTTACATGATACATTTGTACATTATGAAGCACGAGGTGACAGTTAATTTTCATTGTTGGCTGGATTTAGCATCATTTATAAGACATAACTCTGGGCATACCAGTGAGAGAGTTTCAAGAAAGGCTTAACTGAAGAGGGGACACCCGCCCTAAATCTGAAGGACACTGTAGCATTGGCTGGGGTCCCAGACTGAATATACTGGGAAAAGGAGAAAGTGAGCTGAGCACCTGCATTCGTCTCTCTGTAATTCCTCACTACAGACACAATGTGACAGACACCTCATGCTCTCCCCTAACACCCTGCTCTCCCCTGATAGATGGACTGTATCCTTTCAAACCTTAAGACAAAATAAACCCTTCCTTCCTTGTCACAGAGTGGGAAAATGACTAAAGTATCTAGCAATTAAAAACACCCATAACGTAAGAACTACAATGCCATAATGCCCATGATTCCATGTCTGTGTTCCTCCAGTTACATTCCTCTACCTTGCCCCAAGTTTAAAAAAATAAGCCACTACTTTGAACTTTGTATTCCACAATTCCTATGCCAACAGTTCTATTAGTGTCATTATCCACCCTTAGGCAATCATACGTGTGCAGCACCCCTGTAATTCAATATGTTCAGTGATTTGCCCATGTTGTTGAATGTAGATATAACTCACATAATTTTCTCTGCTGTATAATACTAAACTGTCGTTTGCCTATCTTGTATTATTCAATTTGTTGCTCTTTATAACTGTATGGCTCATACTGATTGCTAACTTGGTAGAATCTAGATTCATAGATTAAAATATGTGTGCATATCACTAGAAAGTGCCTAGATTAGGACAGTTGAAGTGGGAAGACCCAGTCTAACTGTAGGTGGTATGTCCCATGCATTGATCTGCCTTACATTAATGTCACCATGTCTTCCCCCCTTGACGACTTCTCAAAATTTTCACTAAAATAAATCCTTTATTCCTTCAGTTGCTTTTGATGGGTAATTTTATCACAGAAACAAAAACAGTAACTAAGACACTGGGGATTTAGGTGGAAATGAAATCAATCTCAACGTCTGTATGAAACTGCTCTTACAGAGAACCCAGGTTTGTTCCCAGCACCCATGTCAGGCAGCTCACTCACATCCACAACTAACTCCAGCTCCAGGGATCTGACATCCTTTTCTGGCACATGTACAGAACCCCACACAGATGTGCTCACACACACACATACATGCACACACAACCACACACAAACACACACACGTGTGAGCGCGTGCATTTAAATTTTTTTAAATCTTTAATAATAAACAAGATTGTGTTAATGATATTGTTTCTTGCTCAGGAATTGATGGTGGAAAAAAAGACTAGTGACCCTTGTAGCCTCTCCAAAATAAACTGTAGTACTGTCTACCTAAGAAACTTAAATCTAGACTATGAGGAACAAGTCATCACACACCACTCTGGTACTCTAAGACTGTACTTATCTTGCTTCTCTTTAAAACACTTCAATAACATAGAGTTGCTAAGATTAAATATAAAAATACTGACCATTGGCTGGAGGTATGGGTCAGTCTGTCACCCAGAAGGTGTCCTAGTCCTCTGGCTCTTATAGTCTTTCTGCTCGCTCTTTAATGATTTTCCCTAAATGGTTGCATTGTAGATGTATCAACTTCAGTTGGGCACCACACAGTTACTCGTTCTCTGCATTTTAACCTGCTGTGGATCTCTGTAGTTGCCTTGCAGAAAGAAGCTTATTTGATGAGGATTGAGTGATACACCCATGAAATCTCAACAATGTGGTTCCCTAAATAAGACCTGCCTAGTGATAGCATCAGTTGGCATGCCAACACAGACAGAAAAAGTTTCACACGATGACATCCTTAGATGAAGAGCTGCAAGCAAAGTAATGACTCCTGAAAAAAGAGAGTGTTTTCTCAGGAAGAGGTCCCTCTTAGGTGGTCCAATTTCAAATAGACAGTCTGTCCTAAACACATGAACACCAAACAACACTCCATGGACTCAATAGTTTTTGGATTGGGGAGAGCAGGGTGTGCCAGTTGCTTGTTTATTTGTTTTGTGTGTGTGTGTGTGTGTGTGTGTGTGTGTTTATGTGTGTCTGTGTGTGTATGTAATAAGAATAATTGAAAGAAAACAGGTCATGAATTTGAAATAGGAACAGGGAAGTAGTTGAACTGGAAGAAAAATGGGGTAGAAATTACATAGAAACAGTATGTATCAATTCTCAGACATAGAAAAAATAAAAACTTTAAGTTATTAAAAGAAAATAAAACCTGATTTTAATCCCAGGACCCACGTCGTGAGAAAGAGAGCTGACTCTCACAAGTTGTCCTCTGACCTCCACGTGCACATTGCCGCATGAGTGCATATGCGCGCGCGCACACACACACGCACACATAAATAAATAAATAAATGTAAAAAGAACTTTGAAATGTTGGTTTTTAGGTGCATCTGGGCTCCCATACTGAGCCAAGCAGCTCATTAAAAATTGGAACATAGGTCACCAAGTAAGAGGAATAAAACACCAATATATGTATGCCAAAATATCAGCGAAGCTCAAAAATGTGACTTGAGAGAAGGAAAGACACATCCTGCGTGATTACCTACTTTATAGCTTATATATCAGATACCACATACTATATGTTAGATGGACAAAGCCACAGACACAGCCTGCAGTCTGGTGGCCTGGCACTAGAAACATGAATGAGAATGAAAGGCAAACGGTAGCCTGAGTCAAAGTTGTACTGCAGTAACAGTGGCTACTAAAATTAAATCGTAGAATGGGTTCTATTGTGTATAAATTAAGTTGTTAAAAATTGAACAGCTGTAGCCAGAAGGTGGTGGCGCACGCCTTTAATCCCAGCACTCAGGAGTCAGAGGAAATAGATCTCTGTGAGAATTTGAGGCCACTCTGGTCTCCAAATTAAGTTCCAGGACAGCCAGGGTTGCACAGTGAAATCCTATGTCAGAAAAAAATTGAAAAGCTTTCATATCTGTGAAATTCTAGGCCTGGCTTGTTTATTTTTCATTTTCATTAATACCCACTATAGGCTTTTTTTTTAATAGAGTCTCACTTTGTAGCTTCCACCATGAGACTTGCACTATGTCAACCAGGATGACCTGAAACTCGCAGAGTTCCACCTGACTCTGCTACCCAAGTATTGGCAGTGAAAACTTGTGACACCACTTTTGGGGGAAAAAAAAGAAAAAACAACTTCAGTCTATTAAGTTTTAATGCTTACATAAACTGTGTGCCATTTTAAAGTGAAGTTGGAGTGAGGAGAATACAGTAGCCTGAGAAATCATACTTGTGGTGACAACACCTGGGTGAATAGGGTGGAATTACTTCCTCTGGGGACAAGGATCCCTCACTGGACAGACAGACAACACCAAGCCACCAGGCTACATGGGAGCAGAGATGCTGAAATGGTAGCCAGTCCCAAAGGATCTTATGACAAGATGAAGGAGAATTGCAGGAAACACCTCACACTCTATTTCCCTTCCTGGCATTCAAGCAGAGGTTCCAGGAATGCGGTGGACATGTCAATAGCTACTTGCAGGATAGAGTTACCTCCACTCTCATTGCAATGTGACAATGTGCTCTTCTGAAACACCTCTCCCCTTCTGTCAGAGTCATCTGCCATTTCCCCCCACAAGTCTGCAACTATCAGTCAAGTTTCATTGACAAAGATAGAAGAGATCACTGATGTAAGCAGTGGTACATATCATCAAGGCGGAGGGTTAAGGTTGATGGGGACGAACCAATCTCATTCTTTGGGATATAACTTTAGATGAAAGAGAGCATTGTTATGTCAATATGACCAAGTCTTAATACTATATTATCGGAAAATAAAAACAAAATGTCTCAAGACAGTTTGAAAATTTACAGTGAGCTTTATGGAAAAAGCATAAACAACTTAAGCTGTTCCTCAAAATTCTACTAAGACTGCCTTTTGTGTGTTCTTGAAGAAAATTGGCAAGGATTAGCCCATTGAGGAAAGTTCATTTGCTGACTTTGGCTGTGCAAAGGCGATGTCAATGTCACATTTGCAGACACAGTTACTCACATACAAAGACATGATCACCTCAATGCTCTTCCTATTGGAAATGACCAAGTACCATCTAGTCAATATCCACACACTAACTCCTTCTTATGTTTTATTTAAAATGCAGTTACTTGTTTTTAAAAAATTATTTAGCTAGGCAGTGGTGGCACACGCTCTTAGTACCAGCACTCGGGAGGCAGAGGCAGGTAGACATCTAGGAGTTCAAGGTCAGCCTGGTCTCCAAAGTTAGTTACAGGACAGCCAAGGATACACAGAGAAATCCTGTCAAAAAAAATTACGAGTATTCTAGGAAAAGATAATGAATGCTTTATTGCTGAATGTATTTTTGTAGATGGAAGACATAAAACACTTGCAGAAGCTTGGAGATAACCTTCTTTTAGGGAGTTCCACAAGGTATAGAAGACAGCACTTTCAGTATCTAAAACTGGTGTCTTCTGAAATATGAGTTACTTTTGCATGTCAATGAGAACATACCTAACTAAACATCATATTCATGTTGCCTTTTGAAGTTTCTGTAACTTCACAAGAGAATGTATCTCCATCCTTATGTGTATGGTCAGAAGAAATGATTCAACTTGAAAAGGCCCAAAAGGCAAACATAAAAACCAAACAGTTGTCTGTCTAATCAAGACTCACAGGGATTTTCTGCAAGGAAAGAGTTTACAGTACTTTGTTTTGTTTTGTTTTTGAGACAGGGCTTCTTTGTGTTACCCTGGCTGTCCCAGAATTAGCTCTGTAGACCAGGCTGACCTCACATAAAGAAATCTGCATGCCACTGCCTCCTAAGTACCTGGATTAAAGGCGTGTACCACCACCACCTGGCTAACAATACATTGTTTACAACTTAAATTCAACTAACCTGCATAATTTATAGAAAGTATCTCGGGCGTTTTGTTGCTTGAGAAGTACACTTGGTTTGTTTTGCTTGTTAGCTTGTTTGTATTTTTAACACAAGAGTGCATACAACCCACACTTGCCTCGTACTCGCTATGTATCTTGAACTTTTCATCCTTCTGCCTTGACTTCCCCAATGTAAGCATTACCTCAATATCCAATTTCACTCAGGTCTGATAATCCAGTCCAGGGTTTGAAAAAAATGAACGTATTTATTAATGTGAAGAGAAGTTTAGTATCTGCATAACATTTTAGCTTAAAATAATACTGACTTTATCTAACATATGTCAGAGTGACCAGATGAACAGCCCCCAGCCATCAATCAACTGTGTTTTGTCTGTGGAGCAACCCCTCAACAAGTGGCCTATTTTATAGCTAAATTGATCTAACCCATGTCTATTTCTGTGTAGGGTCTGTGTGGTGCTCTGATAAAGAATTTCTAGATTCTTCCACTAATGGTTCTTTAAAATTGATTTAAGCTCTAACTAGAGAATGGGTCTCCTCCCTTTTTGCAAATGTCAGGAATTGGAATCCAGGTGGCCTTCCTCATCACAGGCCATGAGTCTGGGTGGACAGTTCTTCATCACAAAGATCCCTCACAAAAACAAAGCCAAGGCATCCAAGGCCTGAGGTCTGTTGTTGCTGCTATTGCGTTGTCAATGGCATAAAAGCCACAGAAAAGCCATAATCTTATCTTGACATTTAATTGGTTGTAAATTAGAAACAATAAGAACCATTTTTGGAATCATAATTTCTAAGGGCAAATTCTGTGGACTAAATTCCTAACATTAATCTGCTGAAGTCTTGACTCCTAATGTGACTAAACTTGGGGAGGGAATTTAGGAAGTAATTAAGTTTAAAGTGAGATCATAGGGATGTGTCCTTCTCTTTGGTCTTCTGAGAAGAGGTCTTCCTGCCTGTCCCTCAGTGTATGCACTCAGGGGAAAGAGCATTGAGGGGGCATGTTACACAAGAGATCATCTGCAAGTCAGGAAGAGAGACCTGACCAGAACCAACCATGCTGGTACTCCAATCTGGGACTTGCAGACTCCAAAATTATGAGAAAATAAAATCTTGATTTTTTTAAGCTACTCATCCTGATCTACAGAAATAGTGAGCAACTATCAAACTTTGAAAGTATGTGAGAAAAGCTTTTTCAAAAAAAGTTCCCCCTACTCTTCCCTTGCAGTGCACCTGATCCGTAAACATATTGATATCAAGTTAGAAGGTAATATGGATAGACTTAGTCAATGCCAATGACTTTTACTAAACCAATTCAGTAACTCACGTATTTGTATTGATCTACCATCAAAACAGTATTTTATACAGTTGTTTCTACTGAAGGTAGGCTAAGTAGTGTAATAACAGCATTTGGAATGGCTTGGCCACAGTGTGCTCTCAGTCATGTAGTCAGACGTAAGTTATAAAGGATTTTTTCAACTGGTTCTGAGCTCAAAGTAAGAGCTGATGCCCTCCAACTTGATGTGGACTAATTATCCCAAACTCTCACAGAACTAGTGGTCTGTATATCATCAATGAAACAAACTTATTCATAAAGTGAGTTTCCTCTCTTGTTCAGCACACATATTGAAGTCTTTATATTAGTTAGCTGTATATTTTATTCTATGCATACACTAGCTTAGATCTTTTAATTGACTTTTCTTCTTTTTACCAATAGGCCCTCTGGTCCTGTGTTTTCCCTTAAAGACAAAGTGCATTCTTTGGGACAATACTTTTTAACTTGTAGCCAAAAAGGCTAATGAACAGGAATAGAGCTGATGTGTGTTACTTCCAGGTCTCATTTCTTAAGAAATTTGTCTTCCTTATACTATTTCTTAGGAAATGCCTGGGACACTTCCCAAAGTGTGATAGAATAGAGAAATAAAACACATTATGGCCTAAACCACTCACCCATTAGTTCTTTCTTTCATTTAATAACACCTATTAAGCATGTGTTGTAGATGTCCTGCTTTAGGTTCTGAGTACTCAAATAAGCAGGACACATCAAGCCTCTGCACTCATGAAATAATGTGGCTGGGGAACAGGCAGAAGAGGGCATGGAGACAGAATAACAAAGCAAAATTTTAAAAATTTTTCATAGCACATTACTAAATTAAAGTGATGACTCAACATTCACCTTGGCTATTAAAATCTGGGCTCTGACATTGGGCCATTGCAGTAACTGCCTTGAAGGGGGACCACACACTGAATTTGGCCTCCTGATGTTCCTGCTGCCCTATAGGCCACATCCTTAACTCATTTTCATCCAATAGAGTGAGTCAGAAGTTACTCGTGACTTCCAAGGGTAAGAAGCCACCGACCTCCATTTGGGTCTTATGAAAAACTGACTAAAGCAAGCTATCTGATGAGATGTTCAGACCCTGGCATTGCCCTGTAGACAGGGTGAGTGACTAGAGAAGCAAGCCAGACCCTGTTATTCATTCTGTCTTTCTAGTTAAAGCCTGCAAGAGTAAATGAAGAACTTGCTTTGAAATTCAGCCTTGGCCTACTGGATCCTGCAGATGGCTCTAGCCCCACAGTACTGCAACAGGCCCCAGGACAGAAGCACAGAGTTGAGCCCTGTCTACCCACAGTAGCAAGAGAAATAAAAGAACTTACATCACTGATTCAAATTATGGCCCAGAAACAGATACCTGGAGGATAAACTCAGAGACCTACATGTTTCTTTTCTCTGTGCCCCATGTTCTCATCTACAAGGCTCATCTCATGTAAGGCTGTGATGATAACTAGAAGAGTGAATCCAGAAAAGACTACAACAGTATATTAGGGTATACGGTAACAACTTAATAAATGTTAGATGCTATCCTTCACTGTTAATAACTAAAATGCATCTGGGTGATGGTGGTACACACCTTTAATCCCAGCACTCTGGAGGCAGAGGCAGGTGGATCTCTGTGATTTCGAGGCCAGCCTGGTCTAAAGAGTGAGTTCCAGGACAGCCTGCAAAACAATACAGAGAAACCCAGTCTCAAAAAAATAAAAATAAACAGTAAAATGTGATGATGGATGGACCAGTGAGATTGCTCTGTGGGTAAAGGTGTTTATTGTGTAAGCCTGAAGACCTCTTACCTCCATATATACACCACTGTATGAGTGTGAACACACACATAAGAGTAATAAAGGAGAATGATTTATGAGACTGGTTTGATAGCTTGGGCTTATAATCTTAGAACTGGGGAGTCTGAAGCAGATTGGATGTAATGAGTTGGACAAAAGTCTATACTGCATCGTGAGTTCCAGACTGGCCTGGGCTACACAGTTGAAACTTTGTCTCAAAAAATAAAATTAGATGATGGAATAAAAATGTTCTTAATTTGCACTCAAGGGAGTTCTCTCATGGATGACAGCACTTGAGTTTTGTCCTAAAATAAGGACTCAGACATACAGAGAGCCAGACAAAAGCATCCATACAAGAAAAACTTGGGGACAAAGGTCACAAAGTGACACTGGTTGAGGGAGGGACAAGGATGTGGTCAGCATGGTTTGTTTTGGGGTGTGGTAAGAAAAGTAAAAAGTCACACCAGCCACACCAAAAGGGGGGGCAGGGAAACGACACTGGGATACTGGGATTTCATTTGGGACACAACAGGCAGCATGGAGAGATTTAATCAGTAAAGTGACATAAATCTCCCTGCTGGAAATGATTTGAAGAGGACAGGAATAGAAAGGAAAGGACACTTTAAGAGACTGCTGCTGCAGGGACGAAGACATGGCTCATTGGTTAAGAGCACTGTCTTTGCAGATCCAACTCCTAGCACCTACATGGTGACTCAAAACCATCTTACTCAGTTCCAGGGGATCTGGAAGCAGTTCCAGGGACCTCTGCAAGCACCAGGCACTGTCTGCCGTACATGCCTACTACATGCAAGCAAAGCACTCATAGTAAAATAATTGAAAAGGGAGAGAGACTGACTACTGTAAGGCTAGAACTGTGAGTCGGTGGGGAGAGTGCTCATTTGAGTCGTTTCCCCAGCACAGCATAAACTAAGCATCAGAGCAATCAGTAGTCTCAGCACTTAGGAAATGCAGGCAGAAGGACCTGGTTACATGTGAGGTTCGGTGCTAGTCAGGGCTACATAAGATCTTATCTTAAACCAAACAAGCAAACAAACAGGCTATGGTAACCATTGAACCAGTGGTGCCTTCCACAGGAGTCTAGCAGAGAGTAGAAGTGGAAAGAGAGTGGGTGTAGGTATAGATTTCTTGAATGAATAGCCCTTGGATTGCTTATCTAGCCTCTTTGGTAGAGAAGAAATGTTTTCTTTTAATGAAGTCCTTTCAGCATATGTGCTGCTGAATCATTTTAAACAGGTCTCTAAGATTCATTCACCAGGGAAGTCCGTGTCTATCTCATTGGATATAAGTCAGTGCTAAAGTATTACTAGTTCTAGTTAAGAAACAGGGCATAACAGTACAAACTTCCTCATAGTTATTTTTACAATTATTCAAAAGGGAAGAAAACATCCAAAGCACCATGGCTTTGTGGAAGGGGCATTACAAGGCAAACCAGGAGACAGACTCAATGGCAATACCATCATTGACATCTCATGGAAAGAGAATTTTTGACCCCATGAGTCTTCTTTGGCCCTTGGCCAATCCAATACATTACTATATGCTTCTATTTAAAATGAGATAGTAGCTGGAACTAGTTCATGCTCCTGAGGTCAGGATTCACTCTCTCAGAACTTGTCAGCTTGTCCCAGGGTCCATCCTCATCCTAACCTGTGCCTCAGCCCACTTTCTCCTAACCTGACAGGAAGGACCCCATCCACAGGTTTACCTGTTTTTACTCATGTCCGTCAAGCAACTGTACTTAATATACAAGGTACATACAATGTAATATATATTATAAAACATGTAAGATAAATAAACCGTATTTAATGTACAATTTAGAGATATCCCCTGTATGACCCCCGAGATTCATTCTCAGGAAATTAAGAAAATTTCACTTTCAAACTTGATGATAAGGTACAAGACAGTAGTCACGACCTACTTTTCTACAATCCATTGTTACCCAGAAGAGTCTCTGGAACATGTTTTAATAAATATTTCAATTTCATATAGTCGATTTTTCTTTACAAGGGACCACTCCCCAAAAATGAAATGATGCTTAAAAACTGAAAAATGAAAACAAAGCATCCCTTGTGAAAAGCAGCTTGGAAGTTCTTCCATCATTTTTGTCCTTTGGTATTAGAAAACAGGATATTACCTGGCTTCGTGAAGTGTTTGTCTCCTGATGCCTGGTTTTCATTCAGATTGTTTGCTCCCTAGAATAAACCCAGACCTTCAACTGTACGGGCTGAGCTGCCTTCCAAACCACAATAGAAGCTCCCAGTGGTGGCACAGGCCTGTGACCCCAGTGCTCCAGAGGTGGAAACAGAAAGCAGAAGACATAGCCTGGGCTACAATAGGGTGTTCCAGGATAGCCTGAGCTGCATAAAGACCCAGCTGAGTGGCAGGAGGACCCTACTTTACAGGTCATATGGAATAAGAAATGTGGGGTGCAAGATTAACTCTTAGATCCAAAGAACCACAAAGACTCTTTCTCTAGCTATTATTATTACCATCTGCCAGCCACAAATCCTAGTGCTGTGGCAACTGATCTACAGACAATTCACTGATAATATAGAAGACTGGTAAGCACCATTTCGGTGATTTGCTATCCAGGATCCTTCTAGCCCGGTGCTGGGAGTAGAAGGAACGAATAAAAAATTCAGGTTAAAGGGAGATTCCTCCCAACCCCTATAACATGAAGTTATGGCACAGAATTCAGTTCAAAAGAAACCAGTGATGTTTTCGTTCCCATAATAAAGGAAGCAAATCATCCAAGTGCAACTGAATCAAATATTAACTTCCTGGAAATGCATCAGCTGCTTAAAGCAAGATTGAAGTTCAAGGACACATTCCGTCCCTAATCTTCACTTTACAACGTTGGGAGATAAATTTTCCTTAGCATTAAGATCTTTCAAAGACAGCCTTTCTAGCAAAACAAATTGTTAGAAGTGTGTGTGCGATAAATTGGCCAGATGCCGCCAGGACATGAGCTGTGATTTAAAAGTAAGGTAAGGATGGGTCTATCACCTGTGTTTAAAGCAGGCATTTCTGTTTACTGCTGTGAATGGCCACATTCAAAGCAATCCTCCCGTTGTTGTAAGGGTTAATTAGCTTCTCCAAAGTGCTTTTCTTCTCACAGAATATAGTTTATATTTGGGGAGGGGGGCATTTGGCAGAGCTTAAGTTACAGCCTAGCTGATTTGTTCAGTGGAATCCAACAATCAGTCACTTTTCTCCATTCATTTGTCCCTTAATGTTTATTAACGGAGATAGATGCAAAATTCAAGAGAAAATAAATGTGTTAATAATTTTCTTTCTTCAGAATTTGGCATCAAGATACCTAAGTGGCAACCTTCTTCATTCACATCTATCCCCAAACTGGTGTTCATTTCTTGCAAAAATTCAGAAATTTCTCAAGCCTCATTATCAATCCGCCAGCCCTTCCCAGCCTGAATGTATCACTGAGAGATAAATGGACAGGAGACTTAATTATTGCTTACATTGCTATAAAGAAAAATTAATTGCAGTCATAAAAGCTAGGTTATGATAGAATGACTAGCTGTGCTCCCTTCTAGAAACTGCTATTTTTAAGTTTCTAACACTGGAAGAAAAAAAAGCAGCAGTCTTCAAAGGAATGTGTTTCTGTGGCTGACACTGTTCCCCAAAATGAAAAAGGATAAATGGGGTGGGGCCCCAAGAATGAAAATAAAAAGTTTCCACAATTTAACAATTTGGTGATAAGGCCATAGTCAGTATTCTTACTTGTCATGTAGTTCTATAATGCAAATAAGGACTTGTGACTATTTTGCAGACAGCTCGGTTTCTACACACACATCCCACAAGCTCCTTAGTCTTGTGGCTAATAGAGTCCATGTCTTACTGGAACTGAGAAATGGGCACTGGGCAAATCAAAAAAGGTTCCTTTGGAAACCAGCAGGAAGCCTTCCAGCAAGCTTGCTGGGTGGGTGTTCTCTTAATGCTGTCTGTGTAGCAGCACTGGTTCACTTATGCATGAAGACAAAGGCAACTTCAACTTGATATTTCTGTCATCCCTGCTGTGGGAAGAGTCCTTTCCTGGTTTATAACATCAATCACTCTTGCAATAAATCTTGGGAGTGGATATGGTCATTTAAATCTCCACCTGCACAAACAACAGAAAATAAGAGCTCATAAATCTCTACACTGGTGATTAACAAATTTTGGATCCTCAGGAAAGATATTATGGGGGGAGAGGGTTCACTAATTCATTAATAAAGACTGATTTGCTGACAATCTGTTTAGTTTACAGCATGGGGAAAAGCAAACAAGTCTCTGCTAACAAAACAAAGTTTTAGAGGTTAGTGAATTCCCAGCTGAGCTTGGATTAAAGACACAGATATGAGTGGAACAGACTTTGGACTCTGAGTCGGATGCTGAGAGATACTCTTGTATCCTGCTCCTGTCCCATCCTCAGTGTCTAATTGTAAGACAAAAAAAAAAAAACAATCTGACAGTTTTTTTTTTTAATCTCATCTCCCTGGTTTCTTGGCATCCATTTTATTCGGTCCTTGACTTCTGTTTCCCTTTGCTTTTCTTCTTACCCTCCCCCCACCAGAAGATTATCTCATTCCCTGAGAAAGATGGTCGCTGATGAAGTTAAGGGTGGAAACTGGTCCTTTCCCAAAGCCATGGTCCCTTCTCGGTTGGTGTTTTCTTAAGGCAGTTGTCCTTGTGGAACCCTGGTAACCAAAGGGATGGGAGAAGAGAAAGGCAGCTGCATGAGCAGGAAATCGACAGTTTCTGCAAAAGTGGTCAGGCAAAGGGAGGTCTGCGAGTGGCTGACTTTTTAAAATCCCGTGGAACTAGCTTCTGGCAAGAATTTGCAACAAAGTTTTCATCTTATTGGGAAAAGATTCTCAGCTAGCAAAGTACGCTCCACCAATCCATATGGCCTCTCTCATTCCCTACCCATCATCCCCAGTCAACTGTGTGTGTGTGTGTGTGTGTGTGTGTGTGTGTGTGTGTGTGTGTGTGTACATGTGCACTTAATGGTCAAGTGTGTTCCTATGCACTAGCGGTTCCCTGGTACCTTCAAATTGACAGTATATTAATGGATTTTCTTTTTCTGAGTTTTTCTTTCTTCCTTTCTATAATCCAGTACCACGAAGATTCTGTGAAACACTTCCTTTCCCAGTTTACCTCAGGTAAATTTAAACAGTAAAATGTATCTGAAAGAAAAAATCGGCTCAGTGATCGGCATTTGCTTTTCTAAAATTTGGTTCCTTGGACACGACTTACTGAGTAAAGTAAGTCTCTCTTTATCGTGAATGATAGGTCTTACAACCGTGGATATCATCCAGTACATGGGAACGGTATCTTCAGAAAGCCCTGTGTTCTTATGGGGTATTAGCCAGGGGCAGCTGGATTTTAATTGGTGTTGGGGGGCGGTGTCCGTGAGATGTTTTAGAGGGAAGGCTCACGAAGAGCAAAGGAGCTGGCCATTTCTCGAAGGTTCTCAGTAATGGTTAGTTGAGATTCCCTTGGAGGAAAGGGGGCCCTAGGAGGTGAACAGAGGCAAGGACTCTGAGTAGGGCTGATAGCCCCTTGGCTTGGGCCAGACTGGAAGAAGGAAACTGGTACATGCTTGTTGGCGATAGATTGCTGGAAACCCGCGTCTGTGCCTGAGAGTCCAGTGCTTCTGAAAGGGGTCTAGGAAGTCTGCAGGGCCTAGCAGGCCCCTCCCCTGGGCTGCATGGATCCGCCTCTCTATTCCCCAGATAAATTCCTAGTGTTCACCAAATTCCTCGGCGCTCTCTCACTCTCCATTAAGGCCAGGCAGGACTCCGGGGGTGTGGAAATAGAGCACTGGTTTCCCTGTCGCAGGATCCCTTGTGGTGGCTTCCACAACTCTGCAAAGGGGAAACTGTGAGACCAAGCTGCCAGATCGCAACTCGAACCCCAACACACGAAGTGGGAGCTCCACACTTTAAAGACCCTTTAGTTCCAGCGCCTCTCTCTCCCCCTCACTCCCTCCTCCCCCCTCTAAACATGTCCACGGGCTCCCTCAGCGATGTAGAAGACCTTCAAGAAGTGGAGATGCTGGATTGTGACTCCCTGAAAGTGGACTCCAACAAGGAGTTTGTGACTTCCAACGAGAGCACCGAGGAGGGCTCCAACTGCGAGAATGGGTCCCCACAGAAGGGTCGCGGCGGCCTGGGCAAGCGGAGGAAGGCGCCCACCAAGAAGAGCCCGTTGAGCGGGGTCAGCCAGGAGGGGAAGCAGGTCCAGCGCAACGCTGCCAACGCGCGCGAGCGGGCCCGCATGCGGGTTCTGAGCAAGGCCTTCTCCAGGCTCAAGACCACCCTGCCCTGGGTGCCCCCGGACACCAAGCTCTCCAAGTTGGACACGCTCAGGTTGGCATCCAGCTACATCGCGCACTTGAGGCAGATCCTGGCCAATGACAAGTACGAGAACGGTTACATTCACCCGGTCAACCTGGTGAGTTCTCCCGCGCTGCTGGCTGGGCCTGGGGACGCGGGCAATCCGGTGACACCGTGGCTACCGCTGGCCTACCACTTCTGGGGACCTCCGTGCGGGCTCCACGCAGCGCCCTGGCTCTCGGCACCGAGTGCTGCGAGCCCGAGAGTGATTTGTGCACGGGTTTGACGTGGCACCCCATTAAGGGATTTCCGAGGGTATTCAGCTGGCAAAGACCAGGGATCCCCGCGAAGGGTGCCAGCGCTATTTCCGCTGTCGTGAAACTGACAAGATGCTAGGCACCCAGAGGACATCTGACTATACCTCTTTTAGCTAGGAGCAAAACTTAAGTTCTGCTTCTGATTCTTGTAAACAGCCATCTCCGTTCTGTCCTCGGGTATATTTAGGGCTATTAAATGCAGACATATTTATGTTCCTCCGCCTCCATAACTGTCAATGCAAATACCTCAGCTACTTGGATACTGTGTGCTTGACTAAGTAGATTACCATTTTTAAATCCCAGAAATTCCAGCCACTGTCAACATAATCAGTAAATCCGCCCAGGTCTTCCTTGTGCTGAGTAGAATTGAAGTCATAGGTCCGATCAGTCACAATGAAGAGCCGCTTGACTTTACCTTAATAACTCGTGTCCACCGAGCCTAGTTTTTGAAAAACAAATGCTGATTACTGAATCAATTTTCTCAGAGGCGGTTTACTGTTTAGGGTTTTCTTTTTCTTTATCTCTTTCTTTCCTTCTTTCTTTTTTTGACTTAGTCTTTCGTTTGATTTCATTTTAAAACGTGCAGGCTCTAAAGAAAATACCACCACCTTACTACGACTTTTGTTTACATATGATAAGGATGAGATGTCCCTCAGGCCAGCACTTACAGAGAGGCTTGAGCTGTCTCAGATGCTCTCAGGAACTGGGGGAGGGGATGCTAAAACACATTTTGCCAGGAAAAATATTTTCCCTCCAAATAAAAGTTTATTTTTTTAGTGTGATGAGTAGCCGCTTTTACGATCTAAATCTAGAATGAGATTATTGATCAGACCATTTATTATTGCTGCCACTTCCATCTTTAAGTATTAAAAAATATGTTATTGCCCAGAGAAAGGAAGAAGAAAGAAAGGAAAGACGCGAGCTTTGCTTTCTCGGTAGTAGAGGAATCTTACACAAAATACCACTGTATCTTTTATTAACGCACACACCCCTTCTGGGATACTGATTTACTTAAAGTTGTGGTCATAGCTAGGATTGCAGGGAGAGAAATGAAAGTCAATAAAGGCCAGAAGGCCAGGATGCTGGACCAGTGCCCCAGTAGACCAGCAGCTGGTAGCTAAGGTAGTAATGCTCCCCACCGCCCTGCTCAGACCCCTAGAGCCTTGAGGCTGTGGCTGGACTTCGTTTAAGGGTTCCACTCAGAACCCAGTATGAGATCTCTCTGGCCACAGTTTCAAAGTCCTTCCCCATCTCTGGAGCTGCGCGCTTTGTCCTGCCAGTTTACACCTAGTAAGCTGCAGACCCGCGGCCTGGGTGCTCCTCGCCCTCATGCAGGCGCCCCTCCTGTAACTGGGGCTCGGGCTGACCCCTCCCCCTGCCCAAGAGTACTTACCTCCTCCGCCCTCTTCCCTCTTGCAGACGTGGCCCTTTATGGTGGCTGGCAAGCCCGACAGTGACTTGAAGGAAGTGGTGACCGCGAGTCGCTTGTGTGGAACCACCGCGTCCTGACCTTGGAGGTGCGAGTCTGGGAACCGTGCGCTCCGGGGGCAGGGGGCCAGCGAGGGCGACGACCCCTGCCCTCCCCTCCCTGTCTCTGCTGCATCCTTGCATTGCTCCTCTCCCCATCCTACCCCGCGAGAACACTTAACCGCGACGAGGAGATTCGTTTCCAAACCAAAGGAGACCAACTGTACTTACAGATTCCCATCTATTTAACTTTATTAACTTCTGCCATGAATGACTGCGAGCCTGGCTGGTCCAAGTGCAATATGTAATTATATATATTATATAAATAGATAATAAGAGCCTATCAATGTGTATCTTTTGTACAATATGTTGTAAAATGTAGATCATAGAATAGCTGACTTTGACAGTCACATTTATAAAGTAAGTCACTCAAAGAAATATATATTTTTTTCAAACAGGTTTTGCTACTTTCGAAAATAAATCTTCCTTTATATTGCTAAAAAGCCTAGGCATTGGTGTGATTTCTTTTAAAAACTGTGAAGAACAGTGGAAAGCATGAGAATGTTTAATGATTTTTAAAAAGTAGTTCTTTTAACATTTAATCCAAACTTCTAGTGAAAGATTAATTCCGATTCCTAAGAAAAACGTCATGTTTCCTACCAAAAAGTTTTAAGAGTTCTTCTTCCCAGTTATTTTAAGCACACTAAAAACATTATAACTGTAAGTAGTGAATAAGCAGGGTTATAGCCACCCAGTCACACAGAGTCGAGGACAACGAAGAAAAAGAAAATCCAACTCTCCACTATTTTATAGAGTAACTGTTCAGAAAAACGGAAAAATAAACTACGAAAGCTTTATAACTTTACGTGTGCGGCTGTGATTTAAAAAAAAATAAAAACTTCAAACCAGTGAAGAAGGGATTGGAGCTACATGTGAATTCTAAATGCAGAAGATATTTTGCTTGTTTCTTACTGATAATTAATTAATTGCAACACTAACCGCACGAACCTACTTTTCGGGTGCGGTTACGCCTTGCGTTCTGCTCCGGCCAAGACTTCCGGCAGACCGGATCTTAACTTAAACATCTTCCAGGCTGAGGAACAGCTTATTGGGGTAGATTAGGTTGAGATAAACATGAAGCGAGGCCGAGGAGCCTGGGACCCTGCTCCCACTGCCCTGCTCCCACCGCCGCGGCGATGCGCCAGATGCCACCGCGGCTGTTTAATGTTCGGGGTTATGACCGCAGTGTTTACAAGACGCCCTCGGTTATTTATACTGTTATCCCTCGCAGAGGCCTTGAAACTTCCGCTTCGCTTGCTCTTTCTTTTCGAGCTCCCGCGGCCCGCCCCCCACCCGACCCCCACTCCTCTATTTCTAACTGGGTTTGGTACCTGGCGTTAAGATAACTTCCTCTCCTGCGCTCAGCCAACCACATGGGGCGGGAAACATCTACCCCGCTGCCTTGTCCCTCCTGAGAAGCCACCGCGCCACCAGTGCAAAACTAGTGACTTTTCGTCCTTGTCGTTTGCACACTTGCCTTGGAGCGTATTTCAAGGTGTCAGGCCACTCCTCTGACCCATCCCAACGTGACCTCTAGGCGACGGTACCCACTCATGCTCACACACACCTTCATGTCCACCAGAGGGACAGGGTCCTCTCCAGGACTGATTCCGAGATTCTGAGGGAGGGAAGGTTGGTGTCACCAACAAGATTCACTTACCACGGTTAGCCCAGCAAGCGTTCCCCAAGTTCCTAATCATGATTTTTACAAACTAAGTAAATTCTTGACATACTGAGCACTTTGCTCGGGGGAACCCCAGCTTTGTTTCCCTTTTCTCGTTACAAACGGGAGCGCACACGGATTTTAAAGCCTTTGTTCATCCCTACTCATAATCTGAAGTCTTAACTTGAGGAGAAAGGTTATGAGAAACCAAAGTCCTGGTTCCACACGGGCCAGTTTCCTCCAAGGGACAGATGCCGTTTTATCGTCCTTGCAAGTAAAAAATGAGGATAACACTAGTATTAACTGGATTTGTATTCTTCTAGGTCACTGCCTAAACTTTTAACACAGCTCGGTGAAATTATAGTATTGGGACCTCTTTGTGAAGATGGGACCCCGCAAATAAAGAGCCAGTATTTGTATGAGTCGGGCAGGTGGCTAGCCATCTCACATCCAAACTGAAAGTGTTTGAGGCACGCAGCTCAAGTGCTGTGTTGTTAGTGCACTGGTCATGGTCTTTTGATTGCACAGATTGAAATGTGTCCCTTCAAAGCAGTGTTGTTGCCCCCAACCCGTTACTGTTCCACCTCTCCCCAGTGTCCTCTGAATCTGCCTAAAGCTGTCTGCTAAGACGACCCCCACAAAATCCAAAATCCAGAACCTTCACTGAGCAAAGACAGAGCTCAAAATAATGCTAACATCGAGTGATGGGGACAAACTTTCCTATCAAGGAGCTCAGCTGAGCTCTAAGTCTGGACATGGTCCTGTCCCCAGAGTGATATACTGGATGGGTGAGTACAAATTCCGAGAGCCAATAACTGGGGTTGGGCTTCAAAAAATAAATAAATAAACAAATAACCCAGGAGTCAGTCAGTCAGTTGTCAGTCTCCCTCTCCCCTCTCTCGCCTCTTTTAATCTGCACAGCTTAAACACCTCTGCATCTCTCTGCCACTAGCCCTGCTATACTAGACGGTGCCAGCATTCACCACGTTCAACTTCCCTGCCCCTCTTGTTGGCACACATCCCCAAAAGAATGCAATTCCCAGGCTGCCGGGGTACCCAGCCTAGGTTCCTGTGCCTCAACTTAATGTGCAGTTGCAAAGCAAGAGTAGTGGACACCTTTGCCCCAGGCCAGAAGAGCTGAGAGTGAGGGATGAGGGGTGTCATGTGACCTTCAGGATATAAAAAGTATCCTACAGAAAGCCCTCTCAGAAAGACCAGGCAAATAACCGAATTACCATAGCCACCTGGAAGGAAAATGAAGTGCTTCCAAAAGTTTCCAGACACAGATTCGTAATGTGGCAGCGAATGACACACTCTCCCTCCCTCCCTCCCTCCCTCCTCCTCCCTCCCCTCTCCTCCCTCCCTTCCTCTCTCTGCCAATGCTTGTAAGACCTAAAACCTTTATAGGCGATTCAGTGTACTTTTAGCAGGTGTGCCCTTCGCTTACCAAAGTCTTACTCCAAAAAGTAATAGCAGAGTTCTGGTGTTCACTGGTTATGTCTCTACTCCTTAGTGAACACCACCCAGGCGACCTTTGAGCTGCTTCTCTGAGTCCCCATCCTCTCCAGAGACTGATTCTGGGGATCTCAGTTAGGAGGACCTAGAATTGGTGTCCTTCAGTCGTCTCTATGTGATGCTTCTGCTGGTTGTCTGGGGACACTTGGAGAACCGGGATTTGAGATGTATGAGTAGGGAAGCAAAAAGGCATTAAAACAAATGAAAAGGCGAGGGGGGGGGGGGCCTTCCAGTTCTGGCTCTAGCCTAATTCAGTTTTCTATTCATTCTGGGGTAGCAAACACCTAACTGCCGGGCTGGAACTCACATCGCGCATCCTCAGTAAATATGAGATCTGTTTTGTCCTAGGGGTGTGATCCGACCGTGTGGACGCACATTTTGTGTCCTAGAAGATAGAAGATAAATTCCGGCTATTAGTCAATGAACCTGGGTGGATTAGAGGCCCGGGTATTGTTGGATTCCTTAGACCTCCTAGGAAGAAAGAACTCTGGGCGACGTGGACTCACACCTCTTGCAAGAGATTCCCGCCCTCAGTCCCAGATCTGCATGTATCTGCTTCACTCGGGGAAAGTCGGGTTTTCTCGGGTTCAGTGCTCTGTGTTTCAGGAAGTGGGAAAATGGTTGACTGACGCGGGGAGGGGGGGGTGAGGGTGAGCTTGGGGTGAACGCTGCCGGGAGGAGGGAGGGAGGGAGAAAAGGGGGGGAGCCCATCTCCGTTTTTACAGTCTGGAAGAGAACGTTATGGAAGTCGGAAGGGGTAGGGAGAAGGCTTGGGTTCCCTGCCTGAGAGCCTGAAGGCTTCTCGGTCCCTTTCAGGGTGTGGTCTTGGGACAGCTGCTGAGTGTCCCGCGGCGGAGGCTGACTTGCAGCAAGAAGAGACTCGGGTCCGGGAAAGGTTCTAGGTCTCCGTGGAATAGAGGGACCCGCAATTCGAGCTAAGCAGAGCTGGCCAACAGAGCATCTTTTCCTGCTTAGCACCTTGTCTTTCGGATTCTAATTCTGCCTGCGGAAACTGTGGGAGCTTGCAGCCACATTTTCGAGTTGATCTGCTCTCTCTGGCAGTCTTGGCTCAACCCGCATTCTTTGATCTTTAGGTGTAGGCTGGCTCCAGCGTCCTACCTCCCAGTTAACCAACCCAACCAGCTGTGCCCCGCCCCACCCCCCTACACCCGCTGCACAGCGGGGAGAAAGGGTGGGGAAGGACAGGGAAGATCATCTTTTTTAGAACAACACCAGCACTTGGGAGGCAGAAGCAAATGGGTCCTTGTAGTTTGAGGCCAGGCTGGTCTGGTCTACATAGAGAGTTCCAGGACAGCCAGAGCTGCATAATGTCTCAGAACGAAAAGAAAAATATTAGTCAGTTATTTGGAAACGAAGTCACAAAAGTACCTGGAAGAATAATATTGATGTCCCCTATGTAGGCAATCGTAGATGATTATTACATTTTTGGGATGCTCAAATTGCACCAAATCACGGAGAGTACAATAGATGGCACTCAGCCTTCTCTCTTCTTCAGTGAGACCTCCATATTTTATCTGCAGAGCCCCACCCTTACCTCTGTGTGGGTGTGCACATCTCCTCATGGAGAAGAGGTAAAGTTTCCCCATGTCTCTGCTCAGTCTGTCGTGTCCATCCCCACTAACTGCATGAGAGCAGGGCTGACTGTGTGTGGCTGGTTTGCTGGCTTCTGGCACCTAGCATAGTGCCAGACACAGGGAAGTGCCAAAGGAGAGTGCAAAACTTAAGATGGGCTTGTTGGAGATATGGGTGTCTGCTGATAAACAACTTGATGCACCTCCAGTAAATACTGTCTCAGATATATTCGAATTTTAACTTAGAATTTGGTAGTGTAGCACAGTACTTGGTGCTTAACTTGTCCCAGTAGAATCTGTAGTGAAAGCAACATCAGCGACCCTGTTGAAACCAGAGACACTGGCCCACATTACTTTAGAATAGTATATCTCAGGCAAGATCACAGTAAGCACAGTGCCTTTGAAAAGTGGATGTTTCTGAGCTCAAGACCAGCCTGGAATACAAGAGCTAGCTCCAGGACAGGCTACAAAAGGCTGCACAGGGAAATCCTGTTTCGAAAAACCAAAAAGAAAGAAGGAAAAGTGTACATTTCTTTTCAGCATCCTGTCCATCACTGAGAAGCAACCACTTCTAACTTCTCTGATCACTTACTGACGAATCTTATCTACAGTTGATTTTCTTCTTCCATGGCTTCTGTGAATGCCCAAATCTTTGGCTACCTTCAAATCTTACTTTCAAGCACTCACATCCCACTGAAAACCCCTTCGCTTTACAGCTTTCCTTTTTGATTTCCTAAAAGAAGGGAAGTTCTTCTTCTGTCTACTCATAACCTCCCTGACATCAAATTGTGTGGGAAACCAACCTCATCTCCTCTACATGGAGTGAGCATTCAGTAATTCAACTTTCACACTATATTCCTAAAGTGAGTGTCATATCCCACTAATTAAGGGCTGAGTCCCCCAATATTTCTACCATCTCAGGTGCAGAGTCTCTGACCTACAGGCTGTAAACCAGGTGTTCCCATAACCCCCACCTCAGATTTGAGAATTTGCCATAACGGTTCTCCTGACTCAGAACACCATTTACCTTTGCCCAGTTAAAGGATGCAGGTGGAAATTCAGGTAAAGATGAGCAAAGGAGAGCTCCTGAGCTTGTGTGTCAGTGTACATGGAGTTGAGGTATACCACTGTTCAGCACATAACTGTGTTCCCAAATCTGTAATTTTAGAGGGGCTTTTTTTCAAGGTGTGTAATCAAGACTGACTAAGTCATTGACCAATGGTGATAAGCTCAATGCCTAGCCCCTTTCTGTGGAGTCTGACAGGAAGAGTTCCTGCTTCTGGTTACAAGATTGGCAAGTCTGACCAACCATGGAAGCCACCCTGAAGTTTCCTAGGGACTCCAGATACAGGTCATTCTATCAACATATAAAAAGGCATAGTTAAATCCAGCTGTTAGAAGCCCATAATAGCCTGACTCTACAGAGCATTCAAAACTCAAAAGCCATCTTCGGTTGCACAGTGAGTTTGAGATCAACAGGTTTGGGGACCCGACCTCAAAAAAAAAATCACCTAAGAGGTTTCCAACAGTCTGAAAAGCTGTTGTGCCAAGAGCCACAACAGTGACAAAATGCCTATTTACATTTATTAGGTCACACATTGCTTTCCCTAACAAAGAACCCAAGACATTTCTAAACCTAGGAGACTTTCAGATTGGTTCTACAGAGGTCGTTTGGTTCTAAAGAGCTGTTTTGAATGACAGGGAAATGAAGCACTGTGAGATGATCCAAGCGATCCCTGACCTGCATCTCTCGGCAGAAAATGGGCAGTAACTAGGCTGTAGGGAAACAAAACAGCCAGAAGTTCAACTCCTCCCTGGAGCTCTCTGAACACTTATCTCTGCCAGTCTTCAGCGTTTCCTCCTCTAAGGCCTCATTTTCTGTGAGGGCTAACTTTTCTCCTTCTAATTGTTTTAGATCATAGGAGTTTGGTTAAGTTGCTGTCTGTAGCCTCAATTTTACAAGACTCTGTTGTAGACATTGTCATCCACCACATATACCTTGAACATGAATTTATGGAACAGATATAACTATTCTCTTTCTCTCTCCTTCCTCTCTTTCTCACTTTTTTAACACATGAACTTATTTACTTATTTTTATTTATATGTATCCATGTATGACTATGAGGTTTGGTGTTCCTCATTCATGAAGGAGTTTTAGAGGCCTGAGGGTACCAGATCCCTTGAAACTGAAGTTAGGGGCAGTTGTAAGTCACCTGATGTGGGTGTTGGGAACCAAACCCCCAGTCCTCTACTCTTAAGAAGCTGAGCCTTCTCTCCAGCCCCATGTGCTCACACTTTAACAAAGCTCCTCTTCAGGTCTTACTGGAAGACTCTCCTTCCCTTTAAGGCCCCAATGTGACTACATGTCTTTCTACTAGATGCTGTCACTTCTAGCTTGAGGTCTGATCATGGCCTTAAGACCTCCTCATCATAACTAACCTCATCCTGAAAGGACATGTATGTGTCACCTTTTCTTTTCAGACTGACCAATGTGGCCTGCTTTACTTTTCTTTTTTAAACAGTATTCAGACCATAATTCATTTTAAATAATTTATTCCTCCCTTAGTCATTAAAGACTGGTGATTTATGTTATTATGTTTATTATATGATAATATAATAAACAAACAACTCCAACAAACCCCAATAGATTTTTTTTCAGTTTTTCGATAGAGGATTTCCCTGTGTAGCTTTGGAGCCTGTCCTGGCACTAGCTCTTACAGACCAAGCTGGTCTCGAACTCACAGAGATCTGCCTGCCTCTGCCTCCCAAGTGCTGGAATTAAAGGCATGTGCCACCACTGCCTGGCCCCAATAGCTTGAAGTAATAAACTTCTGATATTACTCATGGATCTGTGAATCTGTTGGGAAGTTCTGACTATGTGGGACAGATTTTTCTGTTCTTGCTGGCCTTGTGTATGTATAAGTGATGATTTGGCCAAATCTAGGTGTTTAAATTGCCTCATTCATATGCCTAGCAGTAGATGTTCAAGGTCTCAGTCTAAACTGGTTGCCACTGAACCGTGTGTCTTTCATCATGTGTTAGTCTAGCTTGTATTGCTCTTGCAGAACAAGGAAGCAATAGCTCACAAGGCCTCCCAGACTTAGCTTCAGAACAGGCACAGCTTTACCCAGGCTGTATTCTACTAGTGAAATCCCATTACCAAGGCATTCCTGTGGTGGTTAGAATGAGAATGGCTCCCACAGGCTCACATATTTAGATGTTTGGTTCCCAGTTGGTGGAACTGTTTGGGAAAGATTAGGTTCAGCCTTGTTGGAGGAAGTGCATGGGTGGGGATGGGGTAGAATTTTAGCTACAGTAGTGTTTCTTTTATGAATTTGTCCTTGTGTTTAATGCATAAATGCTTAGAATTGCTGTGTCTTCTAAGTGGATTTTTCCCTTTGTTAAGTATGTGATATCCTTCCCTATCCCTTATTACAATTTTTAGCTTGAAGTCTATTTTGTCAGATATTAAAATGGTTACACTGGTTTGCTTCTTGGGTCTACTGGCTTGGAATATCTTCTTCCATCCCTTTTCCCTGAAATGGTGTACATGCTTGATGGTGAGGAATATTTCATTCTGCAGAAGAATGGATCCTGTTTTTTCAATCCAATCTGCTATTTTTGTGTCTTTTTATTAAGGAATTGAGATTGTTGATGTTGAGAGATATCAGTAAGTAGAGTTTGTTAATTCCCATTATTTTGTTGTTGTAGGGTAGGTTTTTCCCTCATCTTTTGATTTTGATTTTCTGGTTAGATTTATTCTTTGTGTTTTCTCTGGTGTGATTAACTTTGTTAAGTTGAAGTTTTCCTTTTAGTGGTTTCTGTAGAGCTGGATTTGCAGATAAATACTGCTTTACGTTTGGTATTGTTGTAGAGTATCTGATTTCTTTTCCATCTACTGTGATTGAAAGTTTTGCTGGGTATAATAGTCTGAGCTGGTACCTGTGGTCTCTTAGAATCTGTAGTGTAGGGAAAAGGGACCAGTCAAAGAAACACAGCCTGAGCAGAGCCAAAGAAATACACTTTGGCCCTGCAGCCAGAACCGAAGAAATGTACCCTGACCCTGAAACCAGTGCCAAAGGAACACAGTTTGTCCCTGAAATCAGAGTCAGTGAAAGAAATGCACCCTGGCCCTAAAATTGAAGTCAAAAGGCTAAAAAGGAACAGAGAAAGAAACACACTTTGGCCCTGAAACCAGAGCCAAATCTGACCCTAATCCTGTGCAGAAAACTAACCAATCCTTGAACAGAGCTCTAGCCAATCTGAGCTCAGCACTAAAATCTGACCAATCCACACCCTGGAAGCCCTATGTAAACCCTGTGTTTGTATAACTTAAGGCTATTCCTGCTACCCAGCTGTCCTCTGCCACTGTGGCAGAGGGCAGCCACTCTCCTGGATTCTTCCTTCCCAATAAACTCCTTCGATGAGCTTTGGATGAAGACCTTCTTTTGCGCCAGAGCAGAGGTGACCCTGGGTAGAGCAGAGCAAGCAGGGATGTTAACACTTCTGCAGGGGAAACCTTCCCCTGGAAGAGAGGAGTGACTCTGCTCTCTATTCTCCAGGAGCAAAACTGAACTATACCAACTTCCCCCGAGAAACCTCCTGCCTAGCAAAACTGCTACACTGAGCAAACATCCCCAGATGGAAGACCCTGACCTGCCTGAGCAGAGTGGATACACTGCCTTTCCCTGAGACAGGACTGCAAGCAGCTAAATTTACAGCAACCTGCTGTAGTCCTTGGCTCCAAGCTCCAGGATACCTTTCCATCTGAGCTAGGTAACACTCAGTATTCTGTGATTCCCGAGTGCCAGAATACCTGACCCATCCCGATCCATCCAAAATGCCTACATGTAGAACATCTGTTTAGGCCCTTCTGACTTTCAGAGTCTCCACTGAAAAATCAGATGTTATTCTAATAGGTCTGCCTTTAATGTAACTTGGTCTTTTTCCATTGAGGCTTTTAAGAGTCTTTGTTCTGTACATGCAATGTTTTGGTTATTATGTGCCAAGGGGACTTTCTTTTCTGGTCCAGTCTATTTGGTATTCTGTAGGCTTCTTGTACCTCAATTGGCATCTCCTTTTTTTCCTCTATGATTTTTCTGTGTCTGGGACCTGGGTTGCTTCTCCTTCCTCTACTCCTATTATTCCTAGATTTGGTCTTTTCATAGTGTCTAAAATTTCTTGGATATTCTGTGTCTGACTTTTTTGTTGTTGTTATTGGTGGTGGTGGTTTTCTTTCTTTTTTGATTTAACATTTTATTTGACTGAGATACCCATTTTTTCTATCTTGTATTCAATGCCTGAGATTCCTCCATCTCTTATATTCTGTAATTGAGACTTACTCTGTGGTTTTTGATTCACTTCCTAATTTTTTCTTTTTTCTTTTCTTTGTTTTTGAGGAATGGAAGAAATTGGACTGCAGTATATTACTATGTTGTTAGGCTAAAGTGATGCAGACACTGTGGAAAATAACTTGACAAGTCTGAAGAATTAAGCAGTGACTACACGGCATAGCGGTTCCATGACTGAATCACGCATTCAACAGAACTAACAATACAACCACGTGTATATGCAAAGCAACATTAATTATAAAACCCCACAAGTGTGAACAACCCATATCCATACCACAGGGTTTTAGTCAGTTGTAAAAAGGATGAAGTCCTGCCATACAACAACACAGATGAATCTTGAAGAAAATTATGCTAAGTAAAAGAAGCCAGGTTTAATAGACTGCATATCATGTGATTTCATTTGTATGAAGATTCCAGAGTAGACAATCCATAGGAGGATAACAGTAGTTAGATACCTCCTTTTCCCTAGGTTTCCCTGACATCCCATTTAGGACTGAGTGTCCCAAGGTCTCTCACTCTGTGTAATATCTGGCTGTGGGTCTCTGTGTTTGTTCCCATGTGCTGCAGGAGGAAACTTCTCTGATGACTCTGAGCAAGGCACTGATCTATGAGCACAGCAGATGTGATTAAGAGGCATTTTATTGATATTTTTGAACAGTAACATCTGGGTTCACCCCCGGTCCCTCAACTATCTAGTCTCAGGTTCTTGGTCACCCAAGCAGTATTGGGCATGGGTTCCATCTCATGGGGTAAGCCTTATGTCAAATCAGATACTGGTTGATTACTCCCAAAAGTTTTGTGCCACCGTTTTCCTAACATATCTTGCAGGTAACACATCATTGTAGATCAAAGAGTTTGTGGCTGGAGTGATGTTTACATTTCTCTTTTGGTGACTTACAGAGAACCTTACTGTACTCAAGATGCTAGAAAATAAAAGGCTCTAGCTAGGCACCAGCTCAATATCACCATGTTCAATGAGTTGTGTGGGTGTTGTCTTCAGCAATGGAGCCTGTTTATGGAGAGCAACCTACAGTCTTGGCAACAGACTGGGTTGTTTGGGGTTCCCATGGGACCCCTTTGGCCAACAACTCAAATAGATGCCAACCAATCCTGGCATCTATTTGGTGGCAAGAGATGTCCAGTGGAGGCTGGGTCTCTCCCTTTATTTGGAAATTTCATTTATATTGCCCTCATAAATGTATATATTTCAGAAGGTTTCTACTACTATATTTGGTTTTCATACTACCCTTCAAATGCCCATTAAATTTAATTTTCTCTTTCCATAGTCTCTCTCACTCTCTCATCTCCTTCTTCTCTTTCCCTCCCAACCTAATCCTTCTGTTCCACTCCCCCATCCATTTATAATTATCTATTCTATTATCTTTCTTTAAAAAATATACCTGTCCCCACCTAGTCCTTTACTCATTTCATAAGGACCCAGATTTTCTGGATGTTTTGTGCCAGGAGTTTCTAGATTTAGCGTCCTGTTTGACTGAGGTATCCATTTTTCTTAGCTTGTCTTCAATGCCTGAGATGCTCTCTTGCATCCCTTGTATTCTTCAAGTTAGGCTTGCCTCTGAGGATCATGTTCTAGTTCCTACATTTTTTATTCCCAGAATGCCCTTCATTTGTGTTTTCTTTGTTGATCTAGTTCTACTTTTAGATATTGAACTGTTTTATTCATTTCCTTCTACTGTTTATATTTTCGTAGATGTTTTAGTGATTCATTCATTTCCTCTTTAAAGAATTCTATTGTATGGGCTATTTTAAGGTCTTTTTTCTTGTTTTTCAGCTATTTTGCAATACTCAGTGCCTGCTATTGTAGGATTACTGAACTCTAGTAGAGATGTGTTGCCTTGGCTGTTATTATAGTGTTTTTGTGCTGGCATTTATAAGTCTGGGTTTGGTAAGATTGTACTTCTAGGTGCTGGTATCTGGTCTTGTCTTTATTGGGTGGGTGTTTTGTTGCTTGGTTTCTGTTTTCTCTCTCTCTCTCTCTCTCTCTCTATCTCTCTCTCTCTCTCTCTCTGGATCTTTATAGAATGTGGTGGGTGGGTAATGCCTGGTAGGAAATTCTTTTGGGATCTTGATAGGTTTTCCAGGTAAAATGTGCTTCTAGGTATTGAACACTGACGTTTAGGAATAGGGATGTGCCTGGGTGGGGGTGTTGAGGTGATCCACAGGAGGGAAGAAAGCAGGCTGTTCCACCAACATCTGCTTAGCCCTCTTCGAATAAGGTTAGAGTGATGAGAGGCCACAGCAAAAAGTCTGCTACAGATCTGAGATGAGCCTGGGGAACTGGACTTGGAGGAGGGGAGGAAGAGACAAACATCTACCCTTAACCAACCTGCTTCTTTGGCTGGAGTGTCCTGCAGGTTCCCAGGAATTGTCTCTTGGAGTTAGGGGGCTGGGGTAAACTAATGAGTTGTTGGGAGGGAAGTTAGGAGGGAAGGACCTGTGTGGTCCACAGGAGATGGGGAAGGTAGTTCTAAGCAGGTGATCTATCCTCATGGGGGATGAATTTGGAGGAGAAGAGCAACAGGTGAAAATCTGCAGTTAGCTTCCCTGGCCAGAGTGACTTCCTAAATTTTTCATTTCCAATTTTAGTTCAATTTAGGTTTTCTTTAATTCTATTTCTATTTTCATATCTTTAACTGTTTTCATCATTTCATTCAACTATTAGATTGTGCTTTCACAGACTTCATTAACAGATTCGTTCATATCCTATTTAAAGTCCTTGAACATACTCATGATGGCTATTTTGAATCCTTGCCTTGTCCTTTAGCTGTATTTCACTTCTCAGGGCCCTCTGTGTTTGGGTTGTGGTGGAGACACATTGTCCTGGTTGTGTTGATTGAATTTTTATGCTGGTGTTTAGGCATCTGAGTTGGGGACAGTTCTAGGTGTTGATCTCTGGCTAGTCTTTGTTGAGCAGACATTTCATTCATTGGTCTCTTTTGCCCTCTCTGAATCTCAGGGGACTGTGGTGACTGTGAGTTGCCTGGTAGGAAGAGCTTCTGAGCCCCTGACAGTTGTGGACACTGGGAGTCCCAGTGAGAAAGTGTCTCTAGTTATTAAGGACTGACTGAAAAGGTGGGAATGGGCTAGAAGGGGGCAAACTGAGAGGGTCTACAGGAAGATGAAAGCTGGGTCTGCCACCAGGTTCTGTAGAGTCCTGATGAGTGAAGGCAGAAAGGGGAGACAAACTCCTGTAAGAGGTCTGCTATAGGACTGGGAAATTTGGAGAGTAATGATAGCCTACCTGATTCCCGGCCAACTTTTTCCCAGGCAGAGTCTCCAGGAATTGGAGGTATTGATACCTGACACAGAGATGGGGTGAGGGAAGAAATGGGTCACTTGAAGGTCTTCAGAGTTCCCAGGAATGAAGACAAAAACCGAACAGATTCCTACAGGTGGTCTGCAACAGGAAGTCCAGCCTTTTCAAACTATTTTCCTCACTGAGTTCTCAGTGTCTAGTATTTTAGTATAGATTATACTCAAGGTTATTATTTAAAAAAACACTACTACAACTTCTCTCCTATATTATTCCTTTGATTGTGTTCCACATTACTAATGGCTATTCTGTGGGATTTGTTTTTGATACTTTTTTGATTTCCTGCAGGAGCATAAAGACATAAATTAGTTATGTCAGAACATACTGACATAAATTAGTTACACCAATTTGCAATAACACTTGTTATTACAAATGTGGAATCTCTCTGACCCTAGATGGATCATTTGTCATGTGCAATCAGGTGAGTGGTGGTCCTAAACATTGGCAGATCCTAATCCCTGGAACCAGAACATCATGCTTGGAAAAGGGATCTTTGTAAATACTAACAGGCTGATGATGAAGACACTAGCCTTGAAAATTTGGGTGGGCTCTAATGGGCATCATAAATGCCTTTATTACAGAAATGGAGAGCAAGAGTTGACACACAACAAAAGGAAAAGGTGACATGGAGACAGAAAGGTTAGCCAAGGAGGTCAAAGTGATATAAGCATAGGCAAAGGAATCCAAGAAGCTACCAGAAGAAAGGAATGGATTCCAGAGTGAGTATGGCCTGAATTCTTGATCCCCAGCTGGTGGAACTGTTTAAGAAGAATGTGAAATCGTTGGGGGGAAGTAAATTGTAAATGGAGGTAGAACTTTTGTCCATATTGTCCAATCCCAAATAATCACACAAACGTTTATATTAATTACAAAATGCTTGGCCTATAGCTTAGGCTTATTGCTAACTAGCTCTTGCAACTTAAATGAACCCATTTCTATTAATCTACATTTCACCACATGGCTTTGTGGCTTTACCTATCCTCTAGCTAGTCTTGTTCCTCTGGTGACTAGTTCAAATCTTGCTCTCTGACTCTGCCCTTATAACTCTCTCTATTTTCAGTTTGGCTTTTCCACCTAGCCTTATTCTGTCTTGCTATAGGCCAAATCAGTTTTATCAATCAATGAGAGTAATACATATTCACAGCATACAGGATTATCCCAGAGCAGTAGACCTAGCTGGAGGAAGTTGGTTGCTAGGAGACAGGACTTGCCGGTTATAGCCCGGCTCCACCTTGAGTTCTCTGTGCTTCCTGGTCCATAGAGATGTGAGGAATTTCTGCTCCAACCTCATCACCCTATACTAAGCCAATTCCAGCCACCACAATTTTCCACACAGTAGACTGTTCCCTCTCAAGCCCTGAGTCAAAATAAATCCTTCCCTAAACTCGTTTCTTTCTTATATTCATGTTATATTAATGAGAAGTAGCTAATGCAATGAGTTTGCCGCTGATTGGGTTACTAGGAGGTCAGGCCTGGTTGGAGAGAACTGGCCACTTGGGGAAGCAGGGCAACCATGTCCCTGAATGTTTCCTTTCTTCTTTCTGTCATTCCCCACTACCTCTCCTGCCATATGCTTCTCCTCAGGACCAAAGTGATGGATCCAGCCAAACATTGATTAAAACCGTAGGCCAGGATGAAGTCTTCTTCCCTTAAGCTGTTTGTGAGACATTTTACCACAGCAATAAAAGTAACTAGCAACATATTATGTAGCTGTGTCTCCTGAATTGAAACATTCCTTCCTGAAGGGAGGAGGAGGCTTCTAAGAATCATGGAAACAGTTTTCTAAAACATTTGAGACTTGGGATCCTCTCCAAGATTACATAAGCAGCAAATAAGTGCTGTACAAAAGGATACTCCTGTTTGTAGGTTGTTCAGGTTGCTCCAGGATGATGCCTTTGTGAGCTGTCACTCATGCTGGGATGAGGGCTTTTGGTGATGTATTGGGTGGAACTGTTTTTAGTGTGCCATTAATGTCATATCTAGGGTGAAGAGACATCTCTTCATATCTCTACCTCCACTCTCCACCCTCCCGCCACCACCAAAGCCCCACAATACAGAAAATGTGTACTGAGAAGTCACACAGTCACTGTGACTATATCTAACCACCTGACTTAGATGCATGTGGGACTGGCTCGTCAGGGGAATTTGGACGTTTGAAGAAGTAGCATAGGAAAACCTGAGAATGCTGTGGACATATCTCAATGGGAAATTCTGATAGGAGTTCAGAAGATCGTATTACAGATAGAATTGTCAGTAGGAAGGATTAGTCCTAGGAGGATGCTACTGGAAATAAGAATAAAGGTGATTTAGTTAGGGTTTCTATCGCTGCAGTGAAACACCATGACCAAAAATCTGTGGAGGAAAGGGTTTATCTGGCTTACACTTCACCATTTCTGTTCATCCCTGAAGGAAGTCAGGATAGGAACTCAAAACAGGACAGTATCCTGGAGGCAGGAACTGATGCAGAGGTCATAGAGGGATGCTGCTTACTGACTTGTTCCCCATGGCTTACTCAGCATGCTTTCTTATAGAACCCAGGACCACCAGCCCAGGGATGGTACCGCCCACCATGGGCTGGGTCCTCCATGATTGATCACTAATTGATAAAATGCCTTACCGCTGGGTCTCATGGGGGCATTTCCTCAGTTGAAACTCCTTCCTCTGATGACATTATAGCTCTTGTCAAGCTGACACAAAAATCTGCTTTTAGACAGATTTACATTGAAAATCCAGTGCAAAAACAGAGCAGAAGGATACAAAACCCTTGTACGTTGGCTACAAAAGAAGCACATGATGTTAGAGCAAAGGAAGGATGGTTAAAGACGCCAGATAACTTGCCCTAGGACAAGAGTGAAGATACATTGAGGAAATCTCAGAATCCGCTGAGCCTGACTCATTGCAGGCGCAGTCCATGGATTTAACATTTTTTGAAAGACTGCTTTGAGAAGAAAGTATTGGGGTGCCCTGATCAAGTGGAGACATACAAGGAAGTGTTATCCCATTTACAGGCAATCTGAGGCCACTGAGGCCATGATTAAGTGAACCCGGCTGCTGCTTAAACTTCTGGTTGATTTGACATGGTCCAAAGGATGCTATTTCTGTAAATACGGACACTGCAGCAGTTGTGAGATCAAGACTGTCTTCGCCGAGGTTTTAAAAGGAGACTCGGGAGAGCGGGCCCTATGTCATGTGTTTGAGTCCTGGTGTGCAGCCTCTGCAAAGGCAATGTGGGAAGCTGTGAGAGAAGCTGCAGTAGAGATGTCACAATGCTAGAGATGGCAGAAACCATCCTAAGACACCAGCTCAGGAGAGCTGCAGCCAGCGATCAGAGGCAGCCTTCTGGGACTCAAGTAATACCACCGCATACCCTAGATCCCAGGCACAGAGCTACTGGATTTAATGTTTGTCTTTGCTTGGTTCCCCTCCCTGTTTCTATACTACTACTCCCTTCTGGAATGGGAATGCTTACTCTGTACTATTGTATGCAAAAATAGATGACTTGCATCTTTAACTTTCTAGGGCTCAAAAGAAAAAAGTTTACCTTGTATTTCAGAGAAATCTCTGAACTTTGATTTTGGGGGGGCACGCTGGAGTTACTGAGGCATTGGGGATACTTGTGGATGCACTAGTTGTAACAGGCATCATGAGATGGTCATGAATCTTTGGGGGCACAGCAATGCTATGGTTTAAATATGGAGGTGCACCCTTGAAGCACGAGCCTCATACCTGGACCCTTCCTCTTTTTCTCTGCTTCTCTGCCACCATGAGGTAATCAACTGTGTTCTTCACCACGTGCCTCATGTGTGGATATCCATGGCCACCAGGGGCCAAGAGCACGCCAGGGGTCTAGACGGCCACCTCGGGCCATGTTAGCGTCCAAGGGCTGAGTCTCTGATGAGCTATGTAAATCCAAGTGGCCATGATGTCATCCCAGCCTGGACTGCTGCCACAGCCCAATCTGTGTTTGAGGTCCCTAGCTCGTGTTACCAATGAAAGCAGTGATAGAGCTGCACTGAGTTGGCCCTGCCCCTCGCTGGCAGAGGCACTAGAGACAACTGGCCCTGTACCTCAGCTGGGCAGCACAGTAGAGCTCTCCTTGTGGGCAGGGGTGCAGGTGAGCTGGCGTGAAGGCGTAAGAGTGGGAGAGCTAGCACCACTGTCTGTTGCTCGATGGCATGGGGAGGAAGAGATACCCGCCTCACACCTCACCCATCGTCCCCCACCCCCTTGCCCTTGGTCCCTTGCCACCTACCGCAGGTGGGAAAATCTGATCCTGGGGTCACAAGAGCTGACCCTGCTGCTCCTCGAGGGCTGCAGCACTTGGAAGACCAGGCTCTGTACATTGCTTGAGGAGCTGACCCTGGCAGCAGGGGTCACAGGTGAGGCATCCCTGTAAGAGCAAGAAAGCGACCCCTTCCCCCATATGCCATGTGGTGGCATGGGTGATAGAAATATGCCGTCACCGTCACCCACGCCCCTTGCTACCTGCAACAGGCTGGAGTTCTGGCCCCCGGGGCATGAGAACAGAAGAGCAGGTCCTGCCCCTCACCAACTGCAGCAATTGGGAGAGCAGGTCCTGCACCTTGCCTGGGCAAAACAGTAGAGCGGGCACTGGTGGTGTAAGTGCGGGTGAGCTGGACCCAAGGGTGTGATCCCAGGAGAACTGGCTCTGCGTCTTGCTACCTGCTGCACTCGGGTGAGCTAGCTGGGTCGGTGATTGAGAACTCACCCCGGTGCTAGCAGCAAGGGAAAGCTGGCAAACTGACCAACCCACCCAGGTCCAGAGCAAGGGTTATGAGTTAGCCCACCCCCCACATCCACCTCATCTGTTAACTGCTGGAGCCTGTGAAGAGGCCAGCCGGGCAGATCCAAAGCCCTGGGATCTCCATGACACAAGACAACAGGATATCCAAGAGGAGTCCCAGTGAGAGCCCAGTATGAACAGGGTAGTAGAAACCAGAGGCCTCAAATCAGACCAAAGATTCCTTGCAATGAACACTTACAAGTAAAGATGTATGGACTTAAGGGTACAGTGTGACTCACTGAGAAACACTATAACTTTCACACTGAAAATTTGTTTCTTTGTTTTTTTGGTTTACTCTTTTTTTCTCTTTTTTGTTTTTGGAGACAGGGTTTCTCTGTGGCTGTGGAGGCTGTCCTGGAACTAGCTCTTGTAGACCAGGCTGGTCTCGAACTCACAGAGATCTGCCTGCCTCTGCCTCCTGAGTGCTGGAATTAAAGGTGTGTGCCACCAACGCCCGGCCGTTTTTTGTTTGTTTGTTTGTTTGTTTACTTTTAAATTTTGTTGTTGTTGTTTTGGCAGGGGAGGTTGCAAGGGCAGAAAGCAGAAACGAGGGGACTCCAAGATGAGTAGGATCAAGACACATATTGTGAAATCCACAAGGAATTAATAAAAAATAAAAACATGTGCTTCACCATGATGTGTGTCTCACATGACTATAGGGCAGTATAAGCTAGAGATCGTAGACTGAAGCATCTGAAAGAATGAGCCAGACTCCTTCCCCCTTTATGTTGATTGCGTCATAGGAACGTAAAGTGACTAAGACAGATGCAGAAGCACAGACACAACTAGACAAAAATAACTCTTTAGAAATATATCACAGAGCAGGAAAACTATAGTTCCCAATAGCCACCATATTTTATGAGTAATTGTAAATAGAGCATATTTTCTGTTTTTACCAACCACATGTTTATTGTTAGAAAGTGGAATTATAATTGGGTTTTATATGCTTCCCTTTTCTCCTGTGACCTTGACGAACTTTTATTAGTTCCAGGAGCTTTTACTTATTTGTTTGTTTGAGACTCTCTACATAGACAATGATGCCATGTGTGAATAATTACAATGTTTTCTTTCTTAAAATTAATATAGCCTTTATCTCCTTTATTCGACTGTCTATAACTTCCGACCCTACCTCTATTAAAGTCATAATAACTGACATCTTTGCCATCTTAAGAAAGTATTCAGTTTTTATACATTCCAAACTTTTGTGTTTGAAATGGAAAGACCCACTTTTTAAAAGATTTATTTATTATATATAGTGTTCTGCCTGGACCGCCAGAAGAGGGCACCAGATCTCATTATAGAGTGAGCTACCATGTAGTTACTGGGAATTGAACTCAGGACCTTTGGAAGAACAGCCAGTGATCTTAACCTCTGAACCATCTCTGCAGCCTTCAGACTTTCTTAATACTTTAAGCTATTATTTTAATTACTCAAACATATGGAGTATAAGGAGATAATTCAATACATGTAAGCAATATATAATCAAATCAGGCATGCTAACATTTTTATTTTCTTGAAAATTATGCTTCTCAAATCTCTGATTAATATGCAACGATTGTACATGTTAATGCTAAAAAGTATGATATATCAGTACATACACAATGTATACTGATTAGATTGGGGTAATTAATGTTTCTAGAGCTTGATCATTATGTTTAGAACACAAACACAGCTGAACAGTAAATAAACAGACAATACAGTGAGACATTTAACCAAAGAAGAATACAAATGGAAAACAGTCACAAAAAGGGAAAAGTTAAACATTGCTAGCCATTGGGAAAGTGCAAAATATTACCACAATGAGCTATTACTAAATATTCAGAAGGACCAAAGCAAAATAATAAATAAATAAATAAACAACATCAAATGCTATTGCGCACACAGAGAGGTTGCATCATTTACACTTTGCTGAAAGGCATGTAAAATGGTCCAGCTACTCTAAGAAACAACTTGGTCATTACTTAAGAAAAAAAACACACAACTACCACATATTTTCAGACATCTGAGGGGGGACGGGATGGGACACTGTTGTGCTTACACATATACACACCACGCACTACACACTACACACACTACACACACACACCAGCACTCAGACATTCAGACCACACAGAAACACATCACACAACCACACATGCAGAGACACACACACACATATATACCATACCTGAATGTCTGAAACAACTTATTTATTATAAGCTTAAAGTAGAAACAACTTGGACATCTAGGTGGCGAAGTTGATTTTAGCAGCAGTAGGAAATCAATATGCCAAATCCCTGAAGGCTGTTTTAAAATCTTTGAATAAGCACATATGTGTGCATGTGGTTTATAAATGTGCATAGCTCTAAGTATTTAAATATATAACTTTGTACAATATATACTTGCATATGTAAACTTTCATTCAGTGTCACAGCACTGACTTCCATGGTGCTTTATTGAAGAATTCTGAAAGTTGGTGACTGAAAACAGTATTTTTGTAAGAGAATGTTCACACTGAAGTTCCTACTGAGACAGATGCCAGATCTGGACACATCGCAGAGTCCCTTCTGAAGAACTTACGAAGAATGTGGTCCCCAAACTAATAGAACCCCTTCAGCCTCTCAATCAGAGCCAGAATAGAAAAGGATAGGTGTGGTGATATATTATTTATGATTTAATAAAGATTGCCTGAAGTATCAGAAAGCAAAGCCATCCACACTAGTTAGCCATAGGAGGTAGGCAGTGGAGGCACATAACTTTAATTCCATGACTCAGGAGACAGGCAAATGGATCTCCCTGAGTTCAAGGCCAGTCTGAGATTGGAAAGTATGGGAAAGAGAAAGTGTTTGGGTGTCTTGTGAAAGATGATGCTGTGTGATTGGGGCTGAGCTCTGAGCTCCATCCGACCCTCATGCCAAGGGAGACAAGACAGTACCATTATGTGAATGAGAGAGGCTCTGAGGGGTCCTCAAAGAGTATGACATTCCTGAAGAGGCAAGAGGAGACATTTATGGGGGTCACCGAGATCCTTTCCTATGTGGCAGAGGGCAGAGTCAGAATGAGGATGCTGCACTAAGATTACACACACACACACACACACACACACACACACACATACACACACACAATTACACATCTCCAGAGCTTGGCATCCTCTGGAGTAGATGGCATGAAAATAACCTTGGGCTCAGTGCAAGTTGACTAAAGTGGCCTCCTGGTGTGGCATGTTGTTGTATTTGTCTGGGACATATGTACTTTATAGAGGTGATGCTGAATCTGCAAATCCAGAGGTCATGCAACCAAATTATAGTGAGTACTTGTTCTTGTAAGATCTTGCTCTTGCTCTGTAGTGCTGGACCTGTTTGGGGCCCATAAAGATGGCTCCGCTTCATCTTGGCTCTAGGTTAGAGAATTCAAAACTGTCCCTAGTAAGTCAGGAGACCTAAAGGTCTATGGCATGGATAGCTAAAGTAGGATGCTTGATCTTGGCCTTGGGTGTCTTGTCTAAATAACAACAGATTTGGTGTGAGGTAGGTTACTCTTGACCCTCAAGGCCAGGTAACAAGAAATGAAATCTAAGGTGTAGTTACCGAATCCTTGGAGAAGTGAGGAAGAAAGTCTGTTTGTTTCATATACATGATACTATGTTCCCCTTTTCGGTTAAGGTATTTGAGAATGGTGAAGAATAAACTCAGGGCGTTCAGTATTCACGGAATTGCCCTTCTGACTCTATCCTGTGTCTCCCTCTTTTCTCTTAACATCTGTAGCTAGCCTTTCTCAATCCACACTCCCCCTCTCAGGTGCAAACCAGGGGCAAGTCGGCTGGATCTACCCACAGTCCCGCAAACACAGCTTCCCACATGGACCCATCCATTCCTATTTACACTGGGAGGGGTAGGAGTAAAGGGAGAGAGAAATGGGAGAGAAGGACAAGGAGGCCAATTATGTACTCTTGTTCCAGCAGATCCAGGCTGGGGAGCTGAGGTTTAGCACACAATATGGTGCAGAATGTCTGCCACTACCTTAGTGAGGCTTTCTAATTACTGAATTACTACTCTATGGCCCAGAGAGATGCTTAGCATCTCAGAATTAGCATGGCACTCATAGGACCTCCAAAAATTCATCTAGGTGATTAAGCATAACCTCCCCCAGTGAACAGGAGACAGGAGACTGGAAGCAAGTTCTCAGGTCATATTAGCGTGTGATTCCTGTTTACTAGAAATTGTTTCCCCTTTAAATGTTTTCCCATTTGCTTATTCATTCTCTGTCCATGTATATGTGTGCACACACAACTTTCAGACTCTGTTCCCTCCTTCCACCATGGGGGTTCTGGTGTCAAACTCAGGGCACGAGGCTTGTCGGCAAGTGCCTTTACCTGCTGAGCCATCTGGCTGGCCCACAGCTTTCTGTTCGTCACAGCACATTCCACCCTGACTGGTAAGTCAACGCTAACTGTTTTCCCTCTGACTCTCTGCTCCTGTTGACACACACAAAGGCACACCCACCCAGCTTGGCCAAGATTGCCTCTCACAGCCAGCCATTTGGGATCTAATGCTGTATCCCTTCACATTATTTCTTTATATCTATTTCCTCTTTCCCACGTTTCAATGGAAGGTTTGGATTTCCTCATATCGTGATTACTCTAATAATTTTCCTATTAGTGACTTTGTTTAGGTCCCCATTTAATATAGTCTAAACTACAAATCTTCATGAACGAACACCTACCCCATGCTATATGCCTAGCATGAAATCCCTTCCGTGTTCCAAGTCTGCCTCCTTTTCAACAACATTCCTACTTTTTCTGTGTCCAAGGCACTTGCTCCAGATGAACGTGTGTGTGTGTGTGTGTGTGTGTGTGTGTGTGTGTGTCTGTATCTTTCCTTCTGCCTGGATGGTCCCCATGATGGTGCTCATACTGCAGTTTTTCAAAGTCCCATTCTTTTTTTTCTAGGTCCAACTCAAATGCCACTTCCTCCAAGAAGCCTTTCCCACTCAGCTGGAAACATCAGCTGTAATGAGTGAGCTAGATTCTCCCATCAGCCCAGTTATCATCTAGTAAATGGAAGAGGCATAACACTTGCAGGTGCCATCAATATTGATTCCACTGCTCAATGATACTTACACCTAACCCAAGGATGGGTTGATAGCAAGGATAAGAGTAATATAAAGAAACAAGCGTCTTCATTAAGGACTCAGGACATCCTGGGGTGATGTAAGGAGCAGAGTGGATATGGTCACAGCAGAGATTCTTCAGTGGCAGAACAGAGTTCATCTAGACAAGGAAAGTTTCATTTAAAAACTTCAATACACGCCGGGCAGTGGTGGTGCATGCCTTTAATCCCAGAACTCAGGAGGCAGAGGCAGGTGGATCTCTGTGAGTTCGAGGCTAGGCTGGACCGACAGCCTCCAAAACACTACAGAGAAACCCTGTCTCGTAAAACCAAAATAAATAAATAAATAAAAACTTCAATACAGCCGAGGGTAAACTGTAAAGGGAACACTAGGACGGGGGGAATAACTTCTGGAAGAAACAACCTTGGAAGGGAATCTGTCTCCCCAAGGCTAGGGTCCAGACCTTCACGAGGTCATTTGGCCAGAGGAGAAGGTCCATGGGTAGTGGGAGATGACCCACACAGCACGTCTACCAGAAACTGGTAACCTAGAAATTGCAGCCAGAATTGGAGTGTAGGCAGAAGCCCTCAAGCTGGGAAAGACAGCTGGGGATTTGCTCCCTGGGTTCATTAAAAAGCCATCTACACTACGCTTGAGGAGTTCTTGTAACGAAAGCAACCTGAGGAGATGGCTGGCTGGAGAGTCCCACTCCAAAAGATGCTGGGTTCTAACTGCTAACCGCTTGTTTGCCAGCCCTTGACTTGCAAGCTTGTGAGCCAGTTAGAGAAGCGCCTTCTCCTGGAGCGTCCCTCTGGCGCCCTCTACTGACAAAATGTAGCGCGGAGCGGCTGGACAGTACAGCTCCACTTCAGGGATTTGCAGATTTGGAGTTGAGGAGCATCAAACTGGTAACTGGACCACTGCCGATTCATTGTGACAATTGCCAGCTTGCTAAGTCTCAGGATTTCTCTGGACATGTCGGTCGCCATCACCACCATCACCAAAGAATTTCAAGAGAAGAACAGCAAAAAATATGTATTGAGGTTTTTCTCTAACATAGGTATTTGCCTGTATCACATCACTGGTATCATAATTAATGTGATACATTTGTAAGCAGTAATGAGTAGTAGCTATACTTGTGTGGGGGAAACCAAAGTTCAAAGACATCCAACTAGTGAGTGACACGCCTGAACAGTAAATCTTGAATCCACTAGGAAACTGGCATATTATTTAACAAACTCAGGCTTGATTTCTCATACAGAGAGCGAAATTTGGAGCTGTGCTAAGTTCCAGGTATCTCCACTAAGGTACTGGACAACTATTATGTGTTAAGTAATGTATTTCCTGCAAATGCCTTAATAAAAAAGGCAGGGGAGCTGTTTTTCATGATACAGTTGCATAGTTTCGTTGTGGGCACACTGACTCTAGCTGTACACATGTCTGTACTGTTCCTGGTGACTCTATTAGCCTAATAGTTGTGGAGCTCTGAGCTAGGCAAGGGCTAATTGCCATGCGTGCCCTTTGATTCAGTCCTTGCCAAAACTTAGGTATTGTGATTTCAAGTTCAGGATTAGAAACTGAAGGTTGGAGAGGTTAAATAACATGACCAAGATGATTACCTAAGTGGTAGCACTTGGTTATGAGTCCAAATATGTCAGAGGCCAGTGCTTACTTAACTTCTTGGTCATGCCATGTGACCAGAGCTCCTCCAGTTACCCTTTCTTCCTCCTCTATGGTACCGATTTTCTTGTTCTCAACTACTCTAGCTCCATATTTTAAAAGTTTACTATTCAGCAGAAAAAAAACAATGGAATCCTGAAATTTGTAGGCAAATGAATGGCACTAGAAGAAACCACCCTGAGCGAGACAACCCAGTCACAAAAAGAGAAACATGGCATGTACTGTCTCATATATGGATTTTAGACCTATATCTGGGGAGTGCCAGCCTACAATCCCATGGCCAGAGAGTCTGGGAAACAGAACCTTCATTCATTGGCTGATGGAAGAAGAGGCAGACTCCCATGGCTAAGCACTGAGATGAACTCAAGAAATCCAGTGACAGAGAGGGAGGACTGATGACCAAAGGCATTAAGACTGGGCTGGTTTAACCCCCAGAAACAGCTGACCTGACAAGGGTTAGCTCTTGAATCCCAGACTGATGCCTGGGAATCCAGCATGGGACTTATCAAGACCCCCTGAATGTGGGTATCAGTGAGGAGACCTAGGTAATCTATTGAGCCTTGGGTAGTAGATTAGTATTTATCCCAGGTATACAAATGGACTTTGGACTCCCATCCAACAATGAGAGATGCACTCTCCCCCTGAACTCTTGGAGGAGGGTCTAGACCCTGCCCTGGATGAAATGACAGACTATGGACACCCCCATGGAGGGCCTCACCCTCCCTGGGGAAATGAGGGGATATTGGAGGGGTTGGTGGGAGGGCCCAGGAGGAGGGGAGGGAAACAGAGAGGAACCTGGAATTGACATGTGAAGCAACCTTGTTTCTAATTTAAATTTAAAAATAAAAAATATCTTTTAAAAAGTCTAAAATGAGGAGCATCTATTTTCCAGCTGAGTTTAGTTAGCGAGATTTAGCATCCTCTGGGGATGCTAACTGTGGAACAGGGACATTTCCGATACCCGAGAGCAGCCACTGGTACAGTACCCTGTACCCATCCTTGCAAATTCCAGTGAAAATGGGTGGCTGTGTGTGTACACGCTGTGACTAGGCAGTAGCCTGGGATGGAAATATCAACATGTACCACTTGGGCTGGCTGAATTTCTCATCGTGTGCTTCTAACCCTGCCTCAACTTGCTAGGATCATTATATACTCAGGATGTGCCTCTATGAAATGGGCTTCTCAAACCTCCACTTTGAACTTAACAACAGCAAGAAATAAACCAGACATGACAATGCACATTTGTAATCCTAGCTCTCTGGAGGCTAAGGCAGCTCCCGAGTCTAAGAGCAGCCTGGGCTGCATAGTGAGACTATATCTCAAAACAAAACTAAACGGAAGTAGACCTCAGTCCACAGTTTTGCTGCTCTGAAACTAGAGCAGAAATCACACAACTCTGGAAGGCAAGGTCTGTGTCAGCATTTAGTACTTCAAGACTCGCTTCACTCAGTGGTGATTGTATCCAGTTTTATCCGTGGGGGTGGGGAGAAAAAAAGAAAACAAAGCATGGATTTCAAGAATCATATATCCTATAACATTTTTTACTTAACAAAATTATGTGTATCTATGCCTGTTTCTGGATAAGGTATGTCGGACTGGGCCTGGGGAGGGGCTGTAGACCTAAAACACCTGTCCATTATAATCTCTTCCTGGGACTCAAGCCTTTCTATGGCTAGACTTCAGGGTTGTGCCATGAGTTCCTGGCGTCATCTAAAGAGTATTTTGCGGATTTTGTAATGATGAGAGACTGATACCAATTACAAATAATTTGCAAATTACCATTATTGTTCACGGAAGCTCACCTTTAATAACTTTCCTAGTTCTCATACTTCTCTGTGCAAAGCCCTCCTCTCGTCGCCGTTCCCACCACACGGGGGCAGCCTTGTTCCTCAAGCCCTGCTTGTCCGCAGCAGGGATCTATCTGTCTTGTTTGAGTGTTTGAAAAGAAGGAAAAAGTAGCCGGTAGAACAACAACATTCCGGAAGAAGCCAGTAAGAAAGCCGTGTGAGCTCACCGACCTCTGAAGTCCTTTCTCGTCCCAATTAGTGATTACGAAGCTGCAGTGACAAGGAACCTGGGCCTCCTAAACTTGAGCTCACCTGGCACACTCCAGAGTAATCAGGTGGGTTAGGGAGGGCTGGGCAAGAGCCTGAGGCTGCTGCCAGCGTTTTCCAGACGGACACCGGTGAAAACAAGTTCAGCCAGCTTTTGTGAGAGTCCAAGGGTCTCCAGGACGAGAAGAACGGAAGTTAAAAATGAACTAGAACACACGAATAAAAGCAATGGCCACACCATGAGCGATGACTTAACATCAGTCCGTTTGTAGTCATCTAACAGCTGAGAGGAAGCGAGGCAGAATCAGTGCCTAGTGGAAGCGACTTTACCAGCTTCTTGGAGGGGAAATCAAAAAGCACACCTATTCAATCAAGGCATAGTTTCAATTATTAATACGATTATATTGTAACTGAAGAATACTGACATTGAAGTAGCAGTCTAAATGGGCTTTTTAAAGAAAGAGGAGATAAAAGGCGAATTTTTAAAGGTAGTTTTTTTAAGAGACAAATTTACTTTTTTTGGTTTTTGGTTTTTCGAGACAGGGCTTCTCTGTGGTTTTTGGAGGCTGGCCTGGAGCTAGCTCTTGTAGACCAGACTGGTCTCAAACTCACAGACATCCACCTGCCTCTGCCTCCCAGGTGCTGGGATTAAAGGCATGCGCCACCAAGGGCCCGGCTGACAAGTTTACTTTTATTTGGGGGGGGGGAGGGGGAGCTTTGCCTGCATGTTTGTATGAGCACCAGGCGAGTGCTCTGCCCATGGAGGTCAGAAGAAGGTGCTGGGTCCCCTGGATCTGGAGTTACAGGCTGTGAACTGCGCTGTGGGTGTGAGGACTAAGCCTGGGCCTCGGTTAGAGCAGCCAGCATGCTTAGCTGCTGAGCTGTTAGCCGTTTCCTCAGCCCCAAAGACAGCTTTCTTTTGTCTTCTGCAAACTTGCTTAGGACGTACTCTCATTTACTCTGCATATGTATTTGGTCCATGTGAGGTACATGTATTTTCTTTTTATCAATTTCTCTATTTATTTGTTAATTAATTTGATGTATATCAGTGTTCTATTGACTTTAGGCCAGAAGAGGGCATCAGATCCCATTGTAGGACCTCTGGAAAAGCAGCTGGTGCTCCGAACAGCTGAGCCGTTTTCCCAGTACATGTATTTTTAAATAAGGCAGGTGACGTCATATCTGAACAGTACCCACCACCAAAGGAAGGCACATTTTCCCTACACAGCTTTCCTGTTAGCTGATTGTGGTTGTTTGAAAGAAAACGACCTGCAAAGGGAGTGACACTGTTAGGAGGTGTGGCCTTGTTGGCGGAAGTGTGTCACTGTGGGGGCGGGCTTTGAGGTCTGTTTCTCAAGCTTCACTCAGTGTGACAGTCGGTCAACTTCCTGCGACCCTCAGGTCAAGATGTAGCCAGCACCACATCTGCCTGCACGCTGCCACGCTCCCCATCATGATGACGATTGAACCTCTGAACTGTAGGCCACCTCCTCAGTTAAATATTCCCTTTGTGAGAGCTGCCATGGTCATGGTGTCTCTTCACAGAAAAAAAAACAAAAAACAAAAAACCTAAGACATTGATTATTTTTGTTTTGGAGAAAATATCTGAAGTCAATATTTGTTTAGAGAGATGATAACAGTGTTTTGGGGCACCAGCTGTGAGTCATACAAACCAGAGTTTCAACCCTGGTCAGCAAGGGCCACTTCCTCATTCTTGTAGAGAGAGCGTGGTGTACACAGTGGCAGGCTGTCATCGAAATGTGAGTGGAAAGTGCTTAGAAGAGTTTCTGGCACAAACTCTGAAGCAAGTGGAAGCTATTACTACCAAGAATTCAGTACTTTACTAGCGTTTTATCAGTTTCCGTGGATTTTTAAAGTTAGTGATTTTAAGTATGGGTGCTTGGCCCTCGTGTGGATGCATCGCATGCATGCAGCCCCTGCAGAAGCCTGGAGAGGGCGCCAGACACATAGAACTGGAGTTAGAGGTAGTTGTGAGGTACCATGCGGATGTTGGGAACAGAACCCCAGACCTCCTAAGAGCAGCCAGTGCCTTTACCTCTGGGTCATTCTCATGGCCCTTCACGGATATTTTTAATTGATATTATTGGATTTTCCAGATAATACCATCATGTGCGAAGCAAAACCAAAAACCCTCCCTCAGTCTGCCTTTATCGCTTGTTTTCTTATCTCTCTGTGTTAGCTAAACCTTCTAAGAGAAGCATGAGAAAACAGTGGGATCCCCGTGGTAATAAATACTCCCATAGTGCACCCTTTGCGATGCTGCAAACACTGAAGCTAGGACCAGCGGTCAGACCTGACTTCTACCTCATTCCCTCTGCACCCAACGGAGCTAAACTCTTGCCTGAATTTCGTATTTCCATGTTTAGACTTTTAAAACTTTTATTTTTAACATGCATGCTTGCACACTCAATGTTTGTGTAAACGTGGAGGTCAGAGGCCAGCGTAAGGCGCCTTTCTTGGTCACTCTCCACCCTTTCCTTTTCAAATGCGTTCTAGTCATGTATTTTGTGTGTATATGTGTGGCTGAGCATGCGCCACTGCGTGAGCATGGAGGTCAGAGGACAACTGGCAGCAAGGGCTTCTCTCCTTCTACCGTATGGGTCCCAAGGTCTGACTTCCGCCTCGAAGTTATCTTAGCAATCCCACTTTTTACCTTTTATTTTTTAATTGATTATTGTTGCGTGTGCCAGTGCGTGTGTGTGTGTGTGTGTGTGTGTGTGTGTGTGTGTGTGTGTGTGTGTGTGTGTGCATTTGTGAGCTCGTGCATTTGAGGAGCGTGTGGAACTCAGAGGACAACCTAAAAGGTTCTCGCCTTCCGTCTTGCCCTGGATCGGCTTCGGCGCAGCGTTCTCCAGGCTCGCTGGCCCTTTCTGTCTCTGCCTCCCATTTCCCCACAGGAGTGCTGGGATTACACCACTGCATCTGACTCCTTTTCTGTGGGATCTGGGGAATCTGTGTCAGGCTGCCAGGCTTCTGAGGCAAGTTCTCTCACCCACTGAGCCATCTCGAGGCTCTGACCTTATTTTGAGGCAGGGTCTCTGGAGAAACATTTGAGTTCACTGACTCAGCTAGACTGACTGGCTGGACCTGAGCTCCAGGGGTCCTCCTGTTCCCACTTCCCCAAGGCTGGGATTACAGTGCAAAATGCTTTTATACGAACACTGGGGATCGAACTCGGGTCCTTAGGCTTGCCTGCAAGCTCTTTATTGACTGAGCCATTTCCCCAGCTCTTCAAAAGCAATCATCTTACTAGACTTTGGGGGCTCACTTCAAAATAACTTTTTCATACATGCTTTTGCTTGGTTTTCTTTGGGCTGTTATAATATTCTCGATGTCTTTAAGTTGTTCATGACATTCAATAATAAACTCAAAATTAATCCACGTGTTTCTGCTTAAGCTTTGTTTTATTCAGTCTTTACAATTGGATAGTACATCTTTATATGAAGACACTCTGTTTCTTTCATTCTACTTGGAAGAAACCTTTGGGTTGTTCATACTTTTTGCTCTTGCTAACAATGTAGCTGTGAAGATTCTTGTATATTACATCTCCATGTAAGAGTTACCCTCACGGTTCCTAAAGAAAGGTAAGATCGAGACCCTTCTCATGCTTTCATTTATCTATTTACTAATATTAATGTGCTGTACTGCTGGAACCAACCTCCCTCACTTTAACACCCCCCACGCCCTTCTCTTTTCTTTTCCTTTCTGAAACAGGGCCCCTGTAGCCCAGGCTAGCTTCTAATTTGCTGTGGCCATGTAGCTTAGGTGTCCTTGTATTCCTGATCTCTCAGCCCCTCTGCCCTCCTGTGCTACCGTTCTGAGCCTTATCATATTTCTTCTGAAATGACTCCGAATGTCTTTTTCTTATTTTTCTACTGGTTTTGGTTGGTTGCTGGTTTTCATCTGTTTGTTTGACTTTTTCTTGTTGATTTGTATAAGTTTACAGACTGGAAAACTAGATAAACCCTTTGACATTAATGTAAATTAAAGTGTAATTTTTGCAAATTGTGGCTTATCTGTCCACTTGAAGGTATTTTTTTATTCTATTTATTTTTTGTTTTTGTTTTTGTTTTTTCAAGACAAGGTTTCTCTGTATTGCTTTTGGAGGCTGTTCTGGAACTCGCTCTGTAGACCAAGCTGGCCTCGAACTCACAGAGATCCACCTGCCTCTGCCTCCCAAGTCCTGGGAATATATATATATATATATATACATATATATATATATATATAATCCTCAACATGTCATCTCGCTTTGAATTGTCCTCAAGTTGATTTTTCCATATGGCATGAAGTAGGTATCTTGTTTTATTTCCAGTACAGATAGGTGAGCCACCAGAATCATAGTGTAGCACCTGATGTAAGTCCAGCTTCCAAGTGTGAGTGAGCCTGACATTTGGCTCCTGATTCACTTTCTGTAGTCGGTGTATCTGACCCTTCCCTCTCATCATACAGCCTTGGAAAGAGCCCTGCTCTTGTGCCCAACCTAGTTCTCAAGGAGTGTTTGCCAAGTTTCCCTGAAAGTCTCTTTTACTGGGATTATATTAAACTCTCTGTCAGTTTGGGTGGTGGATAAAGATGACCCCTTGTAGATAGTTGAGTTTGCCTATCTAAGAAGTAGTGTGTCTCTGCATCTATGTATGTCTTCTCTAATGTAATTCAGTAATCTGATTTTTTACCTAAAGGCCTGTGCGGTGGACCCAGTCAATAGCATGTACCTTTACTACCCGAACTGATGTAATAGATTTAATACAATTCCAGTTCGGATCCCAATGAGGCTTTTAGGGAAACTTGGCAAACACTCCTAGAGAACTAGGTTGGGCACGTGATCACAACTCCTTTCAAAACTGCATGATACGATACACGGACTAGAGAGACTGGATCCGGAGTCAAATGTTAGGTGAAGAGCTGCAGAGCAAGAGACCCACTCAAAGATGACCTCTGACATGTACACACGTAGATGAGCACAGTTACACACACACACACACACACACACACACACATTAATAGTTCTAGAAAGGTGCCTTGCTTCTTATCAGTAGATGGCAAAAGGAGAGGCGAGCACCTGTAACTGTTTAGTGAGCCCTTAGTAGGCACCAGTTCTGCCAGAGTCTTAATTCTGGACATTTTAGTCACTAGAACTGTGAGACACGTTTTAATTATTTACAAAAAGGATATAGCATTTTGTTACAGGCACTCCGGTGGGCTAAAACAGTGGTATTTTCTTTATTATTTACTTGTTCATCTATTCATTTATTTATTGAGGTAGGTCTGGCTGTGTTGCTCAGACTGCCTTGACCTCTCACCTCTGTCTCAGGGTTCTGAATGTCAAGATTACGTGTGTATGCTACCGCACTGCACAACTAACAGCCTGCTATTCTTGAATGGCAATTCCAGATTCCCTAACTTCCCTCATTGGGAGTTTCTTTAGAGAGTCTCCCCCTTTTTTTCAAAGAGGTCCACACTAAGGACTCATCCAGTGATTTGATATCCATTGTACCTCCTCTATTGGATCTCTCTACTTAAAATAGTGTCTTTTATTTCATGGTGGCTAGCTACTACATGCAAATAAAGGTAATTTCTTTTTAATATTCTATATACATGACCATATCTTTTGTCAATAATTTTTTCTGTCTTTGTGTCTGTGACCTCTTTTCATTCTATGTGGTTGCCAAGTACTCTTGTAGAGAGCTGGCTGGAAGAAAATCAAAGCTTAACTGCAAGTTTCCTTCCTTAATGAATTTTGATGTTTGCATATACTCATGAACCTTCACTACAATTAGGGTAGCAAACATTCTCATCACTCCAAAACATACTCTCATTCTCCTCTATAATCTCTTCTTCCCAGCCCCATTTGCATCCCCAAGAAACTCCCATTCTCTGCTGTGGAATAATGTTTTTGTTCACTGTGAATATGTGTCTTGCCAAGGTACCTTCTGGTTGGATAATAGAGAACGGAATGGCCAATAGCTGGCAGGAGAAGGTTAGGCAGGACTTCTGGGCAGAGGGAGAGAAGAGGAGGGTATGAATATGGGCACAGAAGAGACCCCAGAGGACTTGAAGAGGAGGTGCAAGATGGAAGAGAAGTAAAAAGCCACCAGGCAAAACCCAGATCAGTAGAAATGGGTTAATTTAAGCTACAAGCGCTAGTGGGACAAGCCTAAGCTCTAGGCCAAGATTTCGTAATTAATAAAATGTCTCTATCCCGGTTTTTTGTGAGCTGGCAGGCCAAAGGAAAATCCATCTACAATTCTACAATTTTCTGTCATCATAAATTATTTGAATTTCTTGACACTTTATGGAAATGCAAATGTGTCCTATGTGCCGAGTTTTGCTGGAATGTTTTCTCTTACCATGGCCATGATTATCTTGAGATTCACCACTGTGGTTGCTTTTATCAACAGTCTATCCTCTTCACTCCTGAAGAGGGAGTCCATTTTATGATGACACGGCCATTTTTTGCCCACTCACCTGGTTACCACCCTTTGTACTGTTTCTGACGTTTGAGCTGTTACAAAAGAAAACCCCAAGGAACACTGGTGAACATGTCTGTCTGAAGTACACTCTCATTTTTAAGACTGGAACAGCACAGTCAGATCTGACGTTCTGCCGTACAGTTAACTGCCTTCGACTCCCTTACATTCCCCCGTGGTGTATGAGAGGGTTGGTCTTTCCCATCCATGTCAGCACTTGGTATGGTGTTTAAACAGTTCAGGAGGGCACAGACGTTCTCCTTGTGGTCTTATTTGTACTTCTTTACTCACTCATTATTGATTATCTCTTCAGTGCTAATTTTCCACCTGCAGAGTCATTAGTAAATTGGCACAACTTTCTTTCATTGATTTATTGAGTTGCCTCTTTATAGTTAGCTCTTAGAATTCTCCATCAGATATAGGATACAAATATTTTCTATGAATCTGTGGCTTATCTTCTCATTCTCTTATGGTGTATTTTTTTTGTTTTTCAAACAGCAGATATGCTTAACATTTATGAACTCTCATGCTTTAGTCTAGAAAACAAATATTCTTTTGATATAAGAGAGATTTGCCAAATTTGATATCATAAGAGTTTTCTCCTAGAAGTTTCTAGAATCTATTCTGAATTAGTTTTATGTATAACACAAGGTATGGGTTAAAAATTCTGTTTGTTTTTTATGTTGTCATTTGGGTTTTGGTGGGTGTGTTTGTTTGGTTTTTGTCCTTGACTACCAGTTGATTCCAGGACTAATTCATAAGAAAATTATCACTTCATTATTTTGCTCAAGAATTTTGCATATTGATTACAACTGACTGGTAAATTTCATGTTAGCAGAAAACAGTTCTAGATTGATAAGATGAATCTGTAAGTACTCTTTATCATTCTACTCTAGAATGTATTATATAAGATATATATGTGTGTGTTATATAATTCTTTTTCTTCTTTGAGTAGTTGATAAAACTGCCCACAAGTGCAATCTGAATCTGGAATTTTCTTTGTAGAAAAAGCTTTTAATTATTAATTATCTTAATTATGAGGAAATGATTTCCAAGGAGTTGGTCTTTACTGTGTTTCAAGTTAATTGGCATATAGGAAATGTTTATGAGTTTTTATTTTTAATTATTGCATTATCTTGATAGTAATCATTTGTACATTCAGTAACTCTCATTTAAGTAGATAGTTATATATGTAATAGTTAATTTTATTAAAAAATTTTAATTGAAATATAATTGAATCACTTTCCCTCTTCCCTTTTCCTCCCTCCAGCCCCTCCTATGTCTTCCCCACTCTGTTTCAAATTGATGGAAAATACATACATATATATGTATATATTCCAAATTAATTAGGACTATATATATTAAGCCTTATATATATGTATATATATATGCACATAAATATATAAATGCAAGCTTCCGAGTGAGGTTAGTGTGACTTGACTTTATATGATTTCAGGGCTAACCACTTGTGCTAGATAACTGACTGGGGGGCTAATCCTTGGGAAAGGCTAATTCTCTCTCGGCAGTCATTAGCTGCCTGTAGAGGGTCCTGTGAGAGTTCCCCCTTCTGTGTTAGCATGTCTGTCACCTCTTCAGGTCATGTTTAGGCACCCATATTGTTGAGGAATCAGGGGTGTAGCTTATTTGTCATTTTTAAGAGATAGAATCTCAGCTGGGCATTGGTGGCGCACGCCTTTAATCCCAGCACTCGGGAAGCAGAGGCAGGTGTATCTCTGTGAGTTCAAGGCCAGCCTGGTCTACAGAGCGAGTTCCAGGACAGCCTCCAAAACAATACAGAGAAACCCTGTCTCGAAAAACAAAAAAGAAAATATTTAAAGAGATACAATCTTACAACACACTTCCTAGACGTCTGGCTGTTAACATCTTTCTGCCTCCCTTCCTCAGTGTTCCCTGAGCCTTAAGTACAGAGCCGTGTGGGAGATGTATCTCTGAATTATCATAGCTGTGGTTTTCTTTAATGATCGCTGTTTGTAAATGTAATTGTTGCTTTATAAAACCAGCTTCTGGCCCTATTAATTTCTCTGTGGTTGTGAAATCTCCCAGGTGAGGTGGCTTTCATGATCTCTGGTAACGCTCTTCGCCTTTGAGCCCTACCTCACTTCACTAACTACATTAGTTTGGTTTTGGTGAATTCTGAGTGCCCTATTGTTTCATACATCTGCTTTCAATCTTCATGTCTTTATGTTTTAGATATGTCTTGTAAGAGGCATATAGTTGGATTTTGTCCTATTTTGTTTTTCTTAGTCATATTTAATGTTTCACTTTTAGCTACAGCATTAAATTTATGTACTTTGGTAGCTTTTGGGCATGGTTTTCTTCTACCTGTCTATTAAACACTTGTCTGTTGATTGGTGTGTGTGTGTGTGTGTGTGTGTGTGCACATGTATGTGCTAATGCTTGGGAGAGGTGTTCTTGTCTATGTAGATGTACATGTACAAGTGTACTCAACCTTGCAAGTGCATGCAGATGCTGGAGTTTGATGTAGGCTGTCTTCTCTATTGTTCTCCAACTTCTTTTGTGAGACAGAGTCTCTCACTGAGCAGGATCTTGCTGTTTTGCACTAGCTCTCTGGCCAGCGAAACTCTGGGCTCCATCAGTCTTGACCCTCAAAGAACTGAGTTTGTAAGCATGTCCTTCACACTCCGTTTCTTAAGGCAGGTGCGGCAGATCCAAACGTGGGTCTTCATGTCTGTGTGGCAAGCACTTGGCTCACTGAGCCATCTCCCTTGCCCTTACTTGTCATTTCTGTTGACTCTTCCTCAGATTACTGTGTATCTCCAACTGTCTGTTGAAACCAATGCGTAAATGTCTTCATTGGAGACATCTGGAGCCTGATAGGACTCTACCTTCCTGCCTAGAGATCTGAGACCACCTTACTCTATGTTGAAAGAGATCCCCTGCCCTCCAAGTTTCTAGAAGCCAGCGTCAGGAGCATGTTCACCTCCAGTTCATTCTCTCCTCGGGATATTACCCCTTTGACGTCCCTGCTGGTGCCAGGCAGCCCTTGAGCTCTGCTTCCCTGCATTGAAAGAGGAAATCAGAATGAAAGTTCAACATCAGCATAGCTTGAGTGCTTTCTAGCATTCACTGCTTTTGTGGTTCTTCTCTGTTCTTAGTTGGAGTCTCACAACTTCCTATTCTCTTCTTAGTATTTAAGAAGAGTTTCTAGAGCCCACCCTCAGCATTTTAGAAGTTGTCAACAGTGTGCTTGGTCAGTTAAAGAATCTGGATGTCCATTCCTCCCTTCTTGAGTCATGTTTTGCTATCTTATTTTTTATTATTCCATCAAAGTGTTCAAATTTACTGTCATGAAGTTGTTCATGGTGTTCCTTTTTATCTATTTAGTCTTTGCCATATCTGACATTTGCTGGGCCTCATTTTTCATCCTTAATTGGTTTTACTTGGGCTTTATCTCCTGTTGTTCTTGGTCAGCCTCTCAGATATTGTCTATTTTACTGCTTTTTATCAAAAAAATATAAACAGAATCTTGTTTCACTATTTCATGAACTTACCTTTGGTCCACATTTTTCTACCTTTTAAGAGTTCCTTTGTCTTTCTTTCCCTAGATTCCTAAATGGGATTAATTCAGCAAATTGCAAGTTTTGCTTTTTAAAATAAGTAACAAGTTAACTTTCTAGCTAGATTTTATTCAGAGAAGTGCACTAGCCTATCCATTCTGATGCCAATCGCTCATTTTATGTATGTTAGCTTCCCACTTTATGTATGTTATTATTTTGTGTGAAACTGACATGGCTACTAATTTAATTTGATGTTCATTTGGCATTCTGTTTGCATGTAATGTATGTGTACCACATGTGTGTAGTGCCTTCAGACACCAGAAGAGGGCACTGGATCCTCTGGTTACAGATAACTTGTGAGCTTCCATGTAGGTGCTGGGAACCAAATCAACTCTCTAAAAGGGGCAGCAAGTGCCCTTAACCACTGAGTCATCTCTCCAGACCCTGGATAGTAGATTTTTATTTAGAATTTTCCTGGAACACCACCCCCCCCCCCAGATATGCTTGGTCTCAAATCTTAGTCTCAAATTATTCTCATGTAGCTGGACTACAGGTACATCATTAGCCCAAGTTCTTTTTAAATTTCCACCCATCTTTCTATTCTTTTTTGGTGTGTCTGTATGGGTATGTGCGTGTGCTGCTGAGTGTGTGTGTGTGTGTGTGTGTGTGTGTGTGTCTGTGTGTGTGTGTGTGTGTCTGTGTGTGTCTGTGTGTGTGTGTATGAGTAGTAGTAACAGTAGCAGCAACGGCAGCAGCCAGAGGGTAACCTTTATGTCACTCCTCCTCGGGTACTGTCTACCTTGTGTGGTGAGACAAGATCTGTCAGTGATCTGGAGCTTGACATTTAGGCTAAGCTGACTGACCTAGGAACCACCCTGGGATCTACCTTTCTCTACATACCCATTTCAGGGATTCTCATTAGACTCACATTCTAATTACAAGAACTTACAACCTGTTTCTACTTCCTATTTACAACTTATTTCTATTTGTCCTATTCTGTCTGCTTTATCCACTCTTGACTTCAGTACATTCCTTACTCATTTGTTTGTCTTTCCCCCCTTCTAGTAAGGGAATTTATGTACTGTTTTATTCTCCTGTGGGTATTAATGCTTGAGTTCGCATACTTAACAAGACATAAAATTAACCCTTCCCAAATCAGGACAAGGCCCAAGGACTCTTCTATAAACCTCCATCCATTTCCTCCAACTTAATTGCATTGCTAAGGATGTATGACTAAGCTTCCAGTTTAGAAATAAAGTGGGTAATTTCCCCACCACTAGAAGGTTAACTGCATTTTCAAAGTAATTTTGTATGTATTTGAAAGTAATTTTGGAGCCAGGTGTTCAATCGAAGCACTTGGGAGGCAGAGGCAGGTGTGTTCAAGGCCAACCTGCTCTACAGAGTGAGTTCCAGGACAGCCAGAGATCATGTCTCAAAGAAAGGAAGAGGGAGAGACAAAGAGAAAAAAAGAGAGAGAGTTGAAGGAAGGGAGGGAGGAAGGAAGAAAGGAGGAAGGAATTTTAGTATTTATCTTTAACTTTATTAATTTAATTTATAAAAATATTCCACTGTACTTTTCGATTTATCAACATATATTTACCTCCTTGTCCTTATGAAATCCAATTAAATTAACATATTCAATAAAACGTAAAGATTACAAGTCAGTATGATGGTTCATAAGTATAACCCCAGCATTGGAAGGCAGAAGTAAGAGGGTTAGGAATTCTGAGTTATCTTTGGTTACATGGTAAATTTGAGGTCAGCCTGAGCTACATAAGACTTTGTCCCAGAAAACAAGCGAAAGAGCCAATGCTTGCATTCATTTCTGAACAAACCCACACTGATCCATGTGCACACTTGCAGTGGGTTAATTAAATCAAATGTCAGTAACCTCTCAATAAAACTGTCCTCTCAAACAAAGCTGTTAAATATATTCAAATCCTAACCCCTAGAACCTGTGACTGGAACCTAATTTGGAAACAGGAAGTTGGGAACTGGAATGAAGTCTTGAGGTAAGGTCACCATGAAGTAAAGGGCAGGTACCCAAGCCAATGACTGGTGTTTTATAAGAAAAAATTCTGGGAGAAGGGGATGGCAAAAAAAAAAAGATGCAGTGATGGAGGGGAAGAGATAAGAATGATAAACCAAAGGATGTCAAGGATTGCCAGGCAGCCAACAGAATGTAGAAGAAAAGCATGTAACATATTCAATCCCATGATGTGTGAAAGGAGCCAATCCTGCTGACACCTTGATTGCAGATTTCTGGATTCCAGAATTAGGAGAGAGCACATTCTCCATGTTTTCCAAGTCACTAACTTTGTGGCACTTTGTCATAACGACCTTAGGGAAACAAGCCCAAGTAGCAATTTGAACACAGAGGGATGAGACAAAGCCCATGGTATATGCAGACAGGAACATGGAGCAAACCAGTAGCAAATTAACAAAGACACCATGGCCTTGGTTTCTATAGTTCTTGTCTAGTGAGACTGAATTGATATTCATGCCTTTTCTTCTGATCATTCTGTATTTCCCATGCCCTCAGCCAGAACTTCAGCTGCTAAGGATCCGTTTCCTGGTGAACTGACCCAAACCAGTTGTGAAAGGCCCAGGTCCTCGGATACCTTGTGTTTTATTTTAGGTTGTTGCCATTTTCCCCTGACTCTAATATTGGTAACCCAGACTGTCCTCTTGCCTGTACTACATAGAAACAAGCAAACTTCCTCTTTGAAATTGGTATCAACCACTCTGTCTAGTAGAATAGTTCCTGTTTTGCCTTTTGTGTTAATTGTGTAAAGAATCCAAAATAGCCCGGTGGCAGTCTCACTGACTTCATGTAATCAGTATTGCATCACCTGACAGAAAGCATTCTCCCCCTGGGCCTGTTTTCTGAGCCTGCAGCAGCCCAGATTCCCAGGCAAAGAAGACAATGAGGAGGTTATTAGACCACACTGTCGCTGCCACATCTTGATCCAAACATTGCTTTTTATGGGCCAGACGGTGTGATGTGACCTGAAATCAGAATCCCACTTTTTTCCCGTGGTACTGTCTCCAGCTGGGATCATAACTCAGTTTTCCATAAGTCATTTCACCATTCATTTAAGCCAGCTGCTTCCCAGTGGTGTGTGTGGCCAACTCAATTAATCCCCTTGCTGTGAAATGAGTTCTCTGAGCAGAGGTAATGTGGGCTAGAACACACTGATGGTAGATAAGGCACCTTGTGAGCTCACAGATAGTGGAGCTGGCAGAAAGCTTATGAGCAGTAAAAGCAAAACCATTTCCAGAATATGTGATCATTCCAATCAGGGGGAATCTTTGTTCCTTCCATGATGGAAGAGACCCAGAATAACCAACCTGCCAGCAGATGGCTAGCTCATTGTCCCTGGGAATGGTGCCATATTAGAGACTCAGTGCTGTTCTCTGCTCTTGACAGATTAAGCACTTGGCAGCAGTGTTGCCAAGGTGACCCCTGCTAAGGGAAAGTCCACGATGCTGAGCCTCCTTCCTGACTACCATGCCCATTCTGCGTAAAGGTCCCCTCATTCAGCGGTGAGATGGCTGAACAAAGACACTGAGCATCATCTGGCTGCTGTGCTCTAGGGTGTCTGCCTGATGAGAACAGTCTCCTCTGCGGTGGACATTTGTAGTGTGCATTCAGCTAGAATATCAATATTTTTACAGTTTGTACCCATTCAGAAAACCCCTATATAATAACTCTCTCACAGACTTCCCTGTCATCTGTTTCCCAATCCAGTCTTATTCCTTCCAAATTTCTGACCTTCTAGACAAACCATTAGCAACTGGTTTTAGCTCATTCCAGTTATCTGTCAGTCATGTTTGTGATTGTTTTATTTTCTTTTGCTTTTCCCAGACAAGATCTTGCTATGTTACACAGTCTAAGCCTGACTCCTAGACTCAAGTGATCCTTCTGCTTAGGCTCTGTGAAGATGACCAATGTGTATCATCATGCCAGATTTTCTTTCACTTTTCACATGCTGGACCAAACAAATGCTGTTCCAATTATGTTAACTTGGAGACTTCACCATTGTCCCCACAGAGGGCTGGGAAAGCCACCTGTGCTAGTGCGGGTGGATTCTAATGAGGTCGTCCACTCTACAGGATTTTATTGGAGAACACACTGTAAGACTTCATTATCTTCAGCATTCTCAACCAACAGAAATCCAACCTTGCAATAGCTAATACAAAAAACTGATTTGGAGGATCTAGATCAGCAGTCTCAACCTGTGGATCGTAACTCCTTTGGTGTTAAATATCAAATATACTGTATATCAGATATTTACATTATGATTCATAACAGTAGTAAAATTACAGTTATGAAGTAGCAATGAAATAATTTTATGGTTGGGGCCATCACAACATAAGGAGCTGTATTAAAGGGTCACAGCATTAAGAAGAACCATTGCTCTAGATCCATCTTTACTAAGCAGGAATAAAAATGAATTTAGACTTGAGAGGCAATAAATCAATTATGGCGCACAGATTCTATTTAGTTGGCCAGCTTAGGTCAGAAACCCACTTCTCTACTAATTAGGGAAGTTCTTGTTTGATTGTTGATTGGATTGTGGACCAGAAGTGAGAAGGACTTCCTCAAAACGGAGTGGAGTACTCTTCGCTATAGAAAAGTTCTATAAAGTAAAAAAATAAAAAGATTCTAACAAAAATATTTTTTCTGGGCTACTCAGGTAGGTAAAGGCATTTGCTGCCAAACCCGACAGCCCGAATTCAATCCCAAGGATCCACATGGAAGGAGAGAACTGACTCATGAAAGGTGTGTGTAAGCACACTGGCTCACAGACATACTTCTGCTTAATGTCACTCAGCTCTCCTGTGCACTACCACAAACATGCTCTCAGACGTGGAACACTCATCCAGCTACTGAATTTAAGCTCACATTCAGAAACCTTTGAATGTTGTTCATTTTGATCAGCTCCAGTTGTGGCCAAATGATGAGTGATGAATTCAACCTTACTATATAACCGTATGCTAAAGAAGATGGAAACAAATGAAGAAAAGCATGTGATGGTGAGGACCAGTACCAGATTTCTCCCAACAAGAGGAATGTGAGTAAGGGCTGCACTTCCACGGCAAGGAAGCAAGATCTCTGGTCATCCGATCAGAGTTCCAAGTGTTGCCTTGTATCAGGCAACAGGCCCAGTCAGAACATAACCTAACTCATCCTTCTGGAGACTTTGCCCTTGAAAAATAGACCACCTTTGGTGCACTTTGCCCTGTTGAGAACTTTCTAGAAATCTTTAGCACTTTCTATGGCTGTCAGTTAATGACATTTGAAGAACTCCATCAGCTTGTTATCAGAAATCTCACCATGACATGAATTTTAAGTATGAACTTCCCCTTCTAATTTCTCTCTCTTGGAAACTAGCCTTGCTTAGTCCAGTGGATCTAAGAGTCGTTCCCCCCATCTCTCTCTGCCTGGAAGTCCTGCATAACCTCTCCTGCCTAGCTACTGACCTTTTAGCTCTTTATTAAAACAATCGGGTACCTTAGGCAAGCAATGTAAAACAGCACTGTAGCATGATAAATAAAAGACCCAGAGACTGATATTGGATTCAAGCTTTAAGCTGAAGCTCTGAAAACCAAAGCAGCTGGCTACTAGCTCTTACCTCTACCTCAGCTCAGCTCAAAGGGGCGATCCTCAGACTGTTCCTCACATTCACTCAGACTGCTATACTTTCCTCAACATGGCTAGAGACTAATCTCAGACTGAATGTCTCTTCCTTTTATACCTCTCAAATCCTGGGATTAAAGGCATGAGCTCTGATTCACTCTCTGGTAGCCCAGGGTGGCCTTGGACTCAAAGATTGGTCTACTTCTTAATCCTGAGTTCTGGGATTAAAGGTGTGTACCACCACTGCCTGATCTCTATAGCTTGAAGGTGGCTTTGCTTTCTGAATCCTCAGGCAAGCTTTAATAAATCATAAATAATATATCACTATACAGTACAGAGATGCATCCTTACACAGGGAGACTTAATATTAATTGCAAATGCTTGGCAGATAGCTCAGGCTTGTCTCAGAGTGTTCCACGTCTGAGAGCATGTTTGTGGTAGTGCACAGGAGAGCTGAGTGACATTAAGCAGAAGTATGTCTGTGAGCCATTTAAATTAACCCATATTTCTTTTCTACCCTCTGTCACGTGGCTGATGGCTTGTTACCGAATCTTCTGCATCTGCTGACTTCTCTGATTCCACCCTTCTTCATCCCAGCATCCTTAGTTTGGTTGTCCCACCTATACTCTCTGACTACCAGCCAGTGAACTTTTTATTAAACCAATTCAAGTAACACATCTTTAAAGTACACAAAAGGATTATTCCAAGGCATCAACCCAGTCTAGAAACTCCCTCACAGGCAAGTACAGAGTCTGTCTCCTAGGTTGATTCTAAGCCCTACCAAGCAGACAGTCAATATTAACCATCATGGTCTGTATGTTACATTTACAGTCATCTAACCAATGAAGCTTACGAGTTTTTCCGGTCTGGGACGTATAGGGTGTCACTGTCCATCAGTTCTTGACTAAAAGACATCTACCCTTACAGCAATGGTTCTCAGCCTGTGGGTCCCAACCCCTTTGACAAACCTGTTTCCACACATAGTTATGTTCCGATTCATAACAGTAGCAAAATTTCAGTTATGAAGTAGCAATGAAGTAATTTTATGGTTGGGGTGGGGGGGTCACAACACGAGGAACTGTATTAAAGGGTCACAGCATTAGGGGGGTTGAGAACCACTACAGTTAAGACAATTGTAACTCTGCCTCTTTAGGGGTCAGTGTCTGTGTCAATGAAGGTGATTGGTTTACAACGGACTGCAACGTCACCACATAGTTTTCTGGGCACACAGATAATGGCACATCGTAAGAGCAGAGACAATATTGTCTTACTTTTTTCACTAGAAGGGAATTTCTTGGTCAGAAGGATAGTATAGGGGGTAGTATGAAAAGACAGAGTATTCTAGTTATTAATGGGAGTTATTTGTCTGGGAGATGGTTTCACGGGTTTCAGTCCATCACGGCCAAGAGCGTCTGGTAGAAGATTTCCCATCATCCTTCCACGAAGAGAAGTGATATAAGGGGCTAGAGGAAGATACATCACCTAGACACACCCAGTGACCTACTTCTTCCTAGCAGGCTTCATCCTGTCTTTCACACAGTAATGAACCTATTGAGAGAGCAATCCATTTGCCTCTGGAGGCACCATCACAGACACAAGTGCGCTTTACTAATCATCTAGGGTTAAGAATAAGCCAATCAGCCTAACAATCAAAATCAGCACCGCAGCTAATGGAACTTGCAGGGAAACTCTCCAGTTCTACAAAAAGGCGGCTCCTTGCCTATAACAAAAGGCAATCCAAAGTAACAGACGGGTATCCTGCTGGGCTCCTTGAAGGACAGTGTCTCAAAAAGACCTTAGAATCAGTCACAATTGTTGTAAATTTGCCTTCTAAGCAGGGACAGCAGCGTTACTGGTGCTATTTCCTTGGTAAACCATGCCCTGTCATTGTCCTGCACAAAACTCCACTTTCCCCAGCATTTGGAAGAAAATTCAAACTCCTGTGTGTAAGACACAGATGATTTCAGGTCTTAGCTCCCCTCCAACTTCATCTCCAGTCACTCTCTCCTAGCTGTGTCCACTATGCCCTTGCTCCTCTCAACACAGCGGCTAGCCAGACCTCAATACCCTTTTCCTCCCTCGGTCCCATCCCTTTCAGATCTGTCAAAATCAGGTTCCGCGGCCATGACCTTCTCACCCAGCTTCTTCTATCCCACGCAAGATACAGCTATTTGATACCCCCCCCCCCAATGAATCAGTATAGACCCGAAACAAATCTGTCCTACTGGGCTTTGAAATGTTCAAGCGCTTTTGTGTGTGTACACTTAGGAGCAGGGAGGGAGATAAACAGGCACCCTTGGCTCCTGCTCAAATCATTAAATCTCAAGTGGTTGTGCACTCCCAAACCCTCAGAAGTCAGCCCAAGTCATTTTCAAGAGGCCAAGTGGCCTCAGAGGCCAAACCATCTAGGAACCCGATTCGGCCTGTTAACAGAACCCAGGCTGCCCCCGCTGGCCACCTCCACCGTGCAAGCCTGCGCGGGAGACGGCCGGGGCCGCGCGGCGACGCTCCGGGGGCCGTTAGGAGGCTCGCTCCGCGGGCCGCACGGCTCACGCCGCCCCGAGGGGTCCCGAGGGCGCACTCGGCCCGGTGCGGCCGTTCAAACCGGCGAGTGTGCGTCGCCAGCGTCCAGCCGGCCCCGCTGCGGCCGCCCGACGGACACGCCTCTGCAGGGCCCGCGGAGCCCTCGCTTAAGTAAGGCCGGGGACCCACGCCACCTCCCGGGTCAGGACGAGGGCCCGACGACTGTTAGCGGGGCTCCCTCATATAAACCGATGGGTTCTGGTTTAGAAAGAAAGAAAAAAAAAAGATTAAAGCCCAGCTACGCTATGCCGTTGGCCAGCCATCGGGTGAAAACAAGCCCAGGGATTCGAGATCGCTCCAGGCGAGCCTCATTAACGTGCAGCCGGGGCTCCCGGCCCCCCTCTGGCCACTTCCGCCCGGCCCAGCCCGTGGGCTGGAGTGCCCTCCCCCTGCAGCTTCAGGAAGGAGGAAGGAGAACTCGAGCTAAGGGGCTGGGGCTGGGGCGGGAGGGGAGCAGCGAGAGCCGGAAGCGAGTGGCTAGCGAGGATCCCTGGAGCGCCGGGGTCTGGCGGCGCTCTAGCCGCCGCGCGCCGTCTCTATGCTCCCCCGCGTCTAGTCTATTTATTGTCGCGGGGAAGCCGCGGCCGCCCTGTACCCGGAACAACAAAGCACGAAAGACGGAGCCCGAGCCTCGGGGGCTCCTAGCAACGGGCCGGGGCGGGAGTTCCATGGAGACTGGGGAGCGGGCCCGCCTCATCTTCATCCTCGTCCTTCAGCTTTTCCTCCGCGTCCGACGCAACCGGCAGCAGCGCTGCCGCCGCGTCCTCTGCGACCGCCCCGTCTTCCCACGGTAACCCCGTCGGCGGTCCTGGGGGGTTGGGGGGAGGCGGGCCCCGGGGCGGCCCGAGAGCGGCGGCGGCGGTGGCGGCGGCGGGGCGTGTGCGCTCCGACCGGGCTGCGGGGGACCGTGCGGGGCGGGGAGCCGAGCCGGGGAGCGCCGCGGGCCACCGGGCTAGTGAAGAGGACGGGTCCCGGCGGCTCGGGCATCCCAGTAAGGATAACGGGGTGGGGGTGGGGCGCCCCTGCCTGGCCGCGGAAGACCGGCAGGGATGGTGTCCGTCGTGGGGCCCGCCCCTGGGGGAACCAGGGGGCCAGGCCATCAGCGAGGGGTCCGCGGCTTCTCGGGAAACTTGCGGTGGCCGCTGTGCAGCGGCGCGAAGGGCTCCCCCCAAATAGCGGCGCGGTCGCCTCTTGCCCCTGGCACTTGCCCGGAGCCGCGTTTGATAATAATAGTAGGAGCCGAATTGGGCTTCGGGAGAACGGATCAGGAACCGCGGGAAGAGAAGATGAATTGGGAATAGGGTCTGAGCAGGGATGAGAGCGGGGGATAACCCGCTTCATAATCGCCAGGACGGGTCCTAGAAGTAAATAAAATCGGAAATGACCGAAATAGAAGAAAAAAAAAATACCCCTCCTCTTGCCGAGCTGTGTGCATCTGCAGGCTCTGCCAGTGTGCTCATTGCACCGAGAGGCAAGCTGCAAGCCAGTCCCGCGTCTGTGAGCTCTGTGACTGCATCTGTCACCTGCCGTTCCTTGAGCGACACTGCCAGGGACTAGTGTGAACTTGTGCGTTTATGGTTAAGATGACTGCCTTAGAATTGTGACTTGTGCGTGAAAGCATAACCGATTCCCTGAGGTAATTGAAAAAGGGAAATGGAAGAAGGGCGTTCGGTCTTCCGGCCGTAACTTGCAGTCTTCCAAGTTTGAGAAAAGAGCAGCCCTTTCCGATCAAGAAGTGACTTTCATCGTTGTCGGGTTGAAGGGATTGTTTAGGGTTTGGACATGCCCGGTTAAATATTCATCAGCTTGTGCTGCTGTTCAGCCTTGCATCACAAACTGCTTGGTCTATGCTTTGCTAAGCCATGTTATATTGGGTGCAGTGGCACATGCCTGTGATCCCAGCTTTTGAGAGTCCGAGACAGGAGGGTTTGAGTCCAAGGCCCACTTGGGGTCCACAATAGCAAGTTCGAGGTTTGCCTCAGAAGACAAAATAAAGCTGACTTTTCCATCAGTGAGTGAAGTGCCTCTGTGGTACAGGAAAGGTCGTATTCTGCAGTAATACCATCTCTGTGGTCGGTTGGAACAAAGGTCTTCATACAAAACTAAAGATTAATGATGAGTTCGACGCTGATATTCATAAAGGCAGTGTGTCAACCACAGGCACAGTTTGCCCCTTGCTGAGCCTGACTTCTAAGCAAAAGGATGTCATTGTCACCCTCAGTCCTCTCCTGTACTCTGTGCTCCCAAAAATGGGAACCAGAGCTGTAATGATCCGATGCTGTGTGCTTTCTTGAACAAGAACCAGACAGACAGGGTGCTCTTTTTTTTTTTTTTTTGGTCATATGTTTTCATTTTAAGCTTTAACCAGGACTTTTGGGTCCAGTGTTGTTAGCTGAAGTACTTGCAGGTTTACAAGGAGATGAACAGTTTGCTTTTAAAAGACTTGGAAATTTGAACATTGGAAGACAAATTGGGTTTTAAAAGTCTTGAGATGAAAAAGTCAGTGTTTTCCAAGCCATGGTGGGACTGCTTCCTACTTTTATATGGCTATTCTGTGGAGGCTGTGGAGCCCTGGAGTTTCTTCAGTGCATATAAGGAACGCCCTCCACCTCAGAGCTGCCTTTAAACAGCAGTATGACACAGCTGGACTGTTTGTGAGACCTCCGTCTGCTGTGGTCCCTGATGCAGGTCAATTCTAGCTTCTTTCATTAGTTCAGTTTCTGCTTTCTGTGGTATTGACCCTTACTTTCTCTTTTTACGTGTGCCTGATCTAAACTGATGTTTTAAATACTTTCTGTATTTTTTTTTCTTCTTCTTAAGGAGTTTCCTCCACATGCCCTGGGCTGGTATATGTTTTTCATTAATGGTACTTGGTTGCATTTTCATATGTAGCCTTTTATTTGGAGAACTGTAGTGGGCACATCAGATGTTCTGTATTCTTTCAGAATGACTGTTAGCTGTAAATTCATTCCAACTCGAGATTGTATTGAAGTAAACCGTGTAAGAATATTTGAGCTCTTCATCATAAAAAGTGTCTAAAAAGCTCATGTGGCACTACTGTTACTATAGATAGTCACTTTTTTTTGAGAATAAAAAGGTATTACAGACCCTATTATGTGTTATAAACTGAACTAAGATTTTTGTAATTGTTAGTCAAACATTATTTTTAACACCATCTTTTCTTACCATTTTGCATCTGAATATTTGACTAAAAAAAACCACATTTTGCAATTTTGAGCGAAGTGCAAAAGTGATTCCACACATTTTTCTCCAGGTGGGAAATAGTCTCACAGAAATTTTTTGTTGGTGTATCTATGAGTAGAATGTGCAGAATTTGCTATAAAGTACAAGTCATGGAACATAACAATATTTTAGAATGTGTGATTTCTTATCAGAAATGTGACACTATTTAAAAGCAAATTCTTGGGCTGGAGAGATGGCTCAGCCGTTAAAGTTAGCCAAGTCTATAATGTAGTTGAGTGGACATGAGGACATCTTAAACAAAGGAGGCCACTGAGTAACCTGGTAATTGATTTCTTTCTGTTGCATCATCAGCCATGTGATGAAATTATTACTATGAAAAATAAAGTTTCAATTGATTTTGAAAGAGTCTATAGAGTAGAAAGTTTTCATCATTTCTCCAAGTTAAAACTTTTATTGTCTCGAGATTTTTAGCTGATGTTTGAACTATAAAATTTTACTGGAATTTCTACCCATTTCTTTTCACCTCTTTTTTTTTCTTTTGACTAGAGCCACTTCAAGTGTGCTTTCTGTGTATGTGTAGATAACAGAGAAGTGACAAATGTGTAACGTAACTGATGTACATCTGAATTTTAGATGTTGTATTACATAATTGCTGGTACTATAATTGTTGGTGTGTAGATGTCATCCTGTCACATATAACGGAAGCTTCTAGAGGGTCAGCACTATGAGTCGCCATACTGTGTGATCATATCCTCTATATGTGTATTTTGGAGATTAATTTGTTTACTAGATGTTTCTTTTTATTGCACCTTGGGCTTTCTAGTGGATGAAGGAGAACCTTTTTTGTAATGCTAGGGGCTGGAACTCAGAGAAGAACCATTTTGAAACCTAACTTTTTTCTGTGTAATGGTCCACCTTCTTACTCTGTGTGGTGGTGCAAGTTATAAAGCCCCCAGAGCACCAGAGCCATGGTCAGAGCTTTGTTTAATGAATGCAAGCAGTTTAAAGAATGACTGACTGCACAGTTTGAGTGGTAGATGTAGGGACTGCTTGCATCTTAGGAGTGCCACTGTGGGGGATTTCTAATAAATGCCATTTCTGTATTGTGATGCATAGGTCTTTTCCTTAGAAAGGGATGTGGCGTATGTGTTGTTTTTATAGTTGTGAAGATTCCAGAACAATGTCATTAGTCAGGTCACATTGGAAATTCTGCTTACCTGGTTTTATTTGTGACTATGGTAACACAGAAGATAATTTGTCTTAAATGGCTGGGTTTGTGCCATTAAAAATTACATCAAAGTAGCTGGGCGTTGGTGGCGCACGCCTTTAATCCCAGCACTCAGGAGGCAGAAGCAGGGGGATCTCTGTGAGTTCAAGGCCAGCCTGGTCTACAGAGTGAGTTCCAGGACAGCCTCCAAAAACAATACAGAGAAACTCTGTCTCCAAAAACCACAAACGAACAAAAGAATTACATCAAAGTGTTTTCTTGAACATTTAGATCTCTCCATATGAGGTCAATGAAACTTTAAAATCTCCCTCCCATGCAGTACAAAAGTTCTGCTATAGCTTATTTTAACCACGTACTCTGAGGACTGGGGCCCGTAGCTCAGTGGGGGAAAACACTGGGCTTGCACGTGTGAGGTCCCGGGTTCAGATCCGCAGAGTGCACATGAAGTCAAATGAGGTAGTGTGTCTGTAATCCTTGTGGTCCTATAACTAGAAGGGTCACGGAGACTGAAGACGTGTGGGCTGGCTAGCCTGCCATAGGTGGCAGTAAAAAGAGAATCTGTCTTAAGTAGATAGAAGGTGGGGACCCGTATTTGAGGTTGTCCTCTGATCTTCATGCTGTAGCACATGCATATCCATGCTCAGGCGCGTACAGGCATGGACCTATTTGTTACACACACAAGATGGATCTTAGATGGTGTGTTAAAGATCACATTTTCCTGTGACTTATGAGTGACAACAGTAATGGTGCCTAGCAAGTATATCTATTTATCTTACATAGATACATATATATATATGTATATGTACATACATATCTCATATGCATATATGTGTGTGTATATGTGTATGTATATATCTTGGCCTGAATGAGGGTAAGTTTTACTAAGTGAAGACTTGCCGTGTTTTAGAAGTAAAACATTAATTAAGTAGTTTCTTGGGGGTTAGCCTTCCTTCTGCTCTTAGGTTTGAAGCTCTTAGTTGTAAGGCAGTAACTTGATTAGAATTGGTTCAATGTTGTTGGCGTAACATTTAAAAGTATGGACTATGCCTACCTAGCAGCTGCCTATGTTAAACACATGGTTCTGATTTTTGTTTGATATGATATCGTTTTGACAAGTGTCTTTCACCTCCTGAAGCCCCAGTTTCCTTGTCTGCAATGTGGGGTTACTGTCTAGAGTATGTATAAGAGTTGCTGTGAGGATTAAGTGTAAGAGCTGAGAGAGTTTGAACAGGTGCTGTGACTGTGGTGCCTCGCAGTGTGTCAAAAGGGGAACCATCAGATCGCTGATTCCTTTCTTTTGTTCCCAGACGTGGTTACATTATTGAAGTTCCTTTTGATCCCAGGCTATTGAGCTCATCTCTGCTGTTAGGTTTTAGTGTGTCTGTGTATGGGTGGTAGGGGTACTTTTTAAAATCTGTAACTGTCACACGAGCATCTGGTTATCACTTCTGGCAGATGGGCTAAGTAAGTAAAGACAGACCAACAAAGGGGGCTCTGGCTCTGGGTTACAGCTATTGAAATGCGGTTTCCCTGTGGACCCGACTGTTTTGCTGTATAGTTCTTCTGAATAAAAGAAATAGCCTGGTTGATTCATTAGCGGAATTAGTCTTTCTTTAGAAGACATTCTTTTTTACTTGTATATCTTAATTGATGATAAAGTGGAAATTTGTTAGTGGCGATATCAGTCATTTCATTTGAGCTTTCCCTCTCAGAATAATTGCTATAAAATAGTAGTTTTCTTAGAATTTTAGAAGTAGCTGAAGAAGCTGTTGGTCTGTGCCAGTGATTACAGAACTGAAAAACTTTTGTGGGAAGGCTCAAACCAAACACTGAGGCTACCTAATTAGGGAGATAATTTGATAATTATAGTTAACTATCAAGACAGCTAACTTAAAGTTAAGTTCAAGTCTTTTAGTTTAATTGAACTTTGGAAGGTACTAAAAAACAAAATTTAGCTGCACCTGGTGGAACAGGCCTGTAATCTGGGTACAGAAGTATCACTGAGTTCTAGACCAGCCAGAGCAGGACCCTGTATCAAAAAGAGAGTTTTTTGCTTAAAACAAATTTCAGACTCTTGTCTACTATTTTGTCTAATATATAAGTTCTAGATTTTTTTGTCAAAATAATATTTTTTTTGGTTTTTCGAGACAGGGTTTCTCTGTATTGTTTTGGAGGCTGTCAGTCCAGCCCAGCCTCGAACTCACAGCGATCCACCTGCCTCTGCCTCCCACGTGCTTGGATTAAAGGCGTGCGCCACCACCGCCCGGCATGCTTTAAATATGTAAGAGTATGTTCCGTTATTCCTTTTTCCATGTTTCAGTTGCATTTTACTCATGAAATTAGCAAGTATGTTTGCATTTAGAGATAAGACCTTTTGTTTTCCTGATTACACAGAGTGAAGTCAGGTTGATCCTGTGGTTTAGTTGAGCAACTAGATTGGTCAGAATCCATCGTATTGATTAAAATTGTGTTGACCCTGTTTTCATAGCCATATGGGTGGATCACAGATATATGGGGGAGGGGAGAAAGAGTGATTGTAGCTTTTGTGCCAAAACAACAACAAAAGCCCATATAGGTTTAGAGCTCCTTTAACTTGAGAAACTCTGAGGACAGTGTTGGAATACTTTTAAGAATGCAAGTCCTGAACCTGACTTGGTAGCTCATGGCTTTTATCCCAGTGTGGTGGAGGTAGAGGCCGAGTCAGGTGGATCTGTTGAGTTTGAGGCGAGCTTTCTCTACATAGTAAGTTCCAGGCTGGCCAGGGCTACATATTAATACCCTGTCTCAAAAAGAAAGGAGGGGTGAGAGGCTGGCTGGCTGGCTGACTCCAATAGTCATTGCTGCTCTTTACAACACAACTTGCTGGGCTGGAGATAGTTCTAACACACTGTTCATTAAATGTTCCCCCAGGGCTCTTTCTACCGTACTGTAAGCATCAGATGATGGTGTGCAGATATGAGGATATAAAACTAATGTATAGCTCAGGGTGCAGATGCAAAGGTAGGGTAGATAACTAACAGTGAAGCAGAAGCTTTGGTGGAACATGATTCACCCCCCCACCCCTTTGGATTTGCCAGACACTCTTCTGGGGCCCCAGAGCCTTTCTCCCTGTCTTGCTTCCCTGTGTCTTCAGATAGCCTGATGAAGTAGTCCTGAGCAGCCCACCATTGATAGATGCTGGCCACATCCCACAATCTTTGTTGTTCATGCTTAGGGAGGTCATAGAAGCACAGCCATGGTGAAGAGGTAGTCACAATTTAAAGTCTCAGCAGATGTGGTGTGCTGCTCTGAAAGGTACTCTGTTCTGTAGTCTTGTGGAGGCTCAAGGAAAATGATCTATGACATAGCATATTAAAAAAAATTGCAAGAGTCAAACATGATGGCTCATGCCTGTAATCACAGCACTTGGGAAGTAGAGGCAGGAGAATTAGGGGTATAAGGTCATTCTTAGCTACATAGTCAATTGGAGTCCCTACGTGAGAGCATGTGCTCAAAACAAACAAAAAATCCATGTGAATAATTCTCTCATCTTCTTAGTAGCATATTGCTAATATGAGTTACAGTATGACTGACTAAAAGCATGGCAATAATTTAAAAACTCACTGCTATGCAGAACCGTTTAGGCAGTTTCATATGCTATCCAATAAAGGTGTGATTACTGATGGACCACTTATATGATGGTGGTTTCATTGTAATAGAACTGAAAATCTCCTGTCACCTCGTATGTTTACTATACCTTTTCTATTTAGATGCATAGTCACCATCCTGTTACCATTGCCTCTAGGTTGCAAGGTACACATTGGTAGGCCTAGGAGTGGTAGGCAGTACCACACAGCCTGGGTGTATCTCAGACATATCTCTGGAAAACAACAAGTATTTGGCTATGCTTGTGTTAAAAAAATGTGTGTCTCCATTTTAGCTTTTGGGTTTTTCACTTGTTAAAAATGGAAGAGCTTCAGATGTCTGAAACCAGTGTTTGTTTGTTTATTTGTTTGTCTTGAGGTTGAGGCGGGAATCTTGGTTTGTATCCCTGACTGGCCTTGAACTGGTGACCCTTTGGCTCCCCAGTTCCTGAGATTACATTTGAGGGCCACCATGCCTAGCTGTGAAACTGTGTTAGTTTGTCTAAATAGAGGAATAAGACCATTACCTAGGGCTGGAGAGATGGCTCAGAGGTTAAGAGCACCGACTGCTCTTCCAGAGGTCCTGAGTTCAATTCCCAGCAACCACATGGTGGCTTACAACCATCCATAATGAGATCTGGTGACCTCTTCTGACGTGCAGGCATACATGGAGGCAGGATGTTGCATTCATAATAAATAAATAAATCTTTAAAAAAAAAAGACCATTACTTATGAAATGGATAGTATCCCGACAGAGACTTAACAGGTTAGTCATTCTGTGGTGGCCAGTTACTATGCAGTAGCTTTAAGAGATGCATAAGGGTCCTTGGGTGAAACGAAGAAGGGAGTAATGGGGTTGGGGATGGATGTAAAAAGTACTGTATATAAATGAGAATACATGCTCTTGGTTTACTGTTTTAAATAAGTCTAAATGTTCATTTCTGTAGTACTTATTTCCACCTTGAATAAAATCAGTTTTTTCCACTTGCCCCCAGTCCCACAATTATTTGATTTGTTCCAAAAGTATTGAACCAAGTTGCTGATGCAAGAGCTAAAGACATTTAAATGAAGCTTAGGAGATCTAGACTGTGCTCTGCAGTCTAGTAGACAGTACACAGACAGATACCTTCCTTTGCTGAGTACTCCTAAGATGTCCTCTGGTTCCATAGGCTAGCTCCTTAGATGTCCGTTTAAGACTCGTGTTTCATTTCTAAAGAGAGTTGAAATCACTTTGCTAGATCATTTCTACTAAAGGATCTCTTGTTATCTTACTTACTTCCTAGGTCCTGCTTCCTAGTTATTTTCATTGCTGACCTGTTTATTGCCTGCTTTTACCACTAGACTGTAACTGCTAAGGGGGTTCTTCCCCTGACCATTTTTTCCTGTTGTATCCCCACAGGGTTCAGTGACTTCAGTTATGTACTAAATGCAGTTGGAGTAAGACTTGGTTAGGTGAAGGAATGGGGCAGGCAGAAAGTGATCTGCCATTACAGGCAGTGTGCTATGAAGCAGAGGCTGTAAGGGTGTGTTTTAAGTAGATTCAGTTATAAAAGGAAAATTGGAGGTGGGAAGCACACAACATTCTAAGCCAAGCAGATTAGATCCTATTTTGTTTGTCTAAGAGAGCCAAGAGATTTTTTTTAAAAGTAGGAATGTGGCACAATTAGAAAGATAATTCTGGTAGATGGACTAGATTTTGGAGATTGCAAACAGAGAAGAGTTCTAGTAGGAGACTTTTGCCATAATGGTGTGCAAGAAATCCTAAAATGAAATTGTTGCTTTGAACACAGAAAAGAAACTAGATTGGAAGTTAACTGATCGAAAGAGAAAACGATCGGTGAAGGAAGGTCCTGAAGTTTTGTGGGAAGGGGTGTGGGTTTCATCCAGTGTCTACTCCAGCCCAGGCTAACCTGGAACTCTGTAGCTCAGGCTAGCCTTAATCTAATGACAGTCCTCCGGCCTCAGCCTCCAGAGTGCTGGGATAAGATACATGAGTGAGAATGTCTAAGACTCTGACATTTTTAACTGAGATGAGTGAATGTTGGATGCTGACTCTGTACACTTACTCTAGAAGAAGCAAAGCCAGTCAGGTGTTTCTGATGGGATTGGTAAATTCTGTTTGGGTGAGTTGGTTTAATTTAATAGGTAACACCTAGTAGGTATTTGGAAATGTGAAATTAAGTCTCTGATAGGTCAAGATTGACATAGGAGTCAGCCATAAAGTTCATTGCCAGCAGCTGAAGCCCAGAAAGTTCCAGGAGGACAACAACCTCTTCAAGCTCATAGAGAGGTTTGTCTTTACAAAGTTTTAGGGCATGCCTAACTGCTGTGACTATGAATTTAATTTCTCAGATGTGGTACTTGGTCATTCTTTTATGGTCCTGCCCACTTTGCCTGAACACCTGCTACTCAACCAGCCATTTCATTCCCAGTCTAGACACAGACCTGTCCCCAAGTCAGTAGCCACCAGATGTTTATTTAAAATAGTTTAAGACGAGTTATTTTTTAATTTGTGGCTAAATCTAGGTCCCCCCCACACACTAATTTTATTGATCAGATACATCAAATTGTATGTTTTCTTTTACTTTTTGCTTTTAAATTTGAAGACACATGAGTGTTTTTGTGTTCCAAAGCTTGAAGACTATAATGAATCACCAGAAACCCTTTCCATTTTTGAACATTTCTCTGCTCATGGAAGAAGAAGAAAGGAGATAATAATAGTAACAGTAAGAATAGCTAAATCGGAATGCCTACCGTGTGCAAGTGCAGTGCTAAGCATTTTACATGACCTAGCGCTCTGGTAGGTTGTGTGCTGTATTTCACACATGAGGGCACTAAGGCGCTGGCTTCAGTACTTTCCCCCAGTCATACTGCTCCTAAGAGATTGCTTTAACTGAGTAATTTGCTGAGCTCTTACACGGCTGTGTGTGTGTGTGAAAGAGAGGACAATTAAACTCTACATATCCTATTGAATGCATAGTGCCTTGGGAACCATGCCAAGGCCGGGATACAGAAAAAGAATTAGATTGTGCTTCTAAGCAGTGACATCAAACAGGACAGATTTTTGTGGAAATGTCTGTAATCGAGCTGCGCACAATAACATAGTAATGGAACTCAGAGTGAGCACACTCTGGCTTTGTCTTGGGTGTCAGACTTCTCAATTACATTTTTTCTCAATTTTACTCAGAATGACTTTAATTGCTTTCTACATTAGCACCTCTAGATTTTCATCTCCAATCCAGACCAAGTCTTGCATGAACGATAGATGCTTTGCCGATTATTTATTCTGTATCTCCTTGGATGTCTCACAACTTTTGGGAGTTCAGAATGGCCCTAAATTGTTGCCCATTTTTCCCTCTCCTGGGCAATCCTTTCAGTGTCAGAGACCTAAAGTCACCTTCCATTTTCCCCTTTATCCCTGTATCTGTCACAAAGCCCTGTTAACCCTGTCTCTTGAACTTTTCCCTGTCACCCAGTGCTGCTGACCCACTCTTACCTGGATTGCTGATCAGGTTTCCTTACCAGTCTCATCGTGCAGTCCGTCCTCCCAATGCAGAGCGGTAATGACTTACTTCTTCAATGTAAATGCCTGTCTTTCCCCACCCCCACTAGTCTAGCTCACCACTGCAGCTGGGACAAAGACAATTGGACCTATCCCTGCCTTTCCAGTTTTCTCCCTTGAATTCTTCCCACTCTTCATGTTGGCCCATCCTTCAAGCCTTAATAGTTCATGGCCTAAACTTAGTACAGTGAACTCACTTGCAGCAGAAGGAATACATTAAGTTAACTAATATTTATATAAAAGAGCTTTATGAATAAGGAAAGTGAGCCAATGATATAAAACAGCTTCAAAGAAGTCTATGTGGTTAGCAGTTTACCCTCATTAATACTTAGGAAAATCAACTAACTCAGCTAATTTTTTTTATCTCAAGTTGTTAAAAGATATTACCATCATCATCATCTTTATTGCTTTATTTTGTATGAGTGCTGTGCTCAGCTTCCTTTCTCCTGTTTAAGGAATCCAGGGTCCAGCCTGGGAATGTTGTTGCCCACAGTGGGTAGGTTTTCCCGCTGGTTAACCCTATCAATGCAATTCTTTACAAGCGTGCCCAGAGACTCATCTCCTATGTGATGCTAGGCACCATCCAGTTGACAATTGAGATTAACCATCACAGAGTTTACTTAAAATATTAAAGAGTATATCCAAAGTAAATTTTGTCTGCGCATAATAAGAAGCTAGGTATATCTTTAGGTTTGAATCCCCAAATTGAGTAGTTTTTTTAAAATCCACTCCTGGGGTGCAGGGCAATGGCAGCAAGGCACAACTCCCAGTCAGCTGCACAGCCTAGAGAGGAATCTCCCAGTAGTGGCCTCATTCAGAAAAGGAACAGCATTTAAATCTCTCCTTGTGCCTTCCGGGCACCACTGCCTAAAGATACCATTGACTGAAGCATTAAATACACTTAACCTTTACGTTGCTTTGTGTGTACATCCAGTAGATAGTTGCCAACAATCCAGATTATGATTCTTAGTAAGAAACGATCTCTGCAGCGCTCTGTGGAGTTTTTTTTTTAAATCGCATTTGCTTTTCTTTCGCTTATATTTATTTATTCTGCATGTGTGCCCATATGGCCACATCAAGTGGAGGTTAGACAGAAGACAACTTGCTGGAGTTCTTTTCTTCTACCATGTGGGTCCCAGGAATGGAACTCAGACTGTCTAGCTTGGTGGCAGCAAAAGCCTTTACCTACTGAGACTTCTGTATCTCGCTGGCCTTCTCTGTAGATTTAAAAAACAAACAAAAAACCCGCAATAATCATTTTGATGCAAGTTATTTACATGAATGCCATCCATTTTCCATTCTTCCAACTGTTTGTTTGTGAGGCAGGTCTCACTTTGTGTAGCCCAGGTTGGCCTTGAACCTGCAATGATGATCTTGTCTCAGCCTTCCAGGTGCTGGGTTTACAAGTAGTGGGGGTTTTAATTAGAATAAGTAGTACAGTTAGTAGGTAGAGATATGCATAGTGAACATTAATTTTGTTTAGTGTAACGAGCTGTGTTTGCCTCAGCACTTATTTGATGTTTTATGCAATCTCGGTGGCATATCCTTTCCTTTGGCTTTTTGTGAGTCAGGCATACGATAAATTCTTGCATGCTTGTACAAAAATAAAAAATTCTAACCCGGAGGCCTGAAGCCTTAGGTAGAAGCTCTTGAGACAAGTACAGGGATGTCTTCATGATGGAATGATACCTGCCAGAGAAGCTTAAGGTTGCCGGTTCACCTATGCAGCTGTGCTGTGGCCCACTTGATCTGCCTTTCCCCCTCTACTCTCCCTTGAAGGGAAGGCAGTGTAAAGGGAATATAGGAAGTTCAGCCTTGAGACAGTGTATCTAAAGTGATAATAGTTGTAGAATTAAAATGGAATTTAGTGTATAGTTCCTGGATTTGTTTATGTTGTATGTCTTCATCTTTGAATAAATTGTGCAGATTTGTGTGGCAAGGTTTCAGACATTGAGAGCCACCTGGATCCCAAGAAATCTGTTGGGTTTTGATATGGAAGGATTCGTATGTTTTAAAGTTGATCAGATACCTGACCTTCTCTCCTGAATACTTGTGTAAATCTCTGTGGTGGGTGTCTGGGTAATCACTCCATTATGTCACCCAACAAAATTCACAGTAATTCCCTAACATCACTCAAGTCCATTAGATCTGCATACATCATTGATGCTGCCATTTAAATATCTTTTATACTGGTTTGTTCAGAGTCCAGTCAAAGACCTTTTTGTTACTTTAAAAAAAAATGGGCTTTGTGTTTTTCAGTGTTAAGTCTTTTATTGGTGTACCTTAGTGGATTGGCCAAGGAATCGAACTTTTTTAGATGCACACGGTTAATAGTTTAGGTCTGCAAGTCTTATTCAGAACCCCTCACCTGTGATGCAGTCACTATGGAAACAGGAGCATGGCTGAGTTCCAGGAAAACTTTTACTAACCAGGTACTGGCCCGTGACTGTTGTTTGTTGACCCTGCCTAACCTGTTAGGATCTGTTAGGATTTGGTTCTTTCCATCCGTTGCTGCAGTGACTCTCATGTTCAGTTACCGTGTAAATCCATCTACAGCTTTGGCGCATGATAACAATGTTCCCCTCCCTTTGCTGTATGTATGATATCACCAGTTTACAGAAGAGGAACTGAAGACTTGGAGAGAGCTGGCAACTGACCAGTGTTCCAAAGCTAATGCAAGTACCATGACAAAGCCCTTCTCTGCAGTTGATGCTACTTCTCAGAAATGGGAAAGAACATTCTTTTTCTATGTGGCAAATATGATTTTATTTTCTTGTTCTCAGGGGAGTATTTACTGTTGGGTAGTATGATGGAATGAGGCAGTAAAATGGCTGTTTTCCCACCTACTTTTTGGGAGCTTTTATAGAGACTATGATGCTGGTTTGGAACTGGTAGTTTGTCTGACGTAGAAGAGAGATCTCGGGGCAGAATGAGTGGGCCTGTGTGTGTGTGTGTGTGTGTGTGTGTGTGTGTGTGTGTGTGTGTGTGTGTGTGTGTGTGTGTGTGGTGCTGTGGTGAGCGGGCCTGTGTGTGTGTGTGTGTGCGTGTGTGTGCAGGAGCGCGCACTGTGATGAGCGGCCCTGTATGTGTATGTGTGTGTGTGTGTGTGCTGTGGTGAGTGGGCCTGTGTGTGTGTGGCGCTGTGACTTGGTCTGTCACCGGTCTTGCCCTAATTCTGCCACTTCTCAAATTATGGGTGCTAATTTTGTGATCAAGCTTCCCAGCTCCTCCAACATCCACAGCTGCAATCCCATCACATAGAGTAGTACGATTCTTCTGTTGTGTAAAAACAGATTTATTTAGTTTTACTTTTTTGGCCCTCCATTGGATGTTAAGGTTACTTTTGCCTTGTTTTTATGACAGTGTTTGTGGCCTCTCAGTTTAAATTTCATATGGAAAATGTGGTGTGGTTGCTGTTGATGAAGTTTGTCTTCAGAGCCGGGAGGTGGCAGTGTTTTCCAGTCCATCCAAGGTTGCAGTTGCTGAAGTAACTTTGTAGTGAATGTCTTCCACCAGGCTAGAAAGCCAGAGACCTAGACATAGGTGCTGTATGTCCATACAGGGACTTCATTGGGTGTGGTGGGGGTGGGGTGGGACTGTCAGCTTCCACGGCTCACCATATAGAGTGCTGGGAACACAGCATTTCAGGAAAACAGGACAGCTGTAATTTTAAACACTTGATTTAGAGATATTTGACAATCAAACTCAGAGTAGGTGTTTACTTGAAAAATGAGACAAAACACATGATCAAGCCATTTTTTATAACATGCATCCTGGGCAGTGAGTATGCAAGTTGTTGATATTTAAAATAGAAATAACTTTATTTTTTTAAACAGTAAACCTAATATGTATTTGTTGTTTAAAAATTCAGATTTGGGGCTGGGATATAGCTCAGCCGGTATATTACAAGTTCAAATTCATCCTCAGATACGTAGAGTTTTAGACCAACCTAACCTACATGAAAGCCTGGCTCAAAAAAACAAAAACAAAACCCAGATTCTCCTGAAAAGGAGGAGGAAAAGGTCACTATAACGTGCTAATTCTCTGAATAGAGAAGTTAACATTTTCACAAACACACACAGAGAGAGGAGAGAGAGAGAGAAATAGATAAACCAAAATAAACTACCAGGACCCTACACTAGTTGAATGTTTGTGCTTGTGGGTGCCAACAGAGGCCAGAGCCGTTGGATCCCCTGGAGCTGGAGTTAGGGATGCTTGTGAGCCTTGTGGTGTGGGTACTGGGAACTGAACTCATGCCCTCTGCAAGAGCAGCAAGTGCTCTTAACCACTGAACTATCTCTATATAACACTAACAAGCAACCCTATGGTGGATCACACAACCATCTGTAATTCTGGGTCCAAGGGATCTGATGGCTCTCCTGATGTTTGAGGGAGGGCTCCTCCACATTTGTAGCACACATACATAAAATTTTTATATATATATAAACAAAAATATATTTCATAGTATGTGTGATGATCTTTTTAACTAGTCCCTTTTAGATGGGGACAGCATGTGTGTGTCATTACTGATTTCTATGTATAATCCTGTTATTCTTTGCTTGACTCAGTCACTGTCAGCTGACAGAAATTATATGAGTGCATACATATTTTAAATTTGATAACCCAAAATAAATAACTCATCCAAGAAGAACAGTAACAGAAAATTTTAAATGTTATTAGAATTGGCAGGCAATGAAAACATATGCCCAATAAAGTAACACTGAAACACCAGGTTATAATGGCCTTCAAGGGCTATCCAACAAAGGAGAAAAGGAATTCAAGCTTAAGTATTTTTCAGTGTAAGAAATTAGGGAACAAATTAATAAATCTAGGAGAGGAAATAAGCATGGAACAAAAAATCCAGAGAGGACAACTTAAGCAGAGTAGAACGATCTATCAGCAAGGTGTGAAGAACAGAGAAACACAGGCGAGTGACACCAGAGCTAAAATGGGTGAGCCGTGCTGTGGCTAAGGCCTGTACAACTAGCAAGAAACCAGGAAAATGTAGGTCCTGGACACTAAACAGTAGAAGATGTGGAAATTTTAATTTAATACTGCAGAAAATATCAGTTGTCCTAAAATACTTATTAACAATACTGAGTTTGTTTTCAAAAAACTCTCAAGCAAATAATGGGTTCAAATATTTTGAAAATAAACTTTTACATTTTTCTGAGACTGGCATAACCTTGATATTCAAGTCAGACAGTACAAAAAGGTGTTTATACGTATACATGCTATAATTATAACCATTACAATTTTACTTACAAATGTGGATACATTAACCCTAAGTGAAGGATTAAAGGAAGTCAGATGTACACATGGAACAGAAAATGAAAGATTGAAAGTCCAAAAATATAAGAAAGGAATACAGTGAAATTAAGGTGTTATTGATGCATAGAATTGAATACTATAAGGTTGTATACAGGTGTTACATGTTTTTATTTCTTAGTTTTCTGAGACATGGTCATACTTTGTAACCCAGGCTGGCCTCAAACTTGGGCAGTCCTCCTGCCCTAACCTCCTAAGTCCAGGGATTATCAGCATAATTGTGCAGTAACATAATTGACTCCTTATGTAAAAAAATACTAGTTTTTGTATTGTGCCGGCAAGGACTCGCTAATGACTGGACACTGGAACCGCAAAGTCTAGCCCTTTAGTGTAATGTGCGGATTCTTCCTGTAACTATAGCACACCTGGAACACAGCAGCAGTAAAAGTTACTCATTTTTAAGGATTGAAAGCTATTTAAATATATTGCATCCATTGTGACATTTTTAGTGGTAAGAAGAGGCATGGTTTGATTCTTGTAATATTTTTGGTGTGAGCCTAGCCTCAATTCTTGTAATGTTTGAAAACTGTATTTCCTGCAATTTTAACTTTATTTGTGAAAAACAAGTTAGTGGAACATTTGAGTTCAATAACTTTTATTTTGTTTCTATTTCCCAGGATGTGATCTTCGTGGTGGGAAACTAAGTTTTTAAACTACCCCAATGGATGCAGACAGTGATGTTGCATTGGACATTTTAATTACAAATGTAGTCTGTGTTTTTAGAACAAGATGCCATTTGAACTTAAGGAAGATTGCTTTGGAGGGAGCAAATGTAATTTATAAGCGTGATGTTGGAGTAAGTATCTGGATTTCCTTTTGTGTACTATACAGCCTGATCTGACCATGCTGTGAACGATACTGTATGTACAGAGAATCGGTGAGCATCTTGCTCGATGCTAGTAGTAATTGATGCAACAGGGAGCCCTGTAGCAGTGGCCCTTCTCATGGAGCTGCCAGGTACTGGTGATAGCCACTCACTCTTTGTCTTAGTACAAGCCCTAATTTTTATTGTATGCAAATTTTCATGTTCCTTTTTAGTTAGCTAAGATATTTTTGTCTTAGTACAAGCCCTAATTTTTATTGTATGCAAATTTTCATGTTCCTTTTTAGTTAGCTAAGATATATTATTAATAGTATATTAAATAATAAAATGTGATTCGTATCCTAACCTAGGTTTACGAGTCTATATTTTGTGAAACCTATTTGGGCCAGGTGGTGTCGGCACGCGCCTTTAACCCCAGCACTCAGGAGGCAGAGGCTGATGGATCTGAGTTTGAGGCTAGCCTGGTCTACAGATCAAGTTCCAGGACAGCCAGATATGCACAGAGAAACCCTGATTTGTCAGCTTTATAGATGACAGTGGTTATGCATTTGACTTTGATAAAATACATGTTGAAAGCTACAGCTAATAAACATTAGAAATGTGAGAAATGCAAAATAAAACTACACCAAGATTCCATGTCTCCTAATCAAAATGGCTCTCATAAGGAAAACAAAGAATAGCAAATACTGGTGTTTAGTTACTTTTCTGTTATTGTTATAAGTTACCATGACCAAGGCAGTTTCTAGAAGAGTTTATTGAGGGCTTACAGTTTCAGGGATGGGAAACTTGCCAGCTGGTGGGCAAGCAGGCCTGGGGCTAAAGCAGTAGCTAGAGCTCACCTCATGACCACAAGCACAAGGCTTTGAACCTCAGAGCCAGTCCTAGAGTCACACTTCCCCCAGCAAGGCTGCATCTCTTAATCCTTCCCAAACTGTAACACAATGAATAAAAGGACCCAGAGACTGATATTTGGGTTCAAACTTGAAGCTGAAGATCAGAAAAGCAAAGCAGCTTGCCACTAGCTCTTACTCTGTCTACCTCAGCTGAAAGGGCTGATTCTGTCCTTGTGAGCTCTCACCAAGCCTCTCCTCAGCATGGCTGGAGAATCCTGAGACTTGAGTGTCTTCTTATCCTCAATGTGGCTGGAGAATGAATGCCTCATACTGACCTTGCTCCTTTCTTATATACCTCCCTAATGCTGGGATTAAAGGTGTGTGATCCCAGGTGCTGGGATCATCTTTATATGAGCTGTTTCTCTTTAGAACTGGATCAGTCTTGGGTAGATCTGGGTGGCCTTGGACTCAGATCCATCTACCTCTTAATCCTGAGCCCTAGGGTTAAAGGTGTGTACCACCACTGCCTGACCTCTATAACTTGAAGTTGACTTTGTTTTTCTGACCCCTCAGACAATCTTTAATAAAACATAAATCATATATTACCACATCACACAGTTCCATCAAGTGAGGTCCAAGCAGTCAAACATATGAGCCTATGGACCAGTCTCATTCAAACTCCCACAGCTGGCAAGGATGTGTACAGAGAAGGCTGGGGAGAGGGTAGACCGCTACACACTGCTGAGGTGTAAAAGATAAACCACGTAAGCATAACATACACATATGTATATACATATATATAACATACATACACAGCAGAAGAAAGACTGGAAAAAGAAAGACTGAAGTGGGAGCAGGGAGAAAGGAAAGAACATGAATGATGAATATTGTGAGAGTTCACGATATATTTATTAAAGAAATTGCCTTATAAAACCCAGCACTCTAAAATGACTATACCCAAATTTTTAAATGGAGGGCTAATGCTTAGTGGATAAGTCAGGTGTTGTGTAAACTTGATGCATTAGGATGTCCAGAACCCATGTAAAAGCTAGATGCAGTCATGCATGTTGTGTGGTGCGGACCAGAGGGAGGCAGAGATGAAATCGCTGGAAGTGTGTGGGCCAGTCTGCCAGTGAACAACAGGAGAGACAGTCTCAGTGGAAAGCAGGGACTGAGACACACCATGGTGTGTGCCTGCATGCACATATATGTGAACATACATAGCATAGACACTCAACACACAAAAGATTTTAAGTTAGGAATCTTATCTGAAATCTAAGTTCTAAAACTAAATACAAGTAACCTTAAGTAAATTATCTCAAGTTCTTAGTAATAGTACTAAGAATGAACTAAATTCAGCTTTAAAAAAATCTCATTGGCTATGATCATGCATTGTTGGCCAGCTTGATGACATAGTAAGGCCCCACTCAGAAAAGCAGAACCAAACAACTTAACTCTGAGGTGGGAGAATAATAATTAGATGTAGAATGATATCATTTTACTATTTTTTAGTTGTATAAGAGTATTTTAGTTTGGATGTCATCTTGATCTTTGACAGATTTTAAGTCTTTTTCAGAATGAATTGTGTTCTAATTTGAAATGTGCATATGATGAATCAAGAGAACTCTGTAGGGAGACATGTGTACAGACCCTTTTCTTAGGTCTGTTTACACACCTGTAACTCAGTCTTCAGACTCTCATTGTGTTCAGTGTTGAACTCAGCTTCACGATGGAGTCTTGAACACTTACCTCACTCAGCCTTGCATAGGACATTACATGGGCACATAGCACAGAGCTGTCTGAAGACTAATGCTTATTAAATGATTGAATTTTTTTCCAGAAAGTATTAATGAAGCTTAGAAAACCTAGAATTACAGCTACAATTTGGTCCTCAGGAAAAATTATTTGCACTGGAGCAACAAGGTGAGTGCTACCTGGGTAAGTTTTATCCTTTGCCTTGTTCTCCATGGGGAGGACTTAAAATCACAGATGCAGTTGCTCATGCTTTCAGAATAGAGTTCATTGTCTGCCATAATAATCTTTTTTTTACTTCATCTACAGTGAAGAAGAAGCTAAATTTGGTGCCCGACGTTTAGCCCGTAGTCTGCAGAAACTAGGTTTCCAGGTAACATTTTTCCAAAGATATGCATAATGCAAATGTTCCAGGGTTTAATTTTATGAAGTTAAAATGTTAATAGACTAAACAAATCTCAAGAATTTGCTAACCAGGAATGGCTTTGTGAGAATTTGGAAAAGATGCTGGTTTTCCCTAAATTGCTGTCCCTTGCTTGTTTCCTTGTGACTCAAATTTTTCCACCTCTCTCTACCATACACATGGATTCATCAGAAAATATTTTTGATCACTTAAAGAATGACCCTTCCCAGGGCAGTGGTAGCCTATGCCTTTAATGCCAGCACTCCGGAGGCAGAGGCAGGTGAATCTCTGTGAATTTGAGGTCAGCTTGGTCTGTAGAGTAAGTTCCAGGACAGCCAGGGCTACACAGAGAAACCTTGTCAGGATGACTAGAGAGCTGGTAGAGCCCTGTTGATGCAGACATAGTGGGTAGCATCCTCTCATGTGTAGTATTACCCATAGCTTATTTGCCCACTTTCAAGAATTTTGTTACAGTCAGAGTGTAAATAAAAGTACTACATACAGTAGCCTTGGTAGGTCATGTTCAAGTGACTAAATTAAAGCAAAACTGAGATGTCCTTGAAGAGGTATTCTTGGGTAGGGCTGTAGAAGTAGAAGAAAGTATAATACAGGTGGGGAGTGGGGACCACAGTGTCTGAGGAAGTGGCAGAGGAGGCTCTGAGATGGAGTTAGGCTATGTATCTGGCTTTACTGCTTTGTGCAGGCATTGGGTTGGAGAATGGCTGTCACCTAGAACTGTGGTTTTGGGAGGAAATGTTTAACTGTATATGTGTGTACACACACACACAGCACAGTGGTAGAGACTGGCCTGGAATGAATCCCCAGTATGCTCCCCCCCCCACACACACACACTCAGAGGAGATAGAGAGAGAAAGGAAAAAGGAGAAATTTTTTAAAGAAGACAACAAACAATTGAAGATGGGGATAGGAATAGCTATTAATGTTAAGAAAATATTACTCGCATGAAAGTGGTGGCACTTACGTTTAATCCCTGCACTAGGGAGGCAAAGGCAGGTGGATCTCTGACTTCAAGGCCAGCCTGGTCTGCTGAGAAACCCTTGAAAAACAAAACAAAACAAAACTTATTTAAAAAGAAAGTACTACTTGCAGCCTTGAAGCTTCTTTCCCTAGCATAAGTGTCCCAGTGTCGAGTTAAAGGCAGCTTTTGACTGGATCATCACAAGGATGACATCTACCTGAACCCACAAAAATGCCTTCCCATTGAATTTAAGAACCCAGCTCTGTATTGAATTCTTTAAGTGACAGCTTTTCCATCTGACTCTGAATCCCTTGCTTTTACCTCCTTCCCTTCTCTTGCTCTTTACTTAGTTTTAAATGTCCCGTTTTCAATATTAAGTTTATACATGAAACCTGAAAGATGGCATCGTTTCAATTATACAAATACCATTTTATAATATTATTGTAGATTTTTAATAAATGCAGATTTCCATGAGCACCTTTTTATACGTACTTCAAAATAATTTATGTAGTTTTACTTCTCTCCATAGGTAATTTTTACAGATTTTAAGGTTGTGAATGTTTTGGCAGTTTGTAACATGCCCTTTGAAATCCGTTTGCCAGAATTCACTAAGAACAATAGACCTCATGCCAGGTAGGTCTTTGAAGAATCAAGATACCATACAAACTTTGAAGCTGCCATTCGGTATAAATAACAAAACATAATTGTGTTTTTACATAGCTATGAACCTGAACTTCATCCTGCCGTGTGCTATCGGATAAAGTCTCTAAGAGCTACATTACAGATATTTTCAACAGGAAGTATCACAGTGACAGGTAATCTATGACATGGAACCACTGCTCTGGATAGAGTGATAAATGAGATACCCATTCTGTGATTCATTGTGTAGCCAGGCACTCAGGACGCAGAGGCAGGTGAATCTCTGAGTTCCAGGGCAGCCAGGGCTACACAGAGAAACCCTGTCTCGAAAAACAAAATAAGAGCAGTGTCTAATTTGTCTCCTGTAGTCACTTTACCCTTCATAGGAAGTCAGTCCTCGGACTCTAGGCACTGTAGGTTAGTTTTCCTACTGTTGTATTACTTAACATCTGATCTATACTATGCTTGTCTGGGTCTGCCTGCCTTCATTGTCATCTTAATGAGGCTCATTCTTAGCATCCATGTGGTTGTATTTACTTCACTTACTCTCATTGTTGTACCTAGTGTACAACTATACTCTTTGTAGACATTTGAATAAGAATATTCCACTATAATCTTCATAGTACATATATACACACACACATATAGTATGTTAATATATTAATGCATGTATATTGCATTTAAATTACTTAGGAAAAACCTATTTTATGAGCTCTGGAGATAAGCAAAATATTCAGATGTAATTGATCTTGTCTGTTATGTTCTCCATGTGTTTCATTGCCGCTTTTGAATCTCCTAAGTGGTTGGAAGGGGTGGTTCACTAGGCATGCATGTCCAGGGAGGCTTTAGCTTGCAGGCTGATTTTTAGGTGCACTGTGATGATAAATTATACATGGACATTGCTTAGGAGTCAGGCCCCCAAAACAAAACTGAGCTAAGATAGATTCCTTAGTCTTCTTGAATTTTGCTTCTTCGATTCTTGAGAATGAAAATTAAATCAGCTGCAGTTTAGCTCATATCATGTGTTTTCCCATCTTCCTGGGGCCTTTGAAAACCAATTGCCAGGCTCCTCCCTGAATCTTAAAAACAGGACCATGAGAAACAATTTCATTGTTGTCTAATTTCAGATGCTTCTAAACTTCTGTGCCTAGATTTCTGAGAGGTCCCAATGCATAGTTAGTTCTCTGCTAAGTATAGAGTAACAAATAGAACCCTCAAGAAAAGTGTATATTCTGGGTGTGGTAGCTCACTCCTTTAATCCCAGCACTCTGGTGGGCAGATCTTTGTGAGGCCAGCCTGGTCTACAAAGTTCCAGGCTAACCAGGACTACATTGTGAGACTGATTTAACATACCTCCTCTCCCACCCCCAGAATATATTTACTGAATTGATAAACAAGACACCACAACAAATTTAAGAAAATTAACCTAGTTAGTTACTATGCCTGTGTGTGTGGTTATTTCTTTTTAATGTCTGAATTGATAGGTGGTTGGTTAAATAGCTGACCTGGTTAATTACTACCCATTATATACATACATACATCTGGAGTGTCCTATGAGATGGATAGTTCCTGAGAGTGCTGTGATATAAACAGTGGCCAGGGAGAGCCAGACAGGAATGAATAGAACAGGCTGCTTAATCAGTACACATCTAAGTTTCCAGGACTTTTCAAGAGGTAACTATATGTTAGTGAAACAAGTTTGATTTACAAGTTTAAGAACCATTTCTCCTTTTAAGTGTTTCCTTTGATCCTTTAAATGATCCAGGGTTCTGTGGATTAATTACTAATAATTAATTACATTGCATGGCCTCATCACCCGGTGCTTCCTCCAGAACTCCGCCAAATTTCTAAGCTCTGAGGGTCAGCTGCCTACCTTGGTATTCTCATGTGAGGCTGGAGACTCTTGGACTCTGTAATGTAAGAGCCGCTGTTTAGGTAGGCGCATTGCATCACTTGGCTGGGTGCCTCATGACCTGTGACCTTCAGCTGAGTCTAATCTGCTGACGGTGACCAAAAGGATGGCGAGTATCCAATCAGTTTGTCCCTCCTCCTGTATTGATTGCAGTACCACTTGTCCGACTCTGGCAGAACAGATTTTCATGCCAGTGTCAGAAATCTAAAAGCACATAGCTTTGTGTTTTAATGGTCAAGAAAGGAAATGTGTTCTCTAAACCAGCTGTTAAGTGTGTTTAACTCTGGGAAGTCAGTTTCCTAGCATCCCTCTCTGGGCTCCTCCTAACCCTTCCTTATTTTGTTGGTTACAGGGCCCAATGTAAAGGCTGTGGCCACTGCTGTGGAACAGGTGTACCCATTTGTGTTTGAAAGCAGGAAGGAAATTTTATAACTCACTTGGTTGGTTATCTCTAACTGAGCACCTTGAAACCTGCTGCACATTGGACTCAAAACACAAGGAAAACTGGACCAACAGTGACTGAGGAATAGACTCCTGCTCACCGCTACAGTGTGAGCTCCAGTCCCTTTGGGTTTCACTTCAAACTTTGCTGTAATATAAAAAGGAAGTTTACAAGACATGACATTGCTGCTTTTAAAAAAGGACATTCTATTTATTTTCGCAGTAATTCTCATGTCCCCACAGGCAGAGCTGTCACAGTGTGCACTACCTTAAAAAATTGTTTTATTGTTGTCATTATTTTTCCAGTTTGAGCTAATGTGTTTTATTTGTGAATAGTCTTTTACATTTTTGTATGCTGAATATGGGCACCAAAGAACCTGTAAAAGTTATCTTTTTAAATTGAATGTGCACAAATAAAGGTTTGGAAAAGATCTCTCTTCATATCCATTCTGTAACTTTTATTCACCATTTTCTCTTTTAAACAAACTGTATTCATAATTTTTTAAAATCTATGCAGGCTTAAACTTTGGCTAAAATATGTGGGCTTCTTTTTGAAGTGTGTTTGTGTACATATATATGTATATATGTGTGTGTGTATGCTACATGTATATAGTATCTTTTCATGCTCTGTTACCAAATATCAATTAGAATTTTTTCTTGCAGATTGGAAATCAGAGAACATGTATATAAGCTCTAGGTAACTAGGGTAAAACTCCACAGATAAACAATGTTTTGTTACTAATTTAATATGGTAGAAAATGTTAAATGACTTTTAAAAGCAAAGGAATTGTCATTTCAAAGAGGCCTTTTCCTCTCTAGATGGGTATGAGAAGGAAGTTGTGCTCGGTTGTACCTCCTATTACCTGTGTTACTCTGCAAAGACTTGCTATAGACGTAGGAAGAGTTGAGGTTCTTATTACTCGTAGGTTGGCGCTCAAGGCTATAGTACATGTCTCGTCAGAAGTCAATAGCATTGTGTTTTTACAAGAAGTGCCCACAAGCTGTGTGTGCCACGGTGTAGTTAGAGCTCTACTTGAACCAGAAAGCCTTTGGCAAGCTAGTCTCTGTCCTTGCTTTGTCTTACTAAGTGGAGGTAAAAGGAGACAAGTATGTGAGAGCGCTGTCTTAAAGTTACAATATTTGTATGAAATAGGGCCCTCGCCCATGTGTGGACTCTGGAGGGAAATGCCAAACCAGATTGGTGTTAGTGAGCAGCGGTGGGTTTTACCCACAAACAAGCTGGGCGGAGTCAAAAATTAGATTCTCCGCATAAACTATTGCCCATGAAACTGAATTATTAATATAGTTTGAAATGTTTGCAAAAGCTTGCACCATCTGAACCTCCATGTTTAGTACGTTTTCTACATATAACCTCTTAAGGCTAACTTAAGCACTGTACTGAGCAGTACATGGGATTCTATTATGTTCAATTTTGTTTTCTTCTAAAAGCCATCTCATACCCTGCCTTTTACTCCTACAAAAAGTAAAAAGTAGGGACAAAGGCTAACTTTTATACTTGCTTTTCCCATAATTAATTGTGATTTTTCTTAAGTCTTCAGTTTTTTAAAAATTGTTTTTACATTTGTTTTTCTTTGCTTTAAGATCATTAGCCAAAATCCTAAGTACCAGGAAAACAGTAAAGTGCAGTTAGAGGTAGACAAGTTCTGAGGTCTTCCTACTTGTTTGATTAGCAGTGACCTCCTGTTCTGCAGTGTTGACAAGCGCACAAATGTGTGTGTGAGGCAGAGACTTGTGTGGGGAAGTGCAGAGCCAAATGACCTAACATGTTCAGTGTCCAGTGGCTTGGAAGCTAGGCAGATCTGAAGCTCTTGGCAATTACCGAGGAGTGAAGAAGGCGTGGTCAAGTCTGGAGGCTCCTACTGTGTGGGCACTACGTGGCAGCTTCCTGGGCAGTCCACTAAACAAAGCTGGGAAGGAGTGAGAGAGTCGTGTCACCTGAATTTCTACAAGTACTGTACATTTTTTATATAAATAAAAACTGTGAATATATACATACAAATTTTAAGTATCCCCCCTTTTATTTTTTAAAAATCAAAGGCTTCATGTGTCGGGGGTGAGGTCGGGCTAATACTGGGTTAAAAAAATTATTTTGAAAACAAAGTGTTGAGTTCCATACTTGGGGTAATAACATTAGAACGTTTAGGATACTTACATTGAAGTCATTCGTAATAAGCTGCTTGTTTCTTGCCCATTCACAAGGTATACGAGATAGTCAAATGTGTGTCCATATATGTTTAAGATCGAATCATTTAACAATTTTTTAAATATCTTAATCTAATACTTGGGGGGCGAAAGAGAAAAGAAAAAGCTCAGGTTGATAACTTGCCTTGAGTTTTGTTTTGTTTCTTTTTTTTAAACTTGGTGTGATCCCAGAGACACATGATAAACAGCACTGCTGTGCAGTACACACCTCGCCCTCCCCACAACAAACAGAAAACAGCACACATCCTTACTTGATGGTGCGATACATCACGACAGAATCAAGACATATACCAACCTCCCTCACAGCCTCCCCTGCCACCTTTAATTTATATGATCCACTTGAGAACGAGGCTCCGCCATGCTCCTGAGGCTGAGGGCTGCTCTCTCTGCTGCTGTGTAGGCTCACTGTCTTTCCGCTTTGCTAGAAGGCAGTGTGATGGGCCATGTACCCCTCTCAGACTGGGACCATTTGGTAGTGAAAAGGAGAAGATCCCAAATTAAGGGATTTGAGCTCTTTTTTGGGGGGGGTAATATTTCTTTGAATTATTTTTCAAGTTAAGCTGTTTGTACCTGAAGGGTAATTTTTTTATGTACCTTCCATAGTTTATTAAGTGATTCAAGATTCTTTATCACAGATTTTCCTACCATATATGAAAATTCTGCTGGTGAAATGTTTTGTCGAATCTTAAAATTCAGCTGGAAAAATGGGCCAGAGAAATGCATCCTGTGGGTAAAACCCACCCTACTGGTATGACTCCTCACTGTCCATCACAGGAGAGACAGACCTGTCCTGATGTCTGTGTCATTTATTCTGTCTGCATTCATCAGAAAGTGAGTAATGAGAGGCAGTCTGCTGGAGCCCAAGGGGAGTGATTCCTGAGAGATGGGAGGAATGGCAGGAGGTTGTGGATTGCTACCGGTTACCACAAAGGCCTTCCCAGGCCATACTTTGTATAGATTTGACCTTATCACTTAAACCTAACCGCTTGGAGATCTGGATGAGTGATAACCTTATGACGGGCTCCTTTCCTAATATTCACTAAGCTATTTCTAAGTAAATATGGCCCCAGGATTTTTAAATCGACTTTTCTCATCATATTTTTATAATGGAAAAAAAAGGTTTTTAAATTTGACATAAAATTTATAAAATAATATTTTGATTAACTAGTATTTCATTATGGGTGATGTGCTATCTGTGTACTCTTGGTACTGGTTAAAAATTTGTCATAAAATTGATAAAAGAATATTTTGATTAACTAGTATTTCATTATGGGTGATGTGCTAACTGCGTAATCTTGGTACTGGAGTACTTGGTACTTGGTGGACTTGAGTTGTCTCTAAAGTCTTACGCAGGACACCATAGTCCTAATCTACAACATAGGTGCACTTGAATCATCCACAGTGTTTTGACAGAGGCAAAGATGGTAAGTCCCTGCCCAGAACACCTCTGTGTCTAAGTATTGAGCTGTGACTGGCATCTTACACAGCTTAAGGTAGAGGCTGGCCTTGTTACCGTAACCCAGTCTTTCAAAGGCTGCACCGAAGAGAAGGTAGAAGATTTAAATCTGCCAGGATTCTGTTTTACCTGACACATTAGGGCATTGGTGGTGCCTCGTCTGCCTTCTGGCAAAGGTCCCATTTTGGGAAAAGAAGTAAAGGCTGTCTTTCTAGTTTCAGGGTGTCCATGTAAGTTGTCCAGAAACCCCATGTAAGTCCTGCCATCGCACCATATGTAGAGATTTGAGCCCCTTAGGTCGCTGGAGAAGGCTGCTGTAGCTGCCCCCTTCCACACAGCTTTTTACACTCTGGGAGCTGCTCTTGGGGCTTTCTTTTTTGAAGCGGGGTTGGCACTAATTCTTCTTGGTGATGACTCATAAAACAAATGTTGTTTTTCACATAGTTCCTGAAAAAGAGAGAGAGGCGCTAATGAAAATGTCATTCCTCATTAATATAGTACATGAAAGAAATCTGCAGTGTTATTATTTTAAAAATCACCCTGAGGTTGTCATGGTTTAGTTCATGGGAAAACATTTTTTCATTGTGAAGCCTTAATGTTTTGAGAATTCTGATATGCACCTACAGCCTTTGGTCAATCTCATGCAGAGGGTAAAAGTTAAGCGGTTTTCCTCTCAGAACATGGCCACAGCATCCCTCTTAACAGACCAGGACCCCGGGAGTACGTTAATGTTAACCAGTAAGAAAGTAGTGGTGATCCCAAGTCCTGATTCATTTTCTTGCCTTTTTCTACCTTCCCATTGTGCCTATGTTTTGCTCTCTACTCCCCTTTTCTACAACACAATACAGTCTGCTGTATCCTTTCATTTAACAGAAAGGGGAGGGCCTTTGAACCTTCCTCTCTCCCACAGGGAATGGAATGGGTCTCGGTGGGCAGTGTGGGTGGAGTGGAATATTACTCTGGCTTCCAAGGGGCTTGTGCTTTCATGGGCCACATTCAGAGCACATAATTAGCGTGTGTAAAAGTTCTGATGAGAAAACAAAAGGGAGACAGAATGATAGGTGACGCAGGGATGGCTGATCAGATGTTCAGCAACTGGAGTTCAAGTTGGGAGTCCTTGCCAACATTCCCAGAATACACTGGGACAGTACTTAGAGGGGCTGTGGTCTCTAGCCAAGGTACTCGGGAGACTGGAAGCTTGATCTACACAGATGGTATCAACCAAGAATCACATCAGAAAGTGAGAGGTGGTGTTGAAGTGTCATCTCAAAAAGTTGGAAAGTCAACCCCCTGAGGGAACTGTGGCAGATGGCAGGGCATCGTCCTAAACCCTGCCTCAGGGTTACATCCCTAACCTTAAAGGAACTGGTCACATTCCATTTGTTCCTCACATTTAGGGCAGAAATAAACTGAGAAGTCTTAATCAAAGGTTTTCCTGAATGACAGGCGATGCTGCAACGATAAATGGCACACTTACTGAAAGTAAAAGTATTTATTGTAGCAATTACAAGAGACAAACAAGTAACCCAGATGAGTCGAGTAGTTTTCCACCGCCGAACTGGAAGCCGGAAAGCCGGAAAAAAGAGCGAGACTTGCGCTGTTCAGTCTTTTATACCTTCCTCCATAACACCCCTAGCCATGCCCAAAAGTGGGCCTTGCTAGTGACTTAGTTCACCACCAACGTCCGTATATGTCTTTAGTCATGCCTAAAGTGGGTGTGGTTAGCGGTGTGGTAAACCGCCCTTTTATTACCTCATCTGTATGCGCCCCTAGTAAGTCACATGGCTAATGGCGGAGCACTGTTTCCTCTTACAGACGGTGTGGGATGGATGTGTTGAAGAGTGACACATCTAAGCCATATAAGAGAGAGAAATAAAGCTGGGTGCAAGCACCCTGGAGCTTCACAGTCCTAGGGAAGGACTGACGATCTGTTGAGCACAGTACTTGGGAGGTACTTGGGAAAATGAGCTAGAGAAGAGTCAACAGGGTGATGTCTAGTGATGATGAGCAGAAGGTCAGCCAGTGCATTATTCTCCATGATCACACTATAGGATGTCTTCACTTGGGTTCTCTTTCCTGGCCATTCAGTCAGCCTCAGCCCCTACCTTCACTGAGACTTGTGGAGTCTTACGCCTGTCTTTTCCAACCCATACCATACTATCCTGGAATACTTTGCTTCAGTGATACTTTGTTCCTCTGTCTTTCCTCCATCCTCACCATTGGCTGCTCCTTGGTCCTTGGTGATCTCAGAAGTCCTGGCTGTCCTGGAACTCACTCTGTACACCAAACTGGCCTCAAACTCACAGAGATAGGCCTGCCTCTGCCTCCCAAGTGCTGGGACTAAAGGTGTACACTGCTGCCATCACTACCAATCCCCCACCATTCTCCTCTGCTTCTGATGAATGATCTCACCTGGTGTCATGAGGCCAATGACCTCCCACATTATAAAGACTTAGAGATGTACATTCATATTCAGCTGCCTTCTACTTACAATGTGTCTATTTAGTGTCTTAATGGACACCTTCAAATTAATATATCTAAAGTGATAGTAGTTACTCCTGCACCCCGGAACCCAGGCCCCTCCAGGTGGCTGCACTTCACCATTCATTCACTTTCTCAGACTCCAAGCTTAGCTGGTGTCCTGGCCAAGCCTCACTCCTATATCCAGTTTCTTTGTTCATTTATTCATGCATTCAACAATGCATTCCCATTACAAACCAGGAGATAGATTGTTCTAGGTGATGAGTAATAAGAACTAACTGAAAAAACCCTGCCTCTTGGGGTTGACTTGTTCAGATCACTTGCTTCTCTTGCAGAGAACCTGGGCATGCTTCCCAGTATGTAAGGGCAGTTCACAGCTGTCCAGAACTCCAGTTCCAGGGGGATCTGATGCCCTCTTTAGCCTCTGCAGGCAGTAGGAATATATGTGGTATATATACACCCATGCAGGTAAACTTTTTTTTTTTCAAGTTCCTGTTCTCTGGGAACTAAAATGTAATGAGACATAGCTAATAGGCCAAGTGAATGTTTCAGCTTTTGTTAAGAACTGAACTAAGTAGACAGAGAATCTGAATTAAAGTAGTTGGCAAGAAAAGAGGGTGGTGACACTATGAGGCAGACACCTACCTAGGGGAAGGACATGAAAAAGTTGCTGCCTTGAGAATGCTGAGTAAAAGGTAGTAGAAAATATAAACTATATGGCTTTTCCTCTACATGACAAACCCCTAGAGGACTGCAACAAAGGAATGGCTTGGTCACCTTTTAAAAGGAACAGAATGGAGGGGACAAGTTAGGAAATAGGGACCAGGTAGGTAACCACTATAGTAATGAAGAAAGGAGTTCATGGTGACACACAATAGCATAGAAGGAACGGATACCTGTGGAAGTGGGAGTCAGCCCAGCCCAATAGACAGAAGGTGGAGTATGAGACGAGAGATTGGAGAAGACTGCTGCTTGTGGCTACAGCAAAGAAAATTAAGACGTTGGGAGGAAACAAGGTCTGGAACCAGTGTGTAGCTGGACTTTTCTTGGGGCCACCAAGGGTTGAATTAGCCTCTTTAGCTTATCTCTTAGCATGAAAAGAAATATAAGCAAGACATCAGTAGGCACACTCAAGTTTAGGAAGGAGATCAAAGCAGATGAATTCCAACTCCTGGTATACATGGTTCAGAGGGCATGACATTGACCCCAATGAAGCAATGAGTGTGATGAAGGTTTAAGAGGAAGCCCAAGATCACCAACTTGGAGCCAGGAGTGGACAGGTGTCTGGTGAAGTCCCCATGGGTGGCAAAGCTATCACTTCAGGAAGGATTGCATACTCCACTAAAACAAGCCCTGAAAATTGACCCCTGCATTAGCCCTATTTCAGGGAAGTGGATGCCGTAGAACACTCACTGAGAAGGGGAAGTAAGCAGGATTAATAAAGGACTTTGTTATAAATAAAGAAATGGCAAATTTGGAAGAGAAATGGCAGCAACATACTCTTCTTAGAAGGTGAGAGAAATAGTACAGTATTTGTCTAGAATCCTGAATTCAACCCCAGCACTGCATAAACTGGATGTCGTATACATGGGGACACATACAATCCCCTGCACTTGGGAGGTAGAGGTAAGAGGATCTGGTGTTCAAGGTTATTCTCAACTGCATAATGAGTTCAAGACCAGTCAGGGGTAATGGGGGAGATCCCAGCAAGTTCCTATTTATGCCAATAAAAAGTACAACAATAAAAATAAGGAGAGTGAAGGAGTAAACAGGAAGCCTTTGAAAAGGGAGAAGAGATGGGAGTATGATGGGGCTGAACATTGGCATAAAATGAGGAAAACCAGTCTGGAGTCAGTGTGTAGATGGACACTTAACCTGAAGGGATGGTGGTGTTGAGTACAAACCCTAACAACAGCAAGGACAAAGACTTCAATGGACTAGGGACATCTGCCACTGCCATGCATCATGAAGGGCCATCTGAGGCCAGCACTGTGCTTAGGAGCCTTCCCGGCTTCAGGCTGCTAGGTGGGTTATACATGCTCAGGACACACCTGGCTTGAAATGACAGTCATGTCATGTTACTACTGTCCAGGCTAAAACTTTTGGTCCTTTCCTACCCAGTTAGAACCAACCAACTCCTTGCTCAACCTGCTTTATCAATCCCAGTGGCTCTGACCCTTCTAGAGCTCTTGTCCTTCCAGAAACAGGCCAATCCTGTTTCTGAGTTAGCCTCTGGACCAACAGTCCTCTACCTGCATTGTCCCTACCCCTCCCTTCCTGGGTTGGTGGCTTATTGCCCAGATTGTGTCCTAAGGGTTATCTCAGCACAGCCTTCTGAAGTCTGCCCCACCCCAACCACTTAGGAGCCAATCAGCACATTTTCATTGTCCTGGGAGTGGTTTTGTTTTGTTTCTTTTTTCTCATTGCTAGTTTGGTTGCAGCACCTACACCAGTGGCTGGTGTATAATAGATGCTCACTAAGCTTTTTTTTTTTTTTTTTGTATGCTCCTGTGGAGGCAGAGGTCAACACTGACTGCCATCCCTCCCCCACTCCCTCCACAGGGCCTCTCACTGAACCTGGAGTTCACAGACCTGGCCAGCAAGCTTCAGGGATCCTACCCTCCTTCCTGTCTTGGCTTCCCCAAAGCCGGGATTACAGGCATTTGCTGCGCCAGCCCACTTTTACACTTTGTATGCTGGGGCTCAAACAGGTCCTTTTGTTTGTGGAGCAAGCACTTGACTGACGGAAGCCTCAGGAGTTAGAAGCAGCTCGTTTGCACACAGGAATGGACACATCCCATTAACTGCTAACAATAAAAAGGCATCGGAGCTAAGCTATTTATAAAACACTAACTGGTCTGTTTTCACCGAAGTTGGGAGGAAGAGTAAGGAAAATCACACTTGAAAGAAGTGAATGTAGCAACAAACCCTATACCAACTTTAAATTTGATACTACACGTTGGGACAGTAGATGACAGGGCAGATATTCAAAACAAAACCCTTTCAAGTTACAGGATGGTAGCAATGTCTCCTGACTCTTGGCTGAGTCACTATTTACTTTATAAGGAACTTAGCATCCTTGGGAGAACATTTGTTTTCTCAGCTTTGTAAAAACTGGGGCTGGGTTGGGGACCAACTCCAAATAGGAGAGAGGAAAATATTAGGCAACGTGTAGCATCGAATTTAAAATTAATTTGATATTATAAATAGTTTCCTTTCTTAGTCCTTAGGAAAACTTTATTGGGATTTACACATGGGAACTGGTTTCCCTGGTGACAAAAGTTGATTCATTTGTTTTATTAACTTCTAAATTCCTAAAGACTCCCCGAGCTCAGCAGTAGACGTCCTAGATCAAGTTTACTTCAGTTTCTATGTACTAGCAAGTTCCATGGGTTTTCTATTGCCCTACATTTCCTTAGTTAATTTGATACTGTACTCATATCGCAAATTTTTGTCTCTGGCATTTCTCTCCGGGGAACTTTGCTTAACAATATGTTTCAAACACTTCTTGTCAGTTTACCTAAGTCAGGCTGCTTACACATTTTCATTTTAAAAGCGTTTCACAACCTACTGTATCAAGCAGAGAAAAGCTTTGAGCGCTAAAGAATTGTGTAATCGGGAGTTAAAAAGCAGAATTCTTTTTCCTTTCAGATCTCAGTGCAGGGCATCCCCCAGCAGTAGGCAGCTGATAAGTACCACTGAGACTATAACCGAGTTAAAAGCACAGGCTGTCTCGCCATCATCTCCGTAGTTCTGTCCCAACGTCCTTATCTGTTTTCTCTCACAGTACTGTTGAGGGGTCACAGTAACTTCGACTTTGACCCCCTCCTAATTGTCAATGCATGACTGTCTCAAACAGTGCCTAGATTAAGGTTTTGAGTAACTCATGACTCAAAAATACCAAATGTGGTTTCACAGACAGTTCACAAGCCAGAAGTGTATTACTTTATATCCTCCCCTACGCAGAATGCTGAATAAGTTTTGCCAAGTTTTAAATACCCAAGTCCTACTCTCTTAAGGAACATTCTAGAAGCCCATTCTAGAAGATAGAAAGAGTCTGTCTTCAAGTTGTCATGATTTGCAGTTTGCTTTGACAACTCTACTTGAAAGCTGCCAATGAGATAAGTTTTCAAAGTTAGACCTTCCGAGGGAAGAACGGTATGGTCATAAGCCCTTAGTTTTGTCCAGGTTGTTAAATGAAAGGAACTTAGCAGTTCGATCCTATGCTCCCTCCAAGAGTCTTTCACCGTTGCTCACAAGAAGTCTTAACAAGCCTTTGCAAAAACACATCTTTGTGCCTTGAGTTGGGGGTTGGTTTTTTCAAAGTGCATACACACAAACTGAAGTTACCAGGAAAGCAATGAGATGCAAGCCTGCTCAAGCCATGGAGTCATACCTCCTACTGCACTGATGATTTTTACTATTTTTCTGAAGCAGCTGCCAAACTTTTTGCTTGGGCTCTCCAAAATGTTTCTCACCCGGCCACTGCCCACGTGCCAAGTACCTATGCTGACTACCAGACCTGTATCTCTAGGGGCGTTTCTCCTCACTCCCGATTTCTGTGCTGCTGACCTTCCTTTCCTGTCCCTTGTAAGTCTCGTAAATCTCTCAGGGATCTGTGCAATTGGAACTCAGGGGCCAACCCCAAGCCCCACCACCCACCAGTCCCTCTCCCAAACCTGCCCCTCATCCCTGACACCTTGCTGCCCTGAATGGCACTATTGCATACATAGTGGGTCGATTCTGGAAGCCTGAGAGCAAGTCCCATTTCCTCCGTTTTCTTGTTGTCCCTTCCTGTCCAGGTCCCAGTTTCATAGGCTCTGTTGCTACACCATGTCCAGTTCCATACCTTCCCAGGGCCACCTCCAATCGCTTCATTCAATGACTCCTCTTTTTGTTCTTCCTATTTTGCCAGAACATTCCTCCTAAACTCTGGTCACTTTGTCTCATTTTATTTTAAGCACTCAGTGGGCAAGACCATTTTCTATACAAGCATGAGGCCTTGAGTTCACACCCTCAGTACTTACGTAGAAGTTGGGCATGGCTAGGCATGCTTGCAGCCCTAGACTTGATAGCCAGCTTGTGATTTGAATTGGGACAAGTTTTTTTGCTTAGCAAGGTAAACTGTTTTAAAGCTTTCAATCAAGTTTCATATACAAAGTAAATGTTTTCCACGCATCTACTCAATACAGCCCCTGCTAACACGGGATGAAATGGCTGGCCTTTATGAACATCTGCATGCACAGTCCTACAGCCCCTGCTAGCACGGGATGAAATGGCCGGCCTTTATGAACATCTGCACTCACGGTCCCACCATCGGCTCATCTATCAGCCTGGAGCTTCCCTCAGATGCAAGATACGGTGTCAACTGTCACAATTTCTGTTATCATACCTGTTTTGCCAATGTTTTAGCATTATTTTTTAGAAGAAAAATCACAACCCATTAAAAAATATAGCATGGTTTTCTCCTTTGTAGTAAAGCCCAGGACTAAGCATGGCCCCATTTCCAATGTAATTTAATCCGAAGAAGAACATGTTTCTCTTCATTCCTAGACTGTGGCCGCCACTTCCCTCAGGCTGTTTGATCAGTCAGAACTCAGTGCTCTGCCTCTGAACACTTGTTCATGGCCCACTTGGCAGTTACATTATTTATCTCATCTCTCTATGTGAAACTCACTTATATACCTAGAATTCAATTCTAAATGTCTGATCATGTAAGACACTCCTTACCTTCACTAAAATTGACTTGAATATGCTACATTAATAAGGAATTATAGACATTTACAACCAGGAGTTTTTCTGCTAATTGTAGCCTAAAGTGTTTGGGCTCAAACGATGCCTGAGCCTGTTTTAGACGAAGGGCTGAAGCCGTCTATAGTCCTAGCACAGGATGGGCATCATCTACCAGTACCTGCTTAGTACCCCAAACAAAGGTAGCCTCCCACATGAGGAGCTAGAATGAAGTGCTTTCTTGGGGGAGAGAAGTAGTTTGAGATGAGGTCTCATAAAGGTGATCTAAAAATTACTATGTAACTAAGGGTCTTCTTGAACTCAGTTGTCCTGCCTCCACCTCGTATGTGCTGGGATCACGGGCATATAGCATGCCCTGCTTGGAATTCTTGTTCATCACTCAGTAAAGTTTTAAAAGCCTTGCATATTGATAAGCAACGGTTCTCACACATTTGGGACAAAGCTGAGGGACTGGAATTATGCAAAATAACTTCAGATGTTATTTAATTATATATAAAAATGCATTTTGACCAACAACCAATGATATACTTACGCTTTTGCTAGCTCCATTGATATTTGTTCCAAAGAGCATCCCTTAGTCTCAGGTATAAACAAAACAACAAAAACCAGGGACGCAAGACTCATGATTGTATATATGAAGCATACCCACGACAAGCCAATAAGATCTATAAGGAAGAAAAGAAAATGATTAGAAATGTATTCTGTGCTGCATTGATGCCGTCTCTTCTAAGATCCTGTAGAAAGCTGTGTGTACATGCTAGTAGTCTCCATGGAAATTAAGAGTCACAAATTCAAAATATGGCCAGGTTCTTTTTGTTTTGTTTTACAACATTACCCCAGCTTTCTTAGGTAAAATGCAAAGCTGTCTTTTAACCACCACAAACTAAACTCAAAACCATTTTCCGGGTGCACATATTTTTCTTTTTCAACATGGTAATGTATCTTTATTAATGCAAAGAGCACATGTTCATTTATGTTCTAGTTCATTTCTGTTGCCAGGATAAAATACCCTGACTAAAAGCATCTCAAGGAAGAAAGGATTTATTTGACTTACAATTCAAATCAATCTTCCACAGACATGCCTACAAACCAACCCAAAGTAGACAATCCCACACTGAGACTCTTCCAAGGTGTTTCTAGGTTGTGAAAGTTGACAATTAAAGCTAAACATCACCATTGCAAAAATAAAACTTCAATGCAGAAGTCTGTAAAGACCCAAGGCCAATTTTCTCTTACCTTTCCCCCCTCCTGGCTTCCTTAGGGATCACTGCTGTTGTAGTTTGGCATTTTTTTTTTTTTTTGGTTTTTACGAGGCAGAGTTTCTCTGTATTGTTTTGGAGGTTGTCGGTCTAGCCTGGCCTCGAACTCACAGAGATCCACCTGCCTCTGCCTCCCGAGTGCTGGGATTAAAGGCGTGCGCCACCACCACCCGGCTCATTTTAAATGACACATTTGTGCAAGTGGACTTTTCTGGAAATGAGTTCAACTTTTTTACTCTGATTTCAATAAATTATTTTATGTTGGCAGTATTTCACAATTTTTAGTAGCCTGCAACATAACTGTAAAGCTTCCTTTTAGGTCCAGGAGAAAATATGATAATGGAGCAGTGAAAGAGATCCGATGACTAAGCTATTATCAGCAAGAAGCACGATCCTTAACATCTTGATGGACTTCACTTGTGAGCTCTCTTGGCCACTTCTAAACAAAGACTAAACTCCCTTTCTAATCACTGGCCAAGTACAAGGTACATTCCACTAGAAAGGACTCCATTCAGGTGCATATAAGTGTGTCCATTTACATTGTGCTGGCCCCTGGGCCAGCAGCAAAGGTTCAGGATGACAGGGAACTGTGCAGAATTACCTAGCTCTTTTTACACACATGCCCAGACCAATTGCATGCAGGATTTGCAAATAGCCCTTGACAGCCACAGCCACAAATCACAGCTGGTCAGGGGAAAAACTGACTTGAGTGGTTAGATACTGAAGCCATTTTTATAACTGCAGTGTGGAAGGGCCTACGCATAGTAAGCACTTGTGGGTGAGCTGTGCTGAGTGGGGAGGAACAGGAAGAAGAAGACAAAGGCATTTCATTTTTAACAGGTGTGTGTGCATGGGCATGCTTGTGTGTGAACATGGAGGTCTGAAAGCGTCAGGTCTCATCCTATCCTGCTCTCTTCATATTCCTTTGAGGCAGGGTCTCACCCAGAGCCTGAGGTTCATGTTTTGTCAGCTAGGATGGAAGCCAGCGAGCTGGTGTTCCTTCTGCTTCTGTCCCAGCTCAAGAGTTAGGATTACAGGTGTGTGCCAGATGCTCGTTAGGTGGGTGCTGGGGTGAAACCCTTGATCATCAGAATTGTACAGCAAGCGCTCCTAACTGTTGAACCATCTCTTGGGCTCCAAGGCAGTTAGTTCTTTCTGGCAAGTTTTAATCAGTCCTGTCTCTGTGCTTTTCCTGCTGCTAGTGCAGGGTTTTGCCAGGTAGATTGCTTGATCTAATACTTGTAGACTTAGTCAGACCCAAAAGGTTATCTCATTAAACATGTCCCTTATTCTGTTTGAACACTTGCAGTAACAAAGAGAACATGACTTCGAAAAGTGCCTTACCGCTACAACCATCTACCTTACTTAGACCCCTGGCAGAGCACACTTTGTCTTGTGGATAGCACACAGTGAGTCAGATCCTCCGACCTTGTTCTTTGTGATATACAATGCAAACATTTGTTTGCACTTGCCCTTTCTTTGAGAGTCCATGGACCCAGATCAAATACCCAGAACTCCCCCAGCCATGCTTCACAGAGCATAGGTGCCAGGCTCTTACTGTCCGGGCCATCCTCTCGTGGAGGATGCCCTGTCTTTTTGCGTGTCTCTTGAAATAGGGTCTTTCTATGTTTTCAGGATAGTCTTGTATTCATCCTTCATTGTCCTACCTCAGCACTCCAGGGTCGGGTTTATAGGTATGCATTACCACAGCCTACTATGCACTGCAGCTTTCAACCAGTTTTTCAAAATAGTGTACTCAGAACTAAATACATTGTCCACTGTTTACCAGGAGCAGTATGTTTATATCGATACAGATGACATTTCCCTAAAATGTTGGAATCCAAAGGCTTGTTGCCATTTAAAAAAAAGCCTCATATATTTTAGGTCATTCTATTCCATGCTTAAGAGTTTGATCTCTGGAAATACTTCAAGATCTTTAGACAACCCAAATAGAGGTCAACTAAAGATTTTAGGTCATTCCAGGCTTCAAAAACCAATTGAGTCTGGTTGTGCATAGCTCGTGCCTATAATCCTAGCTGAGGGATGAGATTGATGTAAGAGGATTGTGAAGTGTTCAAGGCCGGGCCACACTACATAGTCACAGTCAGTTCTCGAAAAGACAACCGACACTGAAAAGAAAGAGAATCTGTTTTCCCAAGATGCGTGCTAAAAGCCCATTCAAGGGTCTACTTTTTCCTTAGCTCATCCAGTATTTCAGGCAGCCTTCCTGCAAAGATTCAGGTCATTTGTCACCGTGTGTGTGTGTGTGTGTGTGTGTGTGTGTGTGTGTGTGTGTGTGTGTGTGGTGAAGGGAACATGTTTCTGTGTACAATCGGAGTAGAAGATGTAGGATTATTGCTAGTAACTAGTTTTTTTTCTTCTTCAAGCTTGGGCTATGTCTTAAACTCTAGGATGCAAGCATTTGAAAATTTTATATATAACCCAAACTGCATTTAATTAGCAGCTTCCAAAGTAATTTAAAGCATAATGTACTAGTATATACATGTATTTATATGTGTATAGCTTATTGTTGAGTAAGAATCCATTTCTTATGGTTTTGCTTGTGAGCCTGGCCTTTAACAGCTGAGCCATCTCTCCAGCCCATAAGCATCCCTTTCTAAAGGTTAAGTATACATACATGAAATGAATGATAAAATGAGGATGTGTTTCTTTTGTGAAATTTTATAGTTTGGATTTTTTTTAGTTGTCAAGTGGTGTGTGTGTGTGTGTGTGTGTTTAAAAAAACTCAATGGTCATTTCTGGAGGGTGCTTGAACCATCTCAGTATTTTGGGAACTAAAAATAAAAGTTTCAAGCACTCATCTTGCCTTATATAAAATCCACATTCAGAGTAGCTAAGTGGCAGTGAAAAGAAAATTCTCTTTAGAGAAGCATTCCAGGTTTAAAAGAAAATAAGCAGAGCAAAAGAATGAAAACCTTGGGTCTGGGTGACAAGCATCAATGGAATTCAACATGGCCTGAGATGGGGGTGGGGCAGTCAGATGGGGAGGATGACAGGACATCCTATGGTCACTAGCTGAGGAGTGTGCTAATAGGCTACAGAGTTACCCCCTTCAAGCTTCCATGTAGATCTACATAGGAACTTACAAGAAACACAAAGGACAAGAGGACATGTGACCTGAAAACTATCAAGATCTATAGCCTGCAAAAATCTTTTAACAAGCTAGTCAGTCTTTTCCGTAAGGCTCTAGGGGGTAAAAGTCTAGTAGAAAGAACGGAGATGCAGCCAAATGATGAGAAATATCATTCAGTTGTAAATTACATATTTGGAGATAACTCAAAGAATAAAAAAAATTACAAGGTAATTGGTAGAAAGTAATATTAGGGGAGATTATTAATATTTAAGGATGCTAATTATATTGTGGTCTTAACTTTCAGAAATCCATGCTGAAATTCAATGAACAAAGTGATTATACCTGACATGATTCAAAATAACTTGATGAGGGGAACATGTAGGGTTATAAAGGGATGGAGATTGAAAACTGCTTAACTTGGATGATGGACACAGCTGGTTCAGGACCAGCCTCTCTCTACTTTTGGGTATATTTTTAAATTTCCACAATGAACACTTTTATGAAGAGTATGAAGACACGAATGGACAAGACTTCTTACCAGTCACCGTCAGAAATGTCAAAGAGATGAGAAGATTGATGCCCCAGTTCATGCTAGAGGTCAGGGCCATGGCCCGGCCTCTGATTCCACCAGGAAAGATCTCACTGAGCAACAGCCAGGGCACTAGAAGAAAGGGAAGAATGACCAGACAAAAATTAACAAAGACCCTTCGACACCCCTTCGACACCCCTTCACTGGTCTCTCTGCAAGCTGTGCCTGGATTTGTGGCTGGAGGTCAAGGCTATCACTAACTTCAGCAGGACAGTCCTGACAATGACAAACCCCCTCCTGACTGAGGAAGAAACTTCAGGATAAGCACTGGATGAGCTTGACAATGGCTATCGTAAATAGGAGGCGGCGGCACAACATAGCCCTGAAAAATGTCTGTGGCAACCGCGAGCAAGCTTTGACTATCTGTCTGGCACAGGAGCCTCAGGTCCAAATTGCCAACTTCAGTGGATCCAGAAGGGTGAACTTTTCTACACTGTCCTCTCTGTCACCCTGCAGAATTCTGAAGTCATAGCCAATGAATGAGAAGGAAATAGAGCTAGAAGGGTGAAAGGTCACATATCTCTCCCTTTTCTGATTGGGCGCCATGGCCTGGGGGAAGCTGGGCGGAGAGAAGTCCTAAATTAAATATTGTAATACCAGACTAGACATCTAAATTTTTGGAAGGACACTCGTCCTGCTACCAAAATTGATCAGAGGACTTTTTATTATCTGAGTGACGGGGAGCATTATGGACACTGCTTGATTAGATTAGGAAGGGCAGAAGATCGCAAATTAACTTGTCTTCGCCACAGATTTGGTGTGCTCAAACAGGGATGGGTTCTTGCCGTGGGCTGACTTGACGGACACCTCTACGTTTTCTCATCTGACCATTGCCCCCATTCATCTATCGCTGTCCTTCATTCATAGAGGAAGAGGTCATGACTTGGCAAGGTCACAAAGCTCCTAAGTGACAGAGGTGACACTGAACCCTGACCTCTTTAAATCAATATGGTTTCTGGGTAATGGGTTGATAAATGAGGAAATGTGAAGGTAAGAGGATCTGATTGGACGGAAAGAAGAGTTTAGACGTGCCAAGTCGTGGCTCTCTGCGGGCTAGTAAACCCATTGGAAAGATGCTGTTCGTGTAGCCGCCAACCATGTAATCCTCGCCTGGAAGAAGCTAGGTGAGGCTAGTGGCTCAGGACTGAGCAGTCAGCAGTTTCCAAGTGAGCAATTTGCCTCTCTTGTCACAATCGTGCTCTATGGAGAAAACATCTGCTTGTTGCAAACACATTAAGGTTGTTGTTTTTTGTTTTGTTTTTTAAAGAATTGTAAGAAGACCTGTAGGTCTGTAAGTGAATCTATACCAGGTTACCCAGAAGACTGGGGGATAACGATAACTAAAACAACAGATTGTTACTGTTCTAATTAAGGGAGAATATACGAGAACGATGGCATGCATCCCATCCGCTCATCTTCACCTCTCCTTCCCCACCCCTCCCTGCACTCAGAGAGGCAGGTTATTGAAAATTATATTCCCGAATAATAACCTTTTCTCTCTCCCTCACTCCTCTCTTATTTCGAAACAGGATCTCATATAGCCCCAGCTAAGCTAGAAACTGCCACAAAGCCAAGGCTGGCCTTGAGATCCTGATTCTCCTGCACCCACTCCCAAGTACTGGGATTACAGGCATGCGCCAGCCAATCATGTTCCTCTTAGTGAACCCATCTCAGCATCCAGATGAACTTGTCCTGGGCTTTTTAAAAAGGAAGATCCAGCTCTGGTTAGATGGTAGCTGTAAAGAGGAAGGCTTTGTCAGAAAGACTAGTCCCTGGGCAAATATAGCATAAAAGTATGTAAAACCATTTTGTTTGTTCTTTGAAAAGCCATCCTGAGTGCCTGGGTTATAGCTATGTGTCACCATGCTAGGCTTAACTCCGGTTCTTAAAGCTAAGCAATCTCCCTTCCGTACTACTGCTTACCATGGGTATTGAGCACAGTTAGCAGTGGAGCAGAGGGGCCTCTGAGGCCTTGGGCTGTAGCAGGAGAAGGAGAAGATGGTGGAAGGTACAATCTTTTGTTTTGTTTTAGAGGCATTGGCTCAGATCTTCATGATTCAACTTCCCACTCTTTCTCAATACCTGTCCAAGTCACTTCCAACTCTATTTCCCATCATGATGGCCTGATGGAACTATTCAGTGGCTGGGGGTTGCCGAGTTCCTCAGAACCACAGTGGTCTCAGATGGAAATAAACCAACTTGGCTGTTAAAGCCACCGAGACAGGATGGGGACAGGACATTGCGCAGCTGGTGGAATGCTTGCCTAGAATTCATGAAGCCCTGTGTTTGACCCATACCACCACATAAATCAAGCATGGTGGCATGTGTCTGTAATTGGAGGCAGGTGAGTCAGAAGTTCAAGGTGATCCTTCGCTACAAATGAGTTCAAGGCCATCCTAGAATACATGAGCCTCTGTCTCAGAAAAACAGGGGGTGGAGATGGTTGTACAAAGTACTGGTTATAGGTTATAGCATGTGCTGTGTCGGAAATGCCAGGGTCTTGTCTCAAAAAAAAATAAAGAGCACTCAAAAAGCATCCCTAGGCAAACAGTAAAGCAGCTGAACTGAGTCCTGGGGCAATTTAACTAGCACGAGTAATGAACTAAAGACTGAAAAATAGACTTGCCTCAATTTATGCTCTGGTGGGAACTTGCAGTCAAACCCCACACCTGACATTTCCAAAAATTAAATTCATCATTGCTGGATGAATCACTTCACTTTGTATCTAACGAGAAGAACTAAAAAACTGATGTCTTGGCTGATATGATATTGACAAAACTGGACCTGGACATCATAGCAATTGTCAACTGAATGCTTAACCATCCTGATATACATCATATCAAATTAAAGTAAGGAAGATATTATTTTAATAGTGACGATGGGACTGTAAAGTCGCAAACTCTCAGATCCCAAGAGAGAAAAATAAAACTCAGAATGTGTGGCAAGAATGGCTTCCGGTGCCACACTGAGGAGCAAGATAGGACAAGAATCTCGTGTGCCTTGGTGTTAGAAAGATGCTGAGTGCCCAGAGCAGAAAAAAGTGGAAGAGCTCACCCTTACTATATAAGGGAAAGAGCACAAGCACGAACCACCACTTGGGGATTCAATATGGTGAATCTTGTAATAACAACGGTGATTTTTTTTCTTTTTAGCCTCAACAAGATGGCCCATTTTCTCTCCAAGGAAAATCAATCTACTGCTACGTGGGACAGTTCTCTTTCGCTGCCACAATGAAGAAATGGGGGCTATTTTTGAGGCTCCTCCTTCTCCCCCACCCCAAAGATGAGCCAGCAGAGGATCCACTGTCCTAATTATTCCACAGAGTACTCACAACACATACAGTATAACAGGACTGTGTGCATTGCCGCCACCATAAAACATAAAACATGCCACCTAGACTCTATTATTTTACCTCTGTCTGACAGCACCACTGCAGCAATTTGTGCCCCTATAAGTGCCGCAGTCTGCAGTGCCCCAAGTGTCAGTTCTAAGCTGTAATGATTGTGGAAATCTGAGCTTGTGGGGGACTGGAGTCAGTAACTATTCACAGCTATGGAACTCCTGTATCACGTGTTATTAGATCACCAGGGCCCCACAAGAACTTGCGAGTTCCAGTTGGAGTCCACTGTTTATGACTACACAGAGTGTCACAAGAAGACCAGGAAGGACAAATATGTTGATGTCACTCTGTAAGGACACAGCCTTGGATTAAGAGGGATAATGAAATAACAGTTCTGTCCCATGTAAGTCACTCTGAGTATTTCCTGCCTCTTACTTATTCTGGCCACTGCCCCAGTTTTTCCGACAGAACCTGTCATTTAACTCCCTACGCTTTCAGATTTAAATCCTGCAGCTCTCTGGGCACACTTTCCACTTGGCATGAGTTTCTCCTGAACCACCTGGCGTGTGAACCCAGAGTCTAAAACTCACTAAGGTCTCGAAACTCCTTGCCAGAGAACTTCTAACAACTTGAGAAGGAGTTCCACACTTGAGCTGCAGAGAGCTCAACAGTTGGATTTGCCAAGGGAGGCAGGCCCTGCAGAAGTAAATCCAAATCCTGTGGTTTTATTGCCTGTGTAAGCAGTACATGCCACACCTAGTTCTTCTGCAAAGAGGTACTTAAAATGTGACTAGGAGAGATGGTTCGGTGGTTAAGAACACTGACTACCCTTCCAGAGGACCTGGGTTCAATTCCTAGCACCTACATGGCCCCTTACGACTGTCTGTAACTCCAGTTCCAGGGGACCCAACACCCATGACAAAACACCACTACACGTAAAATAAAAAAAGTAAGTTAAACAATGTAAATGAACTGAGCTATTCCTTCCCACCAGATGCTCAAATCCTAAGACTTAGCATCTTTTAACAACAGACCTACGTAGGCCGCCAGGGACGGGTAGCTTTCATTTCTTTGTTGGTTTTGTAGTCCCACCTCCCTCAGTCTCCCTAGTTGTGCCACTCATGGCCTTTTGTAAAATAAATCCTTTTTTTCATGAACACTATCTTGAACTGCTTAGATTACAACCAAGGTAGGCAATGAAATAGAGAGTCAGTGTTTCCCCGTTAAGGATTCCTAGTCAAAATCAACCAGAATGACTTTTCAGGAAAGTATGCTAGGGAAAACTTAACTACACTGAGTGACTCTTAATTTAAAACAAAATTAAAAATTGACCCTCCTCCCCCCTTTTTTTAGACAGGTCCTCACCATGTGACTCCTTACTATATAGACCATGCTGGTCTCGAACTGACAGAGAGTCACCTACCTCTGCCTCCCAAGTGCTGAAATTAAAGGTGTGCTCGACCATGGCCAGCTGAAAAATGAGCCCCTTTTTACCAGGTACCAAAGAAGAATAGGAAGAACCTGTGCCACTGGGACTTCAACCTTTCTCACTTGCGAGGCCTAAAAAGTAATTTGAAGTTTGAAGAACTAAGTTTTGGTTACTCATAATTCATATTAATGTTTTAATCATAAATTTTCATACTAACAGAGGATGCAATGCCTATCATGTTCAGCAATCACTCACCCTGATGCTGCCAGTAGAACCCAATGCCATCCCTGCTTGATGTCCTCTTTTTCACCTGAGCATAGTATTTCACCCACTGCCTGCAAAGTCAGCCCCAGATGTTTTTACCGAAAGCCCTGAACACTTCAGTGGAAAAGGTCAGGAACTTAAACTGAATTACAGTTTAGTTTATATACTCTAAGATAGCTTAAGGTTTTCTTCTGAATGTCTTAACACCATAATTAGTATAAAAGGGGACAAAATGACAGACGCATCTCAAAATGCTTAGAAACTACTGAATGCAAAAGTGACAATTTACTGCAGGTGCCTTCAAATGATGGATGAGAGATTTTTGTTTATCAAGTTCCTGTGGGTGAATGTCACTTATTTGTAGAGCAATGCATTATTTTCCCACTTTTGAAATAGATGAAATTTACTATTCTCAATAATAAAATAGGTGGTAAATGGAAGGAATTCAATACTAACAATGTCACTCAGTTCTTTGAATTAACAACAAAAGTTATTTGTGATGATCCAGCAGCTGGTAATTTGATTAGGTCATTCTTTTTGTTGTTGTTGAAAAAGCACATCACTGGAAATGAAATGACTATTTTCTAATCATTTGAGTAATTTCTCAACACCTACATAATATTTTCAAGTGTCTCTTGGTTAATGTTCTTCAGTTTTTATTATTTGCCATGTATATAGTAATAGTAATAATAATGGAATTAGAAATGGACTTTCTTTTAAATAAGATAGAAAGATCTAACTGAAGCCATACGAAAAGGCAATTTAAATCTATTTTTGCTCTCCGCTGTGTGTACATGGGGAGCATGTATGTTCGTGGGTGTACACACCCATGTGTGCATGCAAGTGGAGGCTGGAGCAATGTTGGCTATCTCCCCCTCTCCTTCTCCACTAGATGTCCTCAACAAGGATCTCTCACTGAACGCCGAGGCTGTCTGGCCAGTCGGCTCTCAGGATCTGTCTCTGCTCACCCATTTTACAGGGCTCACAGGTATGGATACAATCATACTTAACTTTTTACACAGATTCTAGGGATTCAAACACAAGTTCTTGTGTTGACAGAGCAAACATTTCCTACCCACGGAGCCATTTTCCTGCCTCCTATTGTATGCTTTTTTCCCCTTTGAGATAGAGTCTTGTGTAGTATGTAGCCAGAGATCACCCTGAACTCCTGATCCTTCTGCCTCCAATTTCCCAGTGTTGGGATTAAAGGCACATGCCACCATATCTGGCTTAGAAGAGAAAATTTTTAAGAAATGTGTTGTTGTCATTTTAAAGTTGAAGCTTTGGAAACTGACTTCCTTTGAAATATCTTGGAGGACCCTCAGAGAGTATAATACATATGCCCTAAAAAGACAGAAGCAGCACTCAAAATGCAAATAAATAAATAAAATAAAAAAGCAATGGCTGGCAAGGACTTTCTCCTTACAAGTTTGAGCTTGAGTGACATGGCATTTCAAGTATTGTTGTATGTAGATGTAATATTTTGTACTGCTTTCATTATCATTGCTACCATTCGGAAACTACTGTGGTTTTTATTGCTCCAAATGCTCCTTGGAACAATTCTTAATGTGTTCTGGAAAACAGCTAAGTAACAAACGAATGTCTGTGCTTATTAAGATAATGTTAAAACCTCAATCTGTTTCTTTAATGTCTGAGATACACAGGATTTATAGTGTTCCAAGACGGAGGATTATAATGGGAGTACTGTCTGGAAGTTAAACACATGTCTTATGGTCACAGAATGGATGGTGCCATTTCTCTGTGTGTTTAGTTCTGCTCCTAGGCAGAAATGCCATGGAGAACTCTATGGTTCCAATAGTATCACAACTATATCTTCTAACTCTAAAGACAAAGGAGGAGTTCATTAGCCAGATGCTCAAATTTCTTCATGCTTTTCCTCTGTCAAAAAAACTCCCCCAAAGTTAGTGTAGCACTTGGCAAGTGTAATGCTTCCAATACATTTTGAGGACTAATGCCAGTCAGTCACATGAACCTAACTGGGGAGAAAAGAACAGTGACCACTGTGCAGGTGTGGGTCATATCTAAGAAAACAACATTTTAAAGATATTAAAGGGAGGTACACTTAACACACCCACTATTTGGATATTACTATACTACCTGCATTTGATGTTAAAATTCTGTTTAAAAACTAATTTCTATCATGTACCCTATTTTTATACAACAAACCCAGTGTAGCAAGAAGATGAACACTTGAAAAGCCTTTGATGCCAATGGTTCTGAACAGCCAGGGCCCAGGAGGAAATGCAGGGCTGATCAAGATCTCTTATGAAACACATGATGCACTTCTGGAATGTCAACCTTTGTCTTGAACCCAGCATGGGCTTGGCATGAAGCAGCAAAGTAAACTTCCAAATTAGAACCTGCTGTTCACATGCCTGGAATCATCATAAACTGTAGCCGGGTAGGCATCACATGAGCCGTGGTTTTTAAAGAGCCAGTTTATCTGGCTATAACGTCTAAATTTCAGTGTTATGGCTGCTTCCCACTGATACCATCCTCCACAGGGCTGGTTCAGCTCTGAAGATGAAACAAGTAACAGGCTAGGCAGGGATATCTTGAAGTTCTCGGACACTCTGAGAAACAGAAGAGGGCATCTGAGTTTTCGTGTGAGTTGGGAGACTGTGTGTCTCTGGCATTCCTTCATGCCTGTGAGCAGAGGCTCTGACACATCTTTGCTACAGACTCCCTAAAGCTGCTGATTACACAGCTAGCTTCTCTCCCCATGAAGAAAGGGACAGGCTTTGGTCACTGTTAAGTAAACAAATGTACTGCCTCTGGGGAAGAAAACAGATTGACTAATTGTCTGTATTATCAAAGAGTTGGGTTTTCCAAGTTCTGGGTTCCTCTGTCAGGTGGCCCATCAACTGGGTAGATATTTTATATACAATCATGTTGACCCGTGGGACTTAGACACCTACCATAAGTGCTGACATCCTCAACGTTACTATGAATAATAAACGGCCTTATGTTCTGATCAAGGAGTCTTCCATCTTTTTGAACATCCAAGCTAATCTGTTCGCTTGCAAGTGGATAAAACTGCAGCCCCTTTCCAGTTACTGGCCCTTTAATTACGTGTGGCTAGGGTAAGGTCTCTCTAACCTCTTTCATTACAGTTATTAACTGTACTTGCCCATTCTCACCAGAGGAATTGAATGCAATTTTTAAGCCTCAGATAAATCACTAAAATATGTGATTTGTACTAATTAGGTAAGCAAAAAAGGAAAAAGGAATCTAAGTCCAAGGTTTAGACTGTCACATGATTTTCTTTAAAAAAATTACAAAGGACTTTCCTCAAATCTTCTTTGTTTTCTAGAGTCAAGATTTAAGATAATTAGTTTAGCTGGGCACAATGACTCGTGCTTTTAGTCTCAGCAGTCTGGATGGTTGAGGCAGGAGGATATGTACTTGAGGCCAGCCTAAGCTACATAGCAAGGGACAATCTCAAAAAAATAAATAAAAGGAGGGTCTTAGATATATAGAGACACGTTGTATCATCTAGTTACAAGAGTCCTGAAAGTGAAAGTAAGGACAGCTCAGGGTGTCAAGGTGCTTGCCACCAAGCCTGATGACCTGAGTTCAATCCCTAGGACCCCACATGGTAAAAAAAGAAAATCAGCTCCACAAAACTGTCCTCTGACCTCTGAATATGCACAATGACACACATACACCATCACCCCTTCCCCACAGACAGATACATACATACACATAAAGAAGTGTAATTAAAAAAAATGAAAATAAAGGTAAATAAATTTAAGGAATAAATTAAACATGATTAGTCCATGACACTGCTAAACTCAAACCTCTTTTTAAAATGGGAACTAGGTCTCTTACTTGGAGAGCAAAATGGAAAAACTTGGAAATCAGCATTTCTTTTCTGGTACCCTAAAAAGAAAAATGGCCTTAATTCTAAATTTAAATTTCCATCGGCATCAATTTTTAGAGATGGCCTTTTGCCCTCAGCTGAGCACTTTTACTGAAGCAGAAGTTTTGGCCCAATGCACATACCGCCCTCTCTAGATGCCAGGACTGACTCTTAGCCACAGGAACCCTGGGTGCGTCAGTCCCACCCCAGAGGACTCCTCCACAGCCACAAACAGAGTCTGGGTTAATTGCACAGACGCAGACAAGTGAACAGCTGTGGTTCCTGACTGAATTTACGCCTTTTACGCCCACTAGCAGGGCATGATTTTCTGTAAAAACCTGTCCAGATTCGCCGGGCGTTGGTGGCGCACGCCTTTAATCCCAGCACTCGGGAGGCAGAGGCAGGCGGATCACTGTGAGTTCGAGACCAGCCTGGACTACCAAGCGAGTTCCAGGACAGCCTCCAAAGCCACAAAGAAACCCTGTCTCGAAAAACCAAAAAAAACAAAAAAACAAAAAACAAAAAAACCTGTCCAGATTCCTAGGAAACCTTGACTACAGATGATCCCCGACTGAACCATACTTCCCAAAGCTACAGGTCCGTTTCTATTAAATGTCAATCCACCTGAAATACGGAGGACACTGAGGCTGGCGATGGTGTCATAAATCAGCAGTGAGCCCTGGAGCACTTCTGTGTGTCCCTGGATGGCTTAAGCAAAGTGCTTGCTGACATCAGTGCTGGCAGTATCTGACTACTCAAGTCTAGAGACCACAATCAGAAGTCTGACACCATTGCCCCCAAGTCCACCCTGCACACTGGTGACTAAGTGAAGGACGTATCGCACAGATCACTTCATTCACTGTGTTACTACACAGTGAGGTGAATGCTCCCAGCCTACTGTCCAGGTTAGCAAACTGAAAATTTCAGAGGTGAGTTCATTTGTCCAAATTCCTATACTGTGGAGCTTGATTGAGACAGACAGTTCCAGGCAAAAGACCCATCCAAATTCTAGCACTGTGTCATACAGACTCAATGACTTTTTTTTGGACATTCTCCTAATCTTTCATGCTCATGTCCATCCTCAGGGGCTCTTGACCTGCCATCATTTATCCCTGATTAAAACTCTCCTCTTCCAGATACTCAGAATACTTTCTCTGTATGCAAGCTGCCTCAATAGCATGGTCTCAGAGACACCTTCTATACTTTCCTACCTGAAGCAACTCTCCTCTAAGAATACCTCTCTTACTCTCTGCTACTCATGCTCCTACCTAAACTGACACTGCTCTGCCCTGAAACAATATGATGTATGTGTTCATTGCTGTCCTTATCACTTGTCACTAGCTCCTCGAAGGCAGGGTGTGGTCTCTCCCATCCAGCCCATGTAAGTCATGCTGAGCCCCATCCCCCTGCTGGATGAATGGTGAAGAATTCCAATCACTATCTCCCTCTGTCTTCTCTTCCTGGCATTTTCTTTTTTTAATTTTTCTTTTTCTTTATTTATTTTTATGTCATCCAGGGTAGGGTCTAGGCCCTCCCCCAAGAGTCCAGGCTGAGAGAGCATCCCTCATTGCCAGATGGGCACTCAAAATCTATTTGTATGCCAGGGATAAATGCTATCCAAGGTCCCACAGATTACCTAGGCCTCCTCACTGACACCCACATTCAGGGGGTTTGGGTCAGTCCCATGCTTTCCACACAGCCATCAATCTGGGGTCCAAGAGCTCCCCCTTGGCATTTTCAATATGTGCACTCCTCCCTATGGTGGGCTCCAGAGTTGGTAGATGATATGAGGAGACATCGTAGTACCACCTGTCATCTGGTTTTCCTTGTGATGTGCCACTTGAATATGCGAAGCAAAGATAGCTTAGCTGAAGGGCAATAGTCACAGCCTCATTACCTAACTTCATATGTGACCCAGAGAAAACTTCCCTGCAACTGTTCCTGGTGAAAGGACAGTTAGGAATGAGAGAAGAGGGAATAAATTAATCTATGGGCATATGAACTTTTGGATTGGAGAGCCTCCTGGAGATGATGGTGCTCTAAAGTAAACAATGGGTGGGGGGACAGGTTCTTAAGAAAGGAAAGTATGATGGAAGATGGACCAAATGTATAGGAGCTACAACTATAGGAGAGTCGAACTCACATAGGATTAGGGGCCAGCTGTGGTGATGGGATTTAGTGACATAGAATGACACTATGAAGGTGTGGACTGAAAAAAAAATGAATTACTGTTGCATACATTACATTGTATGCTGGCTTCATATCATTATGTAGTGAGAGTTGTTAGTAAATACAGATGTACAACTATGGTCCTCTAAAGAAAATAAAAAATAGCCACATGTATTTGTTTCTAAGTTACACTGTACCAGTACTGTAGGGAGGACTGAGTCTCTGCACAAATATTACCTCAAATGAACTCATGACATAATAACAACGGGCTCTGAGTTTTGGCTCATCTTTACTTGTGGAGCATAAGTGGATGTTCTCATAATATCAAGAATCTGTGATTCTATGCTGAAAAATTCTCGGTGACTAAAAGGAACTACAATGATGGTCAAGACCACCATGAACATGCACTGGAGAGTCAGGTTAAGATTTTGAACCTATGTTGAAGTGATGAACAAGACATGCCTAACTGACTATCTAATAAATGACATGAGTAATGGCAGTGGTTTAATTTCACGCAAGAGTCTTACTACTAGTTACACAGAAATGAACAAGAGCTCTTTTCACTTATGACCTATGAACCCCTTCAGTAGATGGGTGAAGCCAGTGGACTCCTTCTTAGAATGCTATTTTAAGTGCATAGAAGGAAATACATAACATTACTTGATGCCACATTTAGGTTCCTTCCTCCTAAATTCTAGATCCTAAGGCAACCTTGTTATTTCAAAGTTAGAAAACTAGAGGACCTGAGAGTGAAATGACTTGGGGCATCCACTTTAATCTAAGAATAGAAGCACTTTCCTGGCAGAAGGAAAGCCATGCTATGATCTAATATAATTAAAGAATGTTGCCCTAAGCCAGCTTATACTTAAGATTTAAAAAGGATAGTTTAAGCTTCCTTTCAATTTTGCTTTAGAACAGCAAGTACTTTCTCCTTTACACCTCTACTTATACAAAGGATTTGTTTGTTTTACAAGTAATAAACTCTCTAAACTCACACCAGGCTAATAAGTTTTATAATGCTTTCAAAATCTGGTATGAAAAGCTTGCTTCTAATAATATTTTTAAAACCCTAACTGGTTCTTGCAGTTTATGCCAAAGCTCTACAATACAGTTTTGAGTATTGAAATGGAATCCCCTGTGGCATGATTTCTTTAGGGAAGACAAAAATCACAGCACTGATATAGACATGAGTGACTAGCTCTTGGCAAAATAAACAAAGGGCAATTTTTTAAATTTTGTTTTTTCTAGACTGGGTTTCTCTCTGTAGCCCTGGATGTCCTGGAACTCATCCAGGCTGGCCACAAATTCAGCGATCTACCTGCCTCTACCTCTCAAGTGCTGGGATTAAAGGTGTGTGTCCCTATTACCCAGTCAGAGGACAATTCTTTAGATCCTCCCAAAGACACTAGGAAAATCTCTATCCCCAGGCCACAGTAGGATATTATTGTTCATGTCATGAGTGTTGATTTAGATGCAGGCCTCTGTCTCCCACGTCCCTGGACGACCATTCTGAGTTAGACATCATGGGATGGATGAGAGAGTTATTTCCTTTCTCATACCCTAAGACCTTTCCATCCTCATCTTCCCCACCCAGCAGCACTACTTTGGGCCTAGAATTCTCAAAGAGACTGACTCCCTCATGTTGTGGCAAAAAACAAAGGTGTCCAAGAAACCCCAGGATGACTTTCAGAACTCTGTGTCCAGTTCTTGGGGACTTAACAATGTGCCCTATGTGCCTCCCACCAGCTGGTTCTGAGCGTGACTGTCTCCCAGCTTCTTTTCTTTTTTCTTTCTTTAATAATTTATTTACTTTTATTTTCACTGCTGTTTTGCCTGCATGTATATCTGTATGGGGGTGTTAGACCTTTGAGTTACAGACAGGTACAAGCTGCCATGTGGGTGCTGGGAATTGAACCCAGGTCCTTTGCAAGAGTAGTCAGTGCTTTTGACCATTGAACCATCTCTCTAGCCCCCACTCCTTTTCTTATAGGCAAAAAAGAAAACAGATTTTTTAAAGTCGTGCCCAAGTGACATATTGTTCTACAGAAAGCCTCGTGATGCTGTGTGTCTGGCCGCAAGAGGACTTGCTTTGGTCGGGTAGCATTCCTAAGTTATTGGGTCCTTCACCCACCCACTTGAGCCGACTCTGAGCTCCTTCCTGGACTGCATCTTAGTTTAATTGTCTTTTCCTGTTTCTCTTCACAATCCAAATGTGGCCTGGAATGGTTTACAGGCAGAATTATACGGTGCTCACAGTAAAGCAGTAAAGAAGAAGCAGAAGATGCAGTTTTCTTTTTACAAACATAGTATCTGCTAACTGTTCTCCAATTAATAAACCAAAAGGAATGCACAGAAGCAACACAAACCATCACTCAAGGACTGAGTTACACTGTTGCACTGTCATTCACACTGGCACTGCTCTGTAGCGCCTATTCTCTCTAGCAAATACCCCATTACTATGCCCAACTCATAGACTAGAAACAACCGAGACTAGAAAAGTGGCTTGTAAGTCAATAAATTAAAGGTCTAGGATTAGAACCCAGGGTGTCTACCTTTTAACTCAGACTCTTCGTATCCCAGAACTCCAGAACTGAGTAACTCTACACAAGACACACACATTAATAGCACATACAAACAGAGGATTCATGGAGGAGATTTTCATGAAGCCTCAAAGGTAGGAAAGGCTGGGATTAGGTAGAGGGCGAAGACACTCCACGTGTTCTGTGTTTCTCGACAGGAGATGGGGCGGTGAGAAATAAAGTCCTAATGGGTGAAACATCACCACACCGGGCAATGCCTGCATTTCACTTACTGCGCGTGCTGTGTGGAGTTTCAATGCTCCTCAATGTAAATGGTGGCTCTAGAGCACAGTGCTATAGTCTTCAGTGTAACTAATAGCACAGATGCACGGATGCAGTGCAGGAAGGTCCCGAGAAACTGAGTTTCCCTCTCAGGGTTGGGTTACATCATGGTAGAGAGTTTGGAATGAGCCAAAGGAATCTGGGCCCACAGACCACAACCTGTGTGACCCAGAATCTTCCGCAGATTCCTGTTTTCTTTCCATAAAAGAAAAAAAAATAAGAAAAATAATTCACTATTTTCTTTTCATCTTGGAAGCAGTTGATTTCTCTGATACACTATAAAGTTGGCATGCAAGGAACATGGACAGTGCGAGCAAGGCCTGGGATGGAACTACTGGGAGACTCGAAGTAACTTAGTAACAAGAACATAGGGCTAGTGGAGGACAGCAGAAATAGAAAAGAAACAATAAACGCGGGATCCGTTATTGAGGGAAAGCCCAAGTATTTGGTCACTAAGAAAAACCTCCAAAATCAACCCTGAGTGGCTGCAGGCATGGCAACCCCATGGAGAAATGGGGAAGTGAAGGCAGACCATGATGTAAGAGGAAGAATTCAGCCTTGGCCTTGGCCTTACCCTGCTTGGCTGATAGTGAAGTGCAGGAGTTAAAAGTCTCACACTCATGGGGGCAAAACAGACCAGGAAGCTGTGAGTGACCAGAGATCGGGAGATAAGTGAGAACCACCGGCCTCAGGGAGGTCATGAACATCCGAGAAAACAAACACAAAAGCCTTTACAGTGCACCGGCCAAGAACATCTTTTGGTTTTCTAGCAAAAGAAATGAAAGCCACATGGTATTAATGAAATGACCTCACCTTCTTTTATAAGAAATGGATAGAGTGAAAGCTAGTCATACATACTGATAACATTTCTTAAAATGTCTCTCAAACCAAAAGATTAAATTCAAGATCCTTCACCTTTTCAAACATATTTTTCCATATTCACATCTATTCTCTTCTACTCCATGGATTATATTATGGTTATTCTGTGCTGCAGCACTTTAGCTACAATGAGACTACATTTCCCAGAATCCCCTTCACATGCAGTTCCTAGTGATAGTTTTCAGGAAAACAAATCAGCATGAGTTTGGAAGCCCAAAGTAAAACCCCAAGCCAAGCTTGTTGGTTGGTGCAAGGTCCTCAATACCATCATGCCTTTGGCCACTGGGTCCCCTTACAGGTAGTAGGAAACAGAAAATTTGAACAGATCTGCTTTTAGAACTTCTCCAAGGCCAAGCATGGGAGAAACATAGCTATTTCTCTGCAGATAGCCAGTGTCCTCAGAGCTGATGTGGGCATTGGAGCTGGCTGCCGTTTCCTCCCATACAATCCTAGTTTGCTGTGGCAGTTCAGCTGATTTTGCTTCTTCCAAACTGACTTAAGCTCCTCCTCTGCCCTGCAGATATTCCAGTATGACTAAATAAAGAGGCCACAGCCTTCCACAAATGTCTCTACCAGCTTCCGTCCAGGGCCCTGATTGCTAAGCCTTTTCTGATTCCTCTCCCTAACCTTTGCTTCTTCAGTTACCCAGTTATGTGATGTCTGACCCTATGAGACATTCATTACAGGCTGGGGAGCTGGCTCACTGAGTAAAGCATCTTCAATCCCAGTGTTCATATGATAAGATGCAAGGTAGAGGCAAGAGACTCCCCAGATGCTCATGGATCAGATGGCTTGCAATATGCAACTGCAAAGATACCCAAGAGATTCTGTTTCAAACAAAATAGAAGGCAAAGGCTGCCATCCAAGGTTGTCCTCTAATATCTACATGCATGCTGTGACATACACGAACCAGCACTCACACACAAGAATGCAAGAGCACATGTGAATACATGCACATACGTTGCACACACACACACACACACAGTGGTAGGATATAATAATAAAAAAATCCCATCTGTTTATCACCTAGAGTGATCACACTCTACTGCAATTACCTGCATGGCCATGAATGACCCAGGCCCTTCTCCACCTGACATTCCTTTAAATGCTGTACTGTGCGCACCGTGCTGATTCTGAAGGGATCACTAGCTACGAGTAAAGTATGGTGACACCCTCAAATGAATCTCAGTTTTTAACAGTCGTTGTGACAAAGGAGGAGTCGACATTAAAGCATAGCCTAATATAAGGTCTGGGGAAACCGTAGGCTCCCAGAGCCTGACCCAGAGTATCACCACAGCACCAAGAACTACACAGCTCCAGCTGATAAGGAGAGAGAGAGACCGAGAGAGACAGAGACAGAGAGACAGAGAGAGAGAGAGACTGAGAGAGAGAGGGAGTGACAGAGACAGAGAGAGGAAGAAGTAGTAGAGGGAGGGAGGGAAAGAAGGAAGGGGGAGAGAGACAGACAGAGAGAGAGAGAGAGAGAGAGAGAGAGAGAGAGAGAGAGGTCTAGCTTCTTTAATCTTTTGTTGTTTTGGTCTTTGAACTTGAATTCTAACTGATGCAAGTATTCAATATTTTCTTAAGTTCAGTTATCAAAGTAAATGTATATCAAAGACTTTTTAAAGAAATCACTATTCTCCTTTTTTCTGGCATAAATTGCCGTAGAAAAAGCACAAGAGTATTAATTAACTGAGATCGAGTGGCCACCTCTGCTGATGATAGGAGGCCAACATGGGGAATGTACCGTAGGCTAGTTAACTAGTCTCCTGGAAGATGAGAACAAGGTCTGATCTGTTCATGACTATTTCCCAGTGTGAGCGTGGCTCCTAGTCAGTAAAAATCAAGTCTCCTGACAGACATCACCTGAACACATAGCTAATGAGTTAGCAATGGATGGTTAGAGCATGCTTTCTTTCTAGAAATCCCTCCACATGGTGCCAGACACTGATATTCCTCCACAGAATCCCTTCATCATTGAGAAGCCTCTGTGTGCCTCTTGGTCTGGGACAGTCAACAGTTCCCTTTATTAGAGAAGTCGTATAACCTTGATCCTTATAGGTAGTTTCAAAATTAACGCCACTGAATGGCAGGATTGAAGAGGGGTGGAAAGAGGGAGGAGAAAGAGAGGAAGTCAAGGAGAAAGATGGAAGTTGTAGGATGAGAGAATCCAAGACGGGAGTGTTAGAGAAACACTACCCTTGATCTTAAGCTTTTTTTTTCTCAGTGACATGTGCAAACGGTCCTCCACAATGCCCCCTACAAAAAGGTTGAGACTTATTGTGAAGGGAAAGACTAAGCCAGGCTTTGGTGGCGCACCCCTTTAATCCCAGCACTCGGGAGGCAGAGGTAGGTGGATCTCTGCGTGTTCGAGACCAGCCTGGTCTATAAGAGCTAGTTCCAGGACAGCCTCCAAAGTCACAGAGAAACCCTGTCCCAAAAGACAAAAACAAACAAACAAAAGATTACAGAACAGAAATAAACTATCTTAGCAAGTCTGTCTCTGAGTTTAAACAGTACAAGTCTAGAAAACAAAAGAACCTTAGGCCCCTGTAAATTACCCACTTACATTGTGTTGTGTGGGACTAACCACACCTTCAATCTCCCATTTAGTGAAAAGAGCAGGAAATTCCCCCAGGAAATTGCTTTAGTAAATAAAATTTACTCAAAGAAATGATAAATTCTTCTTCCTATCTCATGATTTGCTTCTTATTAATCATGGAACACACCAATCATTGTGTCTTTCATAAAATCTAAACACTTAACTGTTTTTCCTTTCACCCATAAAGAGATTCATGTAATACAATGCAACCTCAATAAAGTTGCACTCATAAAACAATATAATACCTTTGAGCAGTGAATTCCTTTCCAGGTCTGATTCATCCCGGTCAATCATGCTAAAGCATGTTCACATGTGAGAATAGTGACGAGTAACTAATCCTTTGAACAAATATAGGCTTTGTGCTTTTCAAAAGCAAGTACACACCAGGCACTTTTCCACATTTGCAGGACCTCAGGTACCATTTGTATGCTCATTGGCTTCTTGTACTTACATGTAACAGAATTCTATCTGAGTAGACTGCTTGAATGGATTAAAGGCAATGCAAAACAACCATCAACTGAAGGAGCAAAGGAATAAGAAATGAAGCACTACCAGGCGGTGGTGGTGCACACCTGTAATCCCAGCACTCGGGAGGCAGACATGGGAGGATTTCTGTGAGTTTGAGACCAGCCTGGTATACAAAGAGAGTAGCCTCCAAAGCTACAGAGACACCCTGTCTTGAAAACCCAAGGTAGATAGATAGATAGATTAGATAGACAGATTAGATAGACAAATAGATTAGATAAAGTACTTACTGGGTCCTAGACCAATTGAAAAAGCAGCAACATAAACAAGCAAGCTGGCCAAGGACAGCCATTTGTAAGCAGCCGGGACAACTGCAGGGTCTGTGGCTATCTGGTGTTCAGTTTGGCTCAGTCCAGCATTTGGTAAAGATGTGATGGTCAACTCCCCTTTCTGCTCCATGCCATTTTCCATGGGCACAAATGAGCCCCTGCTGTGGGGAGTGACTCCTTTAACGTGTTCCCTGAGACTGCTGTTGCTAGTTGACAGGTTCCCTATTGCATAGAATACAGGCTCCCCCAGAGACTGATTAAGAGGACTATGGCTTCTGCAGATATTGGTGAGACTCATGTTGATGTTGAGATTCACAACGCCCATGGTCAACAACGAAGCAGCCATCACGGAGGAGCCAATGCAGAGGAAGGTTTTGCTACCAACATGGTCCACAAGGAGGGTTGCTGGGATGGTGCTAACCACCTTGACCACTCCAACTCCAGTGGAGGCGAGACTAGCTGCCTCATTGCTTTGGAAGCCAACAGACTTCAAGACAGTTGATGCATAGAATAGTATGTTTGGCTGGCCAGTGGTTTGTACAAAAAATACCAGCGTCAGGCCTATCATGATTCGTGTCCTCATGTTGTCCTTGGAGCGAAACAGGTCCCAGAAACTATACTGATACTCATCTTTCAAGGAAGATTTGATCAAAGTGAGCTCTTCCGTGGTGTCTGAGATCACTCTTAGCTTCCTGAGAACTTTGCCAGCAGCCTCCTCCTGTCCTTTCATCACCAGAAACCGAGGGCTGGGAGGAAGAAAGTACATTGCAATTGCTTGCAAAAGCCCCAAGGGAATCACAAGTCCAAACATATACTTCCAACCATTGGAGACATTGGCAAATGCATAATTTGAAATATAGGCAAAAAGGATTCCGATGACAATCATCAGCTCGTTCAGGGACACGAGAAGGCCTCTTCTGTGTTGGGGAGCGATCTCTGCAATGTACACGCACGTGGCAATGGATGACAAGGAAATGGAAACCCCTATAGCGATGCGGCCCATGATGAGAACCATGTAGGACAAACTCATTATCAAGACCAAGCTTCCGAGTCCTAGAAGACAGGATGACAGCATGATGGTGAGCCTTCTTCCATACCTGTCTATCAGCACACCTCCAGTGAGAGAGGCCAGGAAGGCCCCAATGAGGAGAGAGCTCACAACCATTTCCTGCTCATGGCAGGTCAAGGCTAATAGGGTTCTGATCTGAAGGAGGGCTCCAGAGATGAGTCCAAGTTCATAACCCACCAGGAGGCCGCTGATGGCTGCAGTGACAGATGTCAGGAAGGTAAACATGCTGCAACCTGCAGGCAGAAAAGAGAAACCACGAAGTCAGTTCAGAGAGGTTATTCCAAACATACCATATCCAAATGGAGACTTACCTTTGGGTAAGACTTTCATAACGCTGACTTTAGACATGCATACGAACAACCATGGTAAAGTAATACACCATGGTAAAAATAATACACTAGCCAAAAAATGGTAATTAACAACAGAAGGAAAAATCATTTTTTCTGTGTTGTTTAGGAGGGGTGTCATGGAGGCGTTTATGAAGTCTGGCTTCCTGCTGGCCAGGATGTTGGTGTTGTTTTTAGTCAAGAGTTAAGCAGCTATGCAAGATAAATAGTTGGCAGATGATAAAGACTACACAAAAAGATTACCAGCTGGTGTGTGCCTTTGGCATTGGATTAAATATCCTGATAGCCTGGTTGTTGAAGCCCAACCCAGTTCTCTAAAGACAAGCCTTTGAGGGCAGCCGGGAGGGAAGGGACCTCTAGAAAGAGGTGTAGGTTCCTGGCTATGGAACCTGGCTATGGAGCCCCGCAGAAACCAGCCCCAGTCTCTGGCCTTTGTTCCTGAGTGAGCACCATTAGGCTGTACTTGGCCTTTGCCAATGCTCATGGACATCTTTGAACCAGGAACAGAAGTGAGAGCAGGAGGTGGATGAATGCTTGAACAGAGGCAAGGTTGTATTGGGAATAAGGAAGGGAAAATGGATGCAGGGCAAGCAACCCACAATGCCTGTTGCTCACGAAAGGAAGAAGAAAGGCGGGATGCAACAGAGGTGAATAAAGGGGAATTGGAATTCTTTTTAATGATAACCTAGGGGAGAAAGTGAACAGTTAATACTTTTCAGTAACGGATATACAGATATACACACGCACATGCGCGTGTACACACACACACACACACACACACACACACACACACACGCATATGTATCTTTGCAATGTGACAAGACCAGAAGAGAACACACAGCAAGTGGTAGCAGGAGTTATATATAGTGACAGCCATTTGTAGGACAGGACAGAGAAGCGCTTGTCATGTCTCAGGTACAGTAAGAAGGACAGCATACATTGTGTGTGGCACATAAGCCTGCCAGTAGGGAAAGGCAGAGAATTTAGATAGTTACAGAGGACCCCTGTGTGTAGGGAAGAATTCATGGGGGACACCTTTCATTGTGTTCCGAGGATAATGGCTACACACCCACTGAGTTAGTCAAAAAGCATAAGCGTCGCAAGCTTTCTTGGCTTGGGAGGTACTAATGCTTCCGTAGGGAGACGAGGTCTCCAGGACCAAGACTGGTCACTGGTCCCAAGGACATCACAGACTAGAGATGATGTCCGCTCAGACTTGAATGCTCAGGCCAAACAAGTGTCCATGGCTGTAACTTCTCATGAATTGAGGTGAACTAAGCAAATGAGTTAGTACCTCAAATGCTGCTTTGGTTGAACAGTTCTCTACTTCTATAATACTCAATATACGTATGCATGTTTATATAGACTGCCTGGTACAGCATACTCTTCTAGCGATGGTCAGGAACAGAACTGTTTGTGTGTAGTAACAAGAGACATGAACATTGGAAGCTTTACTTTGGACTTACTGAAACGTTTTCTTCATTTACCCTGTAAGGTAAGAATGTCCGAGAGGAAGCTGAGTATCTGTCTATCTGAGGCACCTGGGGCCGATCAAGGCTGGAGAGATTAGTAACGGTGATGTTTAAAAGCACGGGAATAAGTAAGATCACTTAGGAAGACAGAATGCAGGAAAAGAAGTGAGGCTAAGACTGGGACCTTGACACCTCCAATACAAGGGCCAAGAACAAATGTGGAAAAGTGATAAAACGGAGCCGGATAGGCTGGGAACAAATGTGTGGGCACAGCTAGCTTAGGCTGAGGTAAGGCTATCTAACCCTGCCTGGTTTTAGAAGAGAGCAGGATGCCATTTAAGAAAGCCATTCCACCTGGGCACGGTGTTGTACGCCTTTAATCCCAGCACTCGGAAGGCAAAGGCAGGCGGATCTCTGTGAGTTCAAGGCCAGCCTGGCCTACTTAGCTAGAGCTCCATAGAGAAACCCTGTGTCAAACAAACAAGCAAAAATAAAACAAAGAAAAACCAAACCAAAACTAAACAAACAAACAAACCAAAAAACTATTCAGCTGTCCTGAGGTAAATAGGTCAAACTAAGGTGATCCAATCACCTCACATCACAGACAATCCCAGCATTCTGTGCCACTAGACTTTAGTGGCATATGTGAAGGGGACAATTAAAAACAAATAAACTGAGGCTAATGGTGTGAGCCCGTTGGTAGCATGCTTGCCTAGCATGCTCACAGCCTGTGGTTCAATCCCCAGCACTCCAGAAAAGTTGAGTTTGGTGCACATGCCTATAACCCTAGCATTCTGGAGGTATAGGCAAGATGATCAGAAATTCAAGGTCATCCTTGGCTACACAGAGAATTCAAAGTCTGCCTGGGCTACAAAAGGTTATGCCAATAAATAAATAAATAAATGAAACCATGAATAGTAAGAGATTTGAGGAAATAATAAAATAATCAATCAAATAAGACTGACTTGTAAGAATTAAACCATTAGATTAAAACTGAATCAGCAATTCACCTAGCCAGAAAATAACTATGAAGCACCATTACATAGCAGGCACTTTTCTCAGTGCCAAAATATATACAAGTACACATATAGAGAGAGTGTGTGAAATAAAACAAATATGGTATTGGCCTTCAAGAAATTCAACCACCTGGTGACATTTCTCTTATTTATTATGTTGGTTTGGTTTTACTATAAACTTAGTCTCCTACAGATCCATGCTTGCCTTCGGTTTGCACACACCCCTTTTCCCCAGATGGTTTTAAACATTCCCGTCTGCAAATTCCTCTACTGCAAAGAGAAGCAGGTGAAATTCTCATAGCTGGATAGGTACTCTGTGTGTGTGTGTGTGTGTGTGTGTGTGTGTGTGTGTGTGTGTGTGTGTGTGTGTGGTGTGTACAAATGTTAGGAACAACTTTTGGGAGTCCATTCTCTCCTTCAACCTTGAGATATGGGGATAAAACTCTGGCATTTGGGTTTGTGTGGCAAGTGCTTTTTACCTGCTGAGCTCTCTTGCCAACTCAAGAACATTGCATTAGCCGTACTTCCTCTTGCCATTACTCACAAACACATAGCTTCTCTAAGGACTTGTGCATGCATGTGTCTGTCGATTGGTAACTGGCCTTTGACACTCTGATTGATGTGACTGGTAATGCCTGAGAGTGCAGTCTTGGAACCAGCAAAAGAGGTGTTCACTGTGACACGGGTAGCCAGCGACAAGGTAAGGGTGTAGGGACATTGACAGCTGAAACAGCTTAGGGAACAGATTGTCCCCACCACCTTCCCTTTCCTTGCTTCCCCTTTTGGTAGATGGGAAAGAGTGTTTTCCTACAAATGGGGCTTGTGCTGATCCCTGGCTCCCTGACGCATCCCTGATGCTCTGCTGTTCTGCCTTTCAGAGATCTTCAGGGGGTCTGGTCTGGGAAGAACCGCTCCTTCCAAAAGAGGGGCCCTGGCTCCTGCTGTTGCTTTCTGGACTTAGAAGATGTGCCTCTTTCCTAGCCAGGGCACAAAACACTGACAAACGGGGCTATGTGCGGAGGGTCTGGAGGCCATCCCGGTTTGTCAGTGTCCTTGAGACCTGGAACAGAGTATAACTGTTCCGAGAAGAATGACAGCATTTCTCCATGAATGGCTGAAACATTTTACTTTAACCTTATACATCACAGCATGTTATTCTTTCTATTTGATCCATCTCTGGCTAATTTGCCATTAAAAGGATAAAACCTTGCAGTAGGATACTCTATGACCTCAGCCCCTTGGGGGAAAGCTTACTAAGAGTGGTGAGAATTAGGAACTTAGTTGTTTAAAACCTGGAATTGACCGCCTTGTGTCCTTCGAGGAACACTATCCCAAACTATTAATCTCTCCCTACTGCTGGGACTTATGACAACTGAAGTTCCAGTTCAATCCTGAGGCTGTCCCATGGGGTTTTGGATTCTAGTTCAGTTCATAATGCTTCCAATATGGCTACCTGTGCCTTCTCAAGACTTCCAGCAGAGAACATTTCCTGGTACTGCTTTCTCATATAAAAGTCATGAAGAGAGACACAGAGTGGGCTTTTCTTGGGTCTTCTTTTGGTTAATGATGATGATAGGAACAAAACGTTGTCCTACAGATGCCAGGAAGTAGATACAACTTTTCCAAGAAATCTATCTGGCCATCACCAGGCTGAAATCAGCTGCAGTCTGAAGTGACGGCAGGAGACAGTTTGTGTTTGTCAAAACACAAATGGAAGAGTTTGGAGGAAGCTGGGTGGTTTGAGGAGAGGTAGCCGGGGCCAGAGTGGAGAAGAACAAGACCCACCCAAAATTAATGTAAAAACAAAGCCTAAACAACAACAAAAGCCATTCCCTGACGTCACGTTAAAAGCTTGCTTCCAGCATCCCAAAGCATTTTCCCATGGCCTGCTCCCAGCTTCCCTTTCTCCACATTGCTATTCTCCGTACAAGTGCCACAGGGAGTTCTCAGCTTTCTAAGTGGAGGCTGGAAACCTCACGGCAGATGTGGAGACTGTCGGGAACCCACAGGCCGTGGGGTTGTGCTTGTGCCTGTGTCTTCTGGCTACCTTGCAAGGCCCATACCTGCATCAGAATAATTTTGGTGCCTTTTGATGCAGTGAGGATTCCTTCACAAGGTACTATGAAGATGTGATCACGGTCAAAGCTGCCTTAAGACCCACGGCGGGGCGGGGCGGGGGGGGGTGGCACACAGAGCCGGGTTGACAGCGTCACTGGGCAGGGGACAGCAGCGCTGGCTGCCACAACAATAGCCGCACTGTCTCTGCTCACGGTAACTCACATGAAAGCTCGACTGTGGCCCACGCTCAACACGAGATGCCCCATTTTCCACAATATTTGAGTTTCTGCCTGCTTTCTTCTCCCCTTTCTTCCCCAGATGCCAATCCCGGCGTATGCACATAATGGGCACACAATAGATACTTGCCGCCTGACTAAATCCCACAGTGGGCTGAAAAGCATGCCCGCACAGGTTTCCTTGGAAAGCAGCCAGGTGATTATACAGCTTGATCAACTGTGAAAGCTTTCCCGGATTTAAGGACCCCTCCTCCGCGTATTGTTCCAGAAAAACTTGCAGTTGCCCCTCAAGCGGCCCGCCCATTGTGTTCCCTGTTTTCGCTCCTCCGCCCTGGGCGCCTTTGATCCCATCTCATCTTTCAACGGCCACCTCAAGTGCCACCTCCCCTGGGAAGACCCTCTTTAGTGCTGTCATTATCCTGCCTAGCTGCATTCTGCTGGCTTGTCCAGCCCCACTGTGCAAAGATCTGTAAGAGGGCCTGTCTCCTGAGAGGCACTGGTGGCTGCACCTCATCGTCCTCACATTTCGGCTGGAAGTTACCTTGAACTCTGTTCTCCACACTTCCCTCGTCTCACTTAAACTTCTGCCCCTGGTAAGATAACTGGCGTTGGCTGGTGCTGTGAGCAGAAGCACTGCAGAATGCTCTTCCTCCATCCTCTCTCATGTAGCTGTATGACACACCGCTAATCTGCAGGACTTTCTAATTACACGCATGCTTACTATTGCACAGCATACTGCCAGCATCTCCAAACCATCCTCCGAGCAATTGTTGGCGTGTTACTAACACACCACCGCGGGGACTAGAAAGCTTGTGTGCATCTGCACTTGGGTAACATCAGCCCTGTGCATGAGCCTGCTCTGTGAGACTGCCGGCCTGCTCACGCTCACTGTTAGCAGTTCCCTTTCAGGGCCCAGGCTTTCAAATTCTACATCACTCTCCCAAGTACCAACTTCTCTGGCCCAGCTACACATCCTTTCCCGTTTCCAGAAACTTCCACAATCTTTCCCAGGCTTGGGAAGCTCTCCACACTACACCATCCCCCCACACACCACGAGGGTTCCTCATCTTCTCTCGGTGTTCCAGGAAATCTTACTCATCTTGGTGTAGTCCAAATAGCCCCACTTCTTCAGAACCTCCCCGACTTCCCTTCTTTGGTTAACATTAACTGGGTATCTGCAGCCTACAGTGCCCGATGACAGGCAGTCATATAGCCTTGTGTGTGTGGCCTTAGGCCAGCAACACGGACAGCAAGAGGATGCATAGCATGGGCATCGAGGCTCTAGAACGGCTCGGGATGGAGGGAGTCTGGCTTAGTCACATGAACTCCCGGAACCTGAGTGCACACAAACTTTTAGAGGTCACATCCATGGAGGGCTATAGTGTGGGGTTCCTAAGTCCCAGAATGCTGCTTTTTGGTTCTACGATATGTGTGGTGGCACATACTGGTCACTAGCTTTTGTCTAAGTCCTTACTTGCACCTCTAATTGTCCCTTTAGCACACAGCAAAGCCCAGACAAAACTGGCCTCCCTTGACAGCTACCATTGCTTAACCTTCCCAGGAAGAGGACAGGAACATCGCTTGCTCACTTTTCATTCTTCCAATCCCAGGTTTGACCCAGTGGGACATTCACTGGCATACTTCCCTGAAACAAATATTCTCCCTATTCTATTGGCAAGAGAGGTTCCAACTGAGCATTGTTATCTCAATACTTGCCTACGCTTGGCTTTTCTGTGGTATTTACTATCCCTTCCTGTATGGCTGCAAATTGTAACTTCCTTTCTTTCTCCTTCTTCATGCCCCCCTTCTCTCCTTCCATTCCTTTCCCTTCATTCCACAGCTTTCATCAGGATAAGCCTAGATGTTTGCTGTTTTTGAATTTTTCCAGGTAGTTGTTGAGTCCTTTGCTCAGAAAACAGTTCTTCTACTGTATTTCTGCCACAATACTTATATGTTAATTGCACATGTTCTTATTCTCTTCCATATCTATCTCTTTAGTATCTATCTTTTTTACTTATCCCCTTTAATAGTTTCTTCTGGTTATCCACCACACCATACATTCAGAAATTCCGTCTCTCGTGTGGCTTTATTCTACCTGCCTGATGATGGCCGATTCTCATCTCAGATCTCACCAGCTTTGTCTTCACCTCTGCACACTCATCCTGATCAGGTGTTGCCATGGTTTGAATGTTGTTAGTCCCGTAAATGTCTGTATGTTGGAGACTTGATGCCAGTGTGGTAATTCAGGAGGTGATTGTTCCAGTGGGCGGCCCTTTGGTCACAAGGAACCTTGCCAATGACAGAGAATGCTGGTGACAATGAGAGGGAATGCTGGGGACAATGGGGACAATGACAGGGTATGCTGATTTTTTTCCATCTCACACATGCTCCCAACAATATAACCTTCTGATCCCCCCGAAACTGGCAAGACTAAGGGAGGTCTGCAGTCTTGGACTTTCAGCCTCTAAAAACATAAGCTAAATAAATGAATTAAGCAAGCCCTGCCTTGGGTGTATAGTTAAACAACAGCCAACTAATACAGATAGCCCGTTATTTTTTTATAATCCATTGTCATAAAACTACTTTGAGAACAAAAGTAGCTTTCTAAAATTTATGTTACTGGTAAAAGTGGGGAAAAATTCTTCTCTATTGTATTTGGGATATACAGGCCAATTACCAGATTTTGAGTTATTTTTTTTGTTTGTTTCATTCATAAGCCAATTATGATACCTTTTACTGCAAGAACCCCAAGACCCAAAAACCTGAGCTTAACACATCAAGGACTTTATTTCAGTTCCAAAGGTATTCAATGAAGATGTCTCCAGTGGGTTTGGTGTCTCCAGTGATTTCCTTGTCTTTCCTCTCCCTTCCCCCGCCTTCCCCTCCCTTGCCTTCCCCTCCCCCTGCCTTCCCCTCCCCTGCCTTCCCTTCCCCTGCCTTCCCTTCCCCTGCCTTCCCTTCCCCCTGCCTTCCCTTCCCTTCCTCCTGCCTTCCCTTCCCCTGTTTTCCCTTCCCCTTGCCTTCCCCTCCCCTGCCTTCCCTTCCCCTGCCTTCCCTTCCCCCTGCCTTCCCTTCCCTTCCTCCTGCCTTCCCTTCCCCCTGCCTTCCCTTCCCTTCCTCCTGCCTTCCCTTCCCCTGTTTTCCCTTCCCCTTGCCTTCCCCTCCCCTGCCTTCCCTTCCCCTGCCTTCCCTTCCCCCTGCCTTCCCTTCCCCTGCCTTCCCTTCCCCTGCCTTCCCCTCCCCTGCCTTCCCTTCCCTTCCTCCTGCCTTCCCTTCCCCTGTTTTCCCTTCCCCTTGCCTTCCCCTCCCCTGCCTTCCCTTCCCCTGCCTTCCCTTCCTCCTGCCTTCTCCTCCCCTGCCTTCCCTTCCTCCTGCCTTCCCCTCCCTTGCCTTCCCCTCCCCCTGCCTTCCCTTCCCCTGCCTTCCCTTCCCCTGCCTTCCCTTCCTCCTGCCTTCCCTTCCCCTGCCTTCCCTTCCCCTGCCTTCCCTTCCTCCTGCCTTCCCTTCCCGTTTTCCCTTCCCCTTGCCTTCCCCTCCCCTGCCTTCCCCACCCCCTTCCCTTCCTCCCACCTTCCCTTCCCCCTGCCTTCCCCTCCCTTCCCCCTGCCTTCCCTTCCCCATGCCTTCCCCTCCCCTGCCTTCCCCTCCCCCTGCCTTCCCTTCCCCTTGCCTATCTTACAGCAGGGATGCTCTTTCCAGCCCTGGCCAGACTTAAATCACAAGTGCAGAACAGTGCTGGAAGAGCTAGGCTGTGGAACAGAACACTCAACCATCAAGGCAGCTCCTATGAAGCTGCTCTCCTTTGACCCCCCCCCATATCTACCAAATGGAGATACACAGCGGGGCCTCATGGGAGCCTCATCCATCACTCCTGATCTTAGACATCAGTGTGGCATCTTCATTTTACCCACTGCTGCATCTTACTCACTCACAACTAGTTCTAGTTTTCAATGCTACTGCCATTTTTCTTGGTTTCTATGTCTACATAGGTTTTCAATAGATGCCTAAGAGGAAGTAAACAAACAAACAAAAAACCCACAGCCATCCTGCCTCCTCACCTCTGATGTTTCTTAGCATCAGAGCTGTGGTAAGGTAAAGATGTTTCAAAGTACATGCTGTCTTATAAAGAATTCCCATGAGTGGCTATTTAACAGTTTGTTTTTTAATAGTAACATACCTTTTTTTTTTTTTTTCGAGACAGGGTTTCTCTGTATTGTTTTGGAGGCTATCGGTCCAGTCCAGCCTCGAACTCACAGAGATCCGCCTGCCTCTGCCTCCCGAGTGCTGGGATTAAAGGCGTGTGCCACCACCGCCCGGCACATACCTTTTCTTTTACAAAATTTCAAATACATAGGAATAGCCCTCTGTCACTGCATTTCCTACTTAATAAATATAAAACCAAAAAGAAATCATATGAGGATTTGAAGTTGCTTTCTATTTAAAAATGATTTTAAAAAATTACCCTCTTGTGGGTTTTGTTGTTGTCATCTTGCTTGTTTATGTTTTTTGTTGTTGTTGTTTTTGTTCTTTTTGTTTTGAGAAAGGGATCTCAGGTAGCTGGGGCTGGACTTGAACTTGCCCAAGTTTAAGGCCTGAACCTTAAACTCCTGATATTCTTCGCTTCATGTGAACTCCCACTTGTGGCTGGGACTATGAACGTGCATCACCACACCTGTCTCCCTTTGTGTTTGTAAACCCTTAAACAGGGCTAAGAGGTGGGAAGGGCATAAATAACATTGTAAATCCTATAATGGGGGTAACTATAGAGGGAGTTCTTTAAAAAGTTAGGTCTGGGTGGTCACATAGGCATTGAGAGCACTGCTCACAGGGAACTCTACCACTGAACAGACAGATGGACCAGGGAGACACAGGGAGAAAAGACCAAGATAATCCATACCATAAGGAAACATTTGGAGAGAGAAGCAGGGAGACATCAATAAAGAAGGACTGAAATGGAGCAATGGAAGAAAAGGCTAGAACATGGTGTCAATCCACAGGGACAAGGTTGGAAGAGAAGCAAGGGGGGCCAAATTTGGTGACGGACCAAAGATTTTTTTTATTATGTATACAGTCCTCTGCAGAGGGCACCAGATCTCATTCAAGGTGGTTGTGAGCCACCATGTGGTTGCTGGGAATTGAACTCAGGACCTCTGGAAGAACAGTCAGTGCTCTTAACCGCTGAGCCATCTCTCCAGCCCCTGACTGAGGATTTTTAAAAACACAAAGTTTGGAAGGCAGCTATGCTCACCACTATACCACCACCAGCAAGCCTTGGAAGGCAGAGACAGGCAGATCTATGTGAATTCTAGACCAGCCTGGTCTACAAGAGCTAGTTCTAGGACAGCCTCCAAAGCCACAGAGAAACCATGTCTCAAAACACACACACACACACACACACACACACACACACACACACACACACACACACACCCCACAAAATGTGCAGTAAACTTCCTGTGGTGGATATGACAACAGACTTTTAAGAACGTGCCCACATAATAGTCTGTTGAGCTCCTCAGCCAATTTCTGAAGAGCCTCTGTGGGTACAGGGTACAGGGACGGGAAAGGCTACAGTGTTCTTACAAGCTATAGCAGGGATAATACCAAAGTTCTACCGTTGTAAGGGAAGGGCAGAAAGCCAGGGAAAACAGAAAGTTGGGGCAGGAAGAATCAGAAAAGCCACAAGTTTCCTGCTGAGACTTCATGCCTGAGGGCAGGAGCAAAGGGAGGGAGCCAGGAGGCTGGAGGGTTTACTGGCAGGGGGTTGGGCCTAACTTCATTTTCATATTGAAACCATGGCGACCTCTCCTTTCCCTGCTCCAGACTCACTGCTCCCATCAAAGGGCAATCCTTGCAGTCCCTGAGTGAGTCATCCTCTTTTCTCCAGTTTTCTATCTGACTTATTTTTCTCCAGCTAGAATGTTCTACAAGCCTATTGGCCTCAGTTCTCAGTTACACTTTTAAATAAATGTATACATGGTGTGTGTGCTGGGGGGAGGGGCAGAGCTTGACATCAAGTGCCTTCCATCACTGTTCTCTACCTTGCTTTGTGGGACATGACCCCTAATCCTTATTGCTTCTGATGTGGAGCTCCGGACCAGGGCCTTGGACCTGGTGGATTTTTAAATAATTATTTAACAGAGTAACTTTTAGACCCATGTGACAACTATAGAGCAGACAACAAAGAAAGAAACACATAGTCCCTCTTACTTTAAAAAAAATGTAGAAAAGAAATATATAGTTGTAGCGTATTACAGAACCAAGTGCTGTAGACAAATATATCACAAGAACATCTATATGTCTAGCACCAAAAGACATCCTGGAAGGTATACTATAACCTTCTAGGACCACTGTCATACAGTCTATAGCCGAGCAGCATGATCTAGGCAGTATATGTCTTCAGTCACTTAGATTTTTATCTCTCAGATGAGCTGGTAAAAATCTATAGGCAGAGGTACTGTGCTGCTAGATTCTTAACTTGAAGCATCATACAGTGAGTCTTATACTCATGCTCAGTACATTTCTGGATGCAAATCCTCTTTTGCTGACTCCAACAAGCCCTTCTCTATTTTTCTTCTCCACTGACCAATCACAAGTGTACCATGGGAAGCCCTCTCTTGGGCACAGATGGTAGACAAAGCTCATCTCTATGGTCTTGGTGACTCCAGCGAGCATTGAGCTCCCCAGGGTACCACTGGTGATGACTCCTGTACTATACATACAGCATCTTAAGCTATAATATAGAGAGACATAATTCCTGTCTATTATGAATTATACAGAATTTTGCAGGCACTGTCAGTCAGCTGAGATCTCTGACAGGTGAAAGGATATATTTTATGAATTTATAATACCTTTTATGCCTCTCTGTGTATGTAGGCTTGGGTGGGGGGCACTAGGGGATACATTGGAGGTGCATGTAGAGGTCAGAGGATGAGCCCAGTTGTCATCCCCAGGAATGTCCTTTGAGATCAGGTCTCATTGGCCTGGGCCCCACAATTAGGTTAGACTGGCTGGCTAGCAAACCCCAGAGAACCTCCACCTCCCCAGTGCTGGGATTACAAGTACATACACAGTAGCTGGCATTTTTATGTGGATGCTGGAAATTTAGTTCAGATCCTCATTTCCTCGTAGAGAAAAAAATTAACATGAAACTAAGGGGATTCACTAAAATAGAATGCAGTCAATTCCTAAAAAAAGTTTAACCCCCAGGTCTGGATTGGGTAGGTCAGGAAGTTGAAAGAATGCTGGTTGTATCATTGGTCAAGATTTGGGATTCTGTGGTTGAAGTCTGCAATGCTACCTACTCTTCCTGTGACATGAGCATCAGGGCACCTTGCCTCTCCCTATCAGGTACCTGGGGGCCAGAAGTAAAGGCACAGCTGGAATCAGACTGCCTTATTAATTAGTGGCTAGACTTTGATAAGATCAGCCAAGACTTATACTTTCTGTTCCTCTGTGACCTCGGTCATAGCATTAAATACTATTACTCAATTCATAGTGTTGGGGGAATGACATGGTGAGCGTCAACTGTTCTTTGCTTGGTTTCTGACTCTCCACGTGAGGTGGAGTTAATCTTATTCCAGTGGTCATTATGAGATTAGGAGGGATGTTGTAGGAGCTGGAGAGATGGTTTAGCGGTTAAGGGCACTAACTGCTCTCTCAAAAGGCCTGGGTTCAATTTCCAGCACCCACACAGCAGCTCACAATTGTCTGTAACTCCAGGATCCAACATCCTCACACAGACATACATACAGACAAAACACCAATAAAATAAAAATAAATAAAAATTTAAAATCTAATTAGAAGAGACATTGTCATTGAAGTACTTGGCCCATGATACTCATTTCAAAGAAGTTTTTTAAAAATCTGAATTGATATAAAATGGAACCATGTGGGTAGCTGATCTAAAAAAAAAAGTTGACTCTACACCTATCAAAAGACAAAGAACTCTTTCAGGCCTGAGATGGGAAATTGAGAGAGTGGATTTATGGACCCCTGAACCTCATAAACAACAAAACGAGTGCCTGTGATGTACTCTTTCCTACAGTGAGCAACTTACATCTGTGGGATCCAACTAGTAATTTATAGTAAATACAAGAATGAGCATGCTGTATTAACTCACCGAAATGCTGACAGCTAAGCCTACACTATAGGAAACTACAGGAGCAAAACCATTTGACGTATTCGACAACTAACAAGAGCAGGAGAGATCGAGGAGCAAGACAGGGAGGGAGGGTGGGAGAGAAAGAGAGGAGAGAGAGAGAGAGAGAGAGAGAGAGAGAGAGAGAGAGAGAGAGAGAGAGAGAGAGAGAGAGAATGACAGAGACACATTCAGAGAGGACCACACAAGAAGCAGTTGACATCAAATCCAGTCACAAAGTATGAACATCACCTAGGTCTTCATTCAAATAAAGCATACTTACTACACTGTCAAAAAAAAAAGTAAAAGCTTGAAACAGTTTCTCCTATAATATCACAGGAAATAAAACGATGCCTTATTTATGTCCAGAACAATGACCATGGCTTTTCACAAATTTGTGAATCCCCTTGTTTTTAAAACCCACATCCTTGGATAGTAGAGCTCCCTCACAAAAAACATTTTTCTGTGAATTTTTTTTTGCCTTGTGAGTTTTTACAGTTTAGATCCTATTGGAAATGAAATATTTTATTAGCGTGGAAATGCTCTCTTGCCGTGCAAATTGATCCTAATTACAACATCCCCCCCCCATTCTTAAAAGGTCTTACACATCTGAAGCTTAAGATGCTATTTCAAGCAGGCTTCCAAATCAGCTCACCTCATAGCTGCCAACTCCAAGGTCCACAAAAGTGTGGAAACATTGTGTATGAAGTTATGTGGATGTTGCGTAAGGCCCAGAGCAGCGTGACTAGCTGACTCATGAGCTCCTCAAGAGAAAACTGCCTCCAAGACGATCACCATTGAGTGTGAAGTTAAATCGCATTTGTTTATTAAGGGAAAGAAATTCCTATAAGTCCAATAAAAGAGCTGTGCTTTTCTCCCTGACACTCTGCTAGAATTGCACAAAATGAGTCACTGTTCAAATGAAATGGAACCTGCTGGCATTAGAATGGTGTGATAAGTTATGTGCAAAGTACACAAATAATCAGTGTGTCACCCAGACATAGCCATTTAGCAAATGTGCAAATGAATGTGCTATAATGTGGGAAGCAAACAATGCCGTGAACAAACCAGAACTGGAAAGACATAGAAATAGCTCCCAGAAGTTTGTGATTTACGATGCTGGTCATTTGATTCCATTTCAGCTGAGAGCATTCAGTGTCTGTGACTGGAACCGAAATTGGATATTTTTTGAGGGACTACGAGATGAGAAATTGTCCTCATTTGGTATTTTGCAGAGTCCTTGGGGACCATTGAAGGAGCTATGCAGTTCTTCCCTTTCTCACCCCCAAAACTTGGTGCTTTTTAAGTCATTTGGTAATGCATTCCCATGCCAAAGACTGTTCACAAGGAAAACTGACATGGTGAGCTCACCTTCAGGATCTTATAAAACCAGTTGTTGCTCATACACTCTGGGTAAATGGCTGCTTCAACTCAGCTGTGGAAGCTCGTTGCTTACAGATGGGGGGCTGTGTAGAACTCTCAGAATTTTTTTTGGTTTGGTTATTTGTTCCTTTATGTGGCTCTGTAGACCAGGCTGGCCTTGAACTCACAGAGATCCGCCTGTCTCTGCCTCCCAAGTTCTGGGATTAAAGACATGAGCCACCCCTGCCTGGTGATCTCAGACATTTTTAATGAGAAGGCTAAAAAGTGCTAGGGTTTCTCTTACTGAGCAAATGCTGCCTATGATTCATCTTTCCCAGGCTACTTTTAACAAAAAGCTAAAATCTCCCCAACCTAGAGCTGCATTTTAAGACCAGCAGAACCTAGAGCTGCATTTTAAGATCAGCGGCTTCCTTTGCAATTACGAATATCACATTATTTGCTCAGGCCGCTCCATGGCATTCTTTTTTAAAGATTTATTTATTATGTATACAGTGTTCTGTGTACAAGCCAGAAGAGGGCACCAGACCAAATTATAGATGGTTGTGAGCCACCATGTGGGTGCTGGGAATTGAACTCAGGACCTCTGGAAGAGCAGCCAGTGCTCTTAACCTCTGAGCCATCTCTCCAGCCCCTGCTCCATGATATTTTGAGAGCTACTTCCATCAGCTAGGGAAAGGGCAAGAACACTAAGACGTGTCCCCTGGGACATTCATAAGGAATGTCCTCCCAAGCTCACCTGAGAGTCCAGTCCGCTACCACCAAGCACGTTCCTGGAACCTGCTGCTTCAAGCTACTGTGGCAAAACTGGCAGAGAGCAGGGCAATATTGAAAATATTTAGCACCTGGGAAGGGGCACTGGCCTATCAGAAGGGACCCTGGTTATAAAAACCAGTTCCAACATGCAGGAGTCAGCAAAATGTCGGCCTGCACAGGTGAGCCCCCAGGCTTGGCTGGTTGTTCCATCTAACACTAGCTATGGCCATGTCTGCCAACTGTCACAGCCTGGGTGCCTCCCTTTGCTGCTCCTGCAGCTGGCTGCTTCTGTTGCTGTAGCTGATCCAGGTTCTGTGGCAAAGGGACACCCTCTCTGCATTCTCTCTGGGTGACATCGAGTTCTTAGAAAGGGACAAGAGCACTATTTCTACGCGTGCCTTTGTGGTGGGACAAATCCCAGCATCTCCTTCCTAGGAGATCCTCAGGAACCATTCTCTCAAGCCTCACGTCTAATTAAAGTCCCAAGTTAGGATTTTGGTGTGATTTCCAAGTGAGGTTAAAAATGTCCAGTGTCCAAGAGGTGATGACTGGACCCAAAGGGAGGCATTTACCTTTCAAATTGGTCTATTGTCATAGAGAAGGCCTGGAGTTCATTACAAATTATGTCTCCAAATCCTGTCATTTCTTTATGCATGCCCACAACTCACAGGCATTTAACATTTAATATTTGTTAAATACGTGGTTTTAAGATTCAGTGCTTTTTTAAAAAAAATTGTTACATTTACGTGTGTGTGCGCACACGCATGCATGACCATAGGCACTCATTATTTTTACCCAAGATAACAGACCTACTATTCCAATCCATCTTCTCACAGTTCAGATCTCTATCATCAGCCCGACTGTTGGTTGACCTGACTTTCTCCATGAAAATTATTTCATTCCCTACAACTTTCATCCATGAAGACTCCCAGGTGGGCAGCCCAAGAAAGCCAGGCCAGCTGCACTCAGATGTTCCAGACTAGGCTAAGCCTGAGGGAGCACTCAGGACGGTCTTATTTACCAGCACCTGTTATCTATCTCAGTGCTCAAAGCTTTAAGGTCTTTAAGTCCAACCCCTCCGGGTGTTCTGATGAGTGGGAGTATTTTGAAGTCCCAGGCTCTGATACCTTCAGAGGGATAAAGAGAAGTCTTCCAGGGGTCTGTGAGTCTTGATCTGAATTTGACAGTTCCAGAATATTTGCTTCAGTGCTAAGAACCTGAACTCATACAACACACACTGCCCTTGATTTCTGACCATTTTAGGCAGAGGAGAGATGAAAACCAGTGATGAGGAGGCAAAGGAGACTTTGAGAACTCTCCCTGGCTAGGAATTTGGATGTCAAAATAAGGAAAGCATAGGAGCTGTGGGTGAAGGAACAGACACCAAAGCTCCGAGCCAGGGACTCTCCTAAATTAGTCCCGTACCAGCCAGCCTCTGGCAACTTCCCCTTCCACCCTGTGAGAGATGCTCTGGCCGTGAAGAGTCTCCCTTCACCTGTATCTGTCATCGGATCTAGGCACCAAGATTTGAAATTGAAGAGGGTCAATCAGAATGTGTCCATGAACGCTGTACATTTTACTGACAATGTATTCACTTTGAGTCATAGCTTCTTGGAAAAACAATGAAGTTCATTAGCTTCCATTCGTCAAGACAAAGCACCCTTTTTTGTTTATTATGTATACAGTGGTCGGCCTGCACGACAGAAGGGGGCACCAGATCTTATTATAGATGGTTGTGAGCCACCATGCAGTTGCTGGGAACTGAACTCAGGACCTCTGGAAAGGCAGCCTGTGGTCTTAACCTCTGAGCCATCTCTCCAGCATCCCCCCCCACCTCAAAAGCACCCCTTTTAATTAAAGGGTTGACCAAGGAAGACTTTCCAAAACGCTTTCCATGAGCAGGAGCATTGAGGGGCAGGTGGGAGGAGCATTGAGGGGCAGGTGGGAGGAGCATTGAGGGGCAGGTGGGAGGAGCTGAGAGTTTGTGGTTTTGTTGTCACTCACTGTTGGCTGATTCAGTATCTCATAGTTTAATCACAGTAACTTGGGTTATATAATTCATCCCCCTTTTCTCTTGTTTATTTTTACCACCTAGAAATACAGAAAAACTTTGAATACAGAAATATGCTGACAATCACTAAGCATAGTTGAAATACTCTGAATTTCCTGAGTAAAAGAAATTGTGTAAGTTTGAAATACAAGGACACCAAAAAAAGCACTTGGCAAATGTTGTTTCAGTAAACATCAACCTCTTGACTAAGATATAATCCCAATATTAGAGAAGGAAAAATTAGATTATTTCTTAAAACCATACATCAAGGCTCTATAATACATTTATTCATATATGTGTAAGGTTGTTCTCAGGTGTCAGGAGATATTTAAGACAATTTAGGGAACTCTAAAAGGTTAGTATTCATCTAAATGGAAACTATATTTAAACAAAACCCAAAGCTGTATTCATCTGAGATGCTAAAGAAAACTTTGGGTTTTTTTTCCTTCTACATAATGAGGATTCATTTGGAATCAAATTTGATAGATTATTTGAGGCATTCATTATTTCCTTACAGTGATATAAGCAGTAGCACTTTACATCAAAATCTGTATTTATGCTCAAGATATATCTGTACACTACCTTCCATGGAGATAATTGTGAATGTGCACAATGCATGATATGCAGGTACACTGTGTTTCCAAAGCCACCTTAAAGGCGTGTGTGTCTTGGAAGACAGGGCTCTCCCGATGTCATCCGGGTTGACCTAGATCCTCCTGCCTCCTACTGACATTACAGATGGGTGGTAAAACTTAAGTCAGTTTCTAATGGCTGTTGCAAAAGTCAGGTTGGCCAGTTACTTTTCCTCTCCTTTAGGACACTGTGCCTCCATTTAATTGACCCTTTGCTTGTTGGCACCAGCTCAGAGTTCTGCTGTCTCCTGCAGCTCATTTCTCAGGAATTTGTAGATAAGACCTGTCTGACCGCCAATCTGATTCCCTTTGCCTGCTCACAGAATTTCCAGTCAGCCAACAAAGCCTTGGGAAAAGAGAGAGGCCACGTTCTAAGATGGCCCCAGGTATCCATTCTTGACTAGACATGGGAAAGAAAGAGCTGGCTCGGCCCCCAGAGCAAGGCAGGAAAGAAGAGAGCTTCTCTGTTCCTGAGATGGGACCGCTTCACATCCACATGTGGCTTTGTGAATTCTGTGCCCAAATCAGACAAACCCACCACTTCAACATCCACGTCCAGATGAAAGGCAACGAGTGACTTCTGTGTCCCTGAGCGTTGGTGACTGTTTGTGACATTCTACCAGGCAGCTTGGGAATAATAGAATGTATGATTGAAGTACATGGAGCCAATGAAAGTGTTAACCGTAGGAAGGAGAGGGTCATTTATATGTGTCATCTTATAACACAGTTAAATGAATAAAAAGAGGCACCAGGAAGCAAGTAAACAAACAAACAAAAAACTGGTACATGTGTGTTTGGGGATTGTAACTGTGGAAGCAAAGACAAATACATAGGCTAGTACAGACAATGTAATGAAAACTACTGATGTTCTCTTTAGGGACGAGAAAGTACTCAACAACTCTCATTTTGAAAGGCAAGTATCCAGGAAAGCAGGGACAAGAAAAGGAGGCATTTGGGGCACAGACTAACACGAGTTAAAAAGGAAAATTGTGCTGTTCACATAACCAATGATTGTATGATGTCTACTTAGAAGGCTGTTTTTTAAAGGCGATGCTCACAACGTCCACTTGTTCCACACCGTCCATTTGCAACAATAAATGAGAAAGTGTGTGCTCACAAATGAGACTCTGATCCACCTTCCCAAGAAAGAAGAACGTATGCATTGCATTATGTAAAGCCAGTCGATGGAGCCCATGGCAGCAGTAGCGGGGTTGCAACTCAACGTTTTAGCACATAAAGTCCCAAGGAGACTTCAGTCCTCAACATGTACAACTCTGGGTCACTCCACGTCGCACCAGACCCTGTGTTCCTCTCTCCACGCACCCAGCGCGCTCCCGTGTGGCGCGCGCACTCGCACTCCCACACACGCACAGTCCCGAGGGGCTCACGGGGACGACTCTCCCCTCTGGCGGTCACCCGAGCCAGCCCCACCGTCTCACTTTACCTCCCGCGCAGGCAGGATGCCGGCCGCCGCTGGCTCCACAGCTGCCATCGGTCTCCGCCTCTCTCCCCTTCTGGTTCAGCAGATTGGGGCCCTCTGTGTTTTCAACAGGTACCATGGTCACGTAGAAGTTACAGCTTCTCCCTCGCCACCGAACCACCCCGACCTACCGCTCTGACAGCAGTGGTCACCGTCCCCATGGGCAGCATGCTAAAGAAGAGTGGGAGGGGTTGGGGGGGAAACCTTCGGGCAAAGCCAGTGTGATTTGTAACCAACTTTGTTTCTATTTCCGAAGGCTTTGCCCTTTTCGGTGACACAGGCTGTTGCTATTCCCAGCAGCCTATCACGAGCAGGGGGAGGGCCGTGTCTCCAGGATTGTTTTGCCTTCAGATGCGAGTTGGAAGCAAGAGGTTAAAAAGACTTGGGACTCAGAGGCAGTGTTTGGCCACCGGCTAGGACTAGCTCTTGTGTTCCCGCAATTTGAAAGAAAGCCTAGAAAAAGAAGCATGAAGATTTAAATGCAAGTCTGCAAGCCGAGAGTGGGGAAGCAAATACCCACAGATGGTATCAGTTAATCTCGCAGAGGAAGACTTTATGTTAAAGACATACCAGAAGGAACAATGTAGTAATTTTTCTTTTCTTTTTAGCAAGCCTGTTACCCTAAAAGTCATAACACGCACCGGCTTAAACAAGACGTAAAACATGTTTGTTTCAGCGTGATTTGGGGCTAGGTAAATGCCTGGCATAGTTTTCGCTCTAGGCCTGTGGGACGAATAAAGGCCTGCTCCCAAGTCCAAACGCATCGATTCTTTAGACGCGTTCTAGCCGGCGTTTATAGCAAAGCCGCCCATTTAAAAATGCACAACTGACCTGAAGAGAGAGCAAACAGTGGCTCTTCTGTCAGGTTGCTCGTTGGCTTGGCTGGCAGGAGGATACTTGCTCGGAATTCTGTAAGAGACAACTTGAGCTGTTGTAACATGAAACAAATCAGGGCACCAGTGGGAGGGGTGTTTTACTGGTTTGTGAGTGTGTTCTTATATAAACAGACAGGACATTTTACCTTCGGTTCTATACTAGCAAATCGTGCCCATTGAAAACCCGTGGCATCGCCTTAGAAATCATCTGGAGTGAAAAACCAAAATGTATGAAGTACTTGTAAGACAGGTTATGACAGGTGCATGAACCGGAGTGATTCTTTTCCCAAATAAAGCTTGTTAGAGAAAAATGAAAGCCAAGTGACTTGGCTAGGTTTTTAGAGCAGGGTGTGGCTCAGTGGTAGATCACTGGCCTACCACACAAGGCCCCGGGTTCGGAGCCTCAGAACAACAACCCACATACCCAGAGTTCTCTCATTCTTCAAGGCTACCAGGAGACGAGCTTGTCTTATGAAGCCTCATTCTCCTGCATCCTAATATCCCAGCCTTGTCCAACACTCCTTGACCTTAGGAGAGGCCCTGAAACACAGATTTTCATCTTAGCCCTTCCTCTGCAAGGGAAAGCAGGTCGGTACCTGTCTAGGCAGTGACCTGCTTTTGTTTATTGATTTCCTACACTTTAGATCACAACCAAGTTATCACTCACGCACATCTTTCCTAGTCACTAGTCATTTCTATATTATTCCCTAGGAAAGACAGGAGCAAATGGAAACAAATCTGCAATAATTCAACTCATATTGATTGTATACCTGCTGTATACATGCTGGTCATACTGGGAAGAAAAAGGCAAGCCCTCCACACACAGCTCATGCCTCGCTAAGAAAGTAGAAGCTCAAAGCTCACCTAGATTAGTGCATCAACACCAAAGAGCTCCTAGTACTGAAGAAACTGCTCTCATTTGTACCCAAGTGTGTTACAAGGTTTGCAGCATTTATCCGTGATGTACACATATTTATCCTCTCATCATTTTCTTTTGCCCAGAACTTGTAATGAACTTAGTTACTGTGGGATGGGAAAAATGTCCTTGCCTTGGGTGACTTATAAAAATGTTTTGTTTTATGATATAGCCCCCCCATCCCTCCCACACACACAAGACCTATGTTAACAGGAAGTCATGGATTGTTTGCTGTGGCCTTTGGGTAGGCGCAAGACAAAGCCAGTTCTAGAATGCCATAATATGAACGTAAGTGGCTCAGTCACCCTTGCTCTGGTCTTTGTAACTGCACTATTCAGGGACTCCATAGTCATAAATGGACAGTCAGGAAGAATAAGGAAACAGCGTGACTGGCCACATTGCCTCCTGGCATCTGACTCTGTTCCTTGTCTCGCTGTTGTTGGCCTGACAAAGGCCACTGGCTATCTGAAGCTCTGGCCTGCACCTGCTTTGTTCTCTTACATCAAAGCTGACTCTGCTGTGTGGCGCCAGGGTGTGCTGTGTGTTTTCAGCCCGCAGAAGCAGTTTCTCTGACCTTGTTCCGCCCTTCTGCTTCTCCTTTTTCCCCCAAAGCAATTGATAGAGATCACAATTCTGGCTACCCGAGGTTAGTCACAGAAGCTGGAGCCCTTCTTCAAAGCAGGCAACGAGATCTGTGTCACCTTCTCCATTCCCCCTTGAAGCGGGGTTTCACTCCATTCTCAGAAGGAATGCCACACACAAAGGACAAGAATCTGGACACACAGGTCCTTCTGAGACTCCTTTCGGTTGTGACCATTAGACTACACCCTGTGGTCCATTCACATTTCCACATTGCATTCCAATAATGAGAACAGCTTTCCGTGGGTCTCGAGAGCTTCATTTCTGGAGGTCCCTCTACCACATAAAAGTTTAACTAGATGAATGTGCCACGGTTACTTGGGTTAGCCCGTCTTTTGTTATGGTTGTGGGGGCCATGACTATCATGACATGATGGGTGTTGAGAAAAGCTACCCCAAACTTCTTCTGCCCCTACAGCTACCAGACTGATTCCTGTAAATCCAATAAGCTTGTGATTACTAGAATGTGAACTTCAAGAGGGCCGGAAGCTGTAGATTTCTGCATGTTCATTCGTCTTCCTTTTTCTGGCTCGTGGGAGGATACCATGGTGTACTCACTCAATAAATATCTGTGACATAAATGAGTGATCTCAATTAGAACTATTAGTGGGCCGAATGACTAAAGCTCCTTTGAAACATCGACACCCATATTATGGTTGCTTGTGACACTTTGTCTGTACCTTCACCTTTCTCTTTAGGGCAGATACCAGTGCAGGATGCCCCAAAGGAGTCTGAACCATTAACGCCAATCTTAAAAGCTACTCTCCCACTCAGAGAATATGTAATCAGAAGACAGGCATTCCATTGCTCATATCACCAATGATTTTGCTACATTCCACTTCAGACCACTGTTCATAGGCAGTGCTGCCAAATCTTCAAACACTGTGGCTTACAAAGTGACAACACTAGACGCTTTACTTTGTGAAGCAGTATTGCCTCCATTATGCTGAAATAAAACTCAAAATAAGTATCAAGCATGCCCCAGATCAAAAGATATTTTCCAATGTCTGATTATGAAAATTTCAAATCACAGAGGAAACCCTATATTTTATAATAGTATTTTATTGTTTGCCCACTTACCTATCTACCAATCCCTCCATCTATTGAAATGTATTAATTTTTGTTATAGTTAAAGGGAGGGTAAATGCCTTCCATGCAGTATAATTAACCAGAGGTTTCTTCTTCTTCTTTCAGCAAAGTTTTACATACAATGTTGAGCACAAAGCCTAAGAATGCCATTGTCCACATTCAAGATAGCACACACAGCCCAGTCCCTGGTTACCCCACAGACTGTGATCAGCATCCCAGAAAGTGTCCTGTGTCTCTTCTGAGCAAATTCCCACCCTGACCTCTGGTTGTTCGTTTGCTCTCACTGTTTGTCAAGTACATCAGTTCCACTTGTTCTGGATACACACACAAGGGAAGAGTGTGGACTCTTGTGCAAAGTGCAAAGCATCATTCGTGGTGCTTAATCTGAGATTCACCCATGTTTGCCCGTATACTATGAATTCATTCTCTGTAACATCAATTTATTCGTCCCCCTCTATGGACACCTGGGCTGCTCTCAATTCTTTTCTATAATAAACAGAGCTGTTATGAGAACAAGTATTTTTGCAGGACATAACATCGCAAGGCACAGCAAGCAGTCCAAGTCTGTTTGATTCCAAACCCACACGCTTGCCTTATATCCCGCTGTTTCTCTGTAGTGCATCAGTACATTTGTGTGGACATCTCTGGAGGTTCCAACATAAAAGGGCTTGTTACACTATAAACACAAGTGGAGAAATGCAATCCTTAGACAAACAAGACGTCCAGATACAAATTCAGCTCTTGCTTAGTCATATGTCAATTAATACCTATCCCGGCATAATGGTTTGGAAGGGCATTGCTTATGCTATCTGTATAATTTTGCTTTCTAAAAGATTCCTTGCTTATTTTATTTTGAAATGGGGTCTTGTTTCATAGCTGGCTGGACTGAAACACTATATGCACAACAGGTAAAGATGATTTATGGAGAAAACAAGAGTTTTGTTACTTCTAGAAGTTAGGATGGGAATTTCTTCGGAAGAGATGTGATGGAACGTTCCAGAATGATCATGTTCTTTGGTGATCCTTCTGCCTATGCCTTCTAAGTGTCTGGATTATAGGCGTCTTCCCCCACACCTCGATGCTAAGTATTTTCAGTGTTTCTTTCATGTGCTTAGAGTATTATGACTCATAACATTGTTTAAAGTTTCTTAAATTACAAAGTGAGCATAGATAAATTCATTATATGATCACTGAACTTACTATTATATATTAGTCATCAAAAATAAGACAATGAAGCAATTCAAGAAAATGTCAATACTGTTATTTTAAATAGGAAAAATCAGTAGAAAATTACATACTCAATATTTTCACACAAGCCTTCAAAAATATACATGTATATTGTTCAAGACTACTAGGGAACTTTGAAAATTAAAATAAAATATAACTGACATGTTAGGCTGGCAAATCATGTGTAAAAAATAGTGTCTTAAGGAGCTGGAGAAATGACTCAGTGGTTAAGAGCACTGGCTGCTCTTCCAGAGGACCTGGGTTCGATTTCCAGCACCCACATGGCAGCTCAAAAAAACTGTCTGAAACTCCAGTTCTAGGGGATCAGTACCCTCATGCAAACATACATGCAGGCAAAACACCAATGCACATAAAACAAAAGTAAATAAATTATTAAAATTTTGTCTTAAAAATTGTCTACAGCCTAGTGGTAGATGGTAGATGCTAGTTTATCATTCACAGGGGACTGGAATGAGACTCTCAGCAAAACACACACACACACACACAGTTTGCTTAATGTTGCTATACTATTGAATATATGACTATATATCTGAAGAAAAGTCATGCATACTAAGGGCTTCTGTAGCTCACTGAAGACAACAAATGTACTTAAAAGTATTTTTTAAAAACATAGCAAAAATGTCTTGCAAAAGGGTCAGTTTTTTTCTAATGTGTACTAAGGTACATTTAGGCTGTTCAGATTATAAATATCCTTTCAAATTACACCAGCATCTTCTCTATTAGTTTGGCCTCTGTAATATTTAGCTACATAAAATAAATACAACTTTCTCTTTTGTTAGCTTTTTAAAAAAATAAATTATCTCTAATATTTAAAATGTCCTCAGTACCATTCTCACACTGCTTGAATGGAGAGTATTACTTAATTATCTTTCCTTTAGGTTAATCTTCCTATTATAGAGGAATGTCGGGAACATTTGTTTAGTCACATGTAACAACAGGCAATGTTTACTGGAAAGTGCTGGCCTTTCTCATTACACCTCTCTTGTTTGCCAGTCAAGGAGGAGGGTACTGCACAGAAAAAATCAGTGTTTTCCAAATTTAAATAATCTGAACACCTGGAAGAAATTTAGGGCCAGAAAGCTTAATGAAATAAGACATTTCAAGCTTAAGTTCTTTTTGTTGTTGTTGTTGTTGTTGGCTTTGTTTTGTTTTTTTCTAGAGCATGTTTCTCTGTAACAGCTCTGGCTGTCCTGGAACTAGTTCTGTAGACCAGGCTGGCCTCGAACTCACAGAGATCCACCTGCCACTACCTGAGTACTGGGATTAAAGGCCTGCATTACCATTACCCTGCCAAGGTTAATTTCTTAAAATCAACTCATCAAGGGAAGGGTGTGGCAGCACACACCTTTATTCCCAGCACTCAGGTAGCAGAGGCTGGCAGATCTCTGAGTTCAAGGCCAGCCTGTTCTATAGAACGAGTTTCACAACATCCAGGGCTACACGAGAAACCTTGCCTCTACAATAAAATTAAATTTAAAGTGAATGAATACTAAATAAAATGAAAAGAAGACCAACTAATTAAGTCACTAAATTTTAAGCTTGTGTCATCTTAGATCTTGACACAGACTTCTCCTCCTAGACCCTCTGGCGTCTTCACTTTGAAAGGACCTGTGTGGACAAGCCGGTATCCTCAGCACAGGATGGAAAGGCTTCTCTGTTTACTGGCCTCTTTCTTGTCATTCATTCCTCACCTATCACAAGAGTCACAGCCAACATAGTTATAACAAAAGAAAGATGAGCACTGGGAAGACGGCACAGTCAGTAAAGCACACATTTTGCAGCCTTGAGGACCTGAGTTCCAACCCTAAGACCCACATAAAAATGCTGAGCATTACCACCACATCCACCAGCTCCACCCAGCAGACCCTGCACTTCCATTCTCCATGCACCCTCTCTATCCCACCAGATCAAATCTGGGTTCCAAATCCAGTACTCCAGCCTTACCAGGCCACCCATGCCACATCCATCTCCTCTACCCAACCAGATCTACTCACAGACTCCAGGCTTGGACTAGGATGTGCACCCTGCATACCACCCCAGTCCCCTCTGTCCACCTGACTACTTTCCACCTAAGCCATTTCCAGTTGCCAGGCCCAACCTGCTCATTCAGCCTTTGTTCTGCCCTGGTCGGCTCTGTCCCTAACAGATGCAGAACTAACAAAAGAAGTTCACAAGACCAGATCTCGCTTCACAATACCAACAATATGGAAAACAACATCAAGGATCAAGCCAGTATCTCCCCTCCCAAATTTACCAGTCCTATAAAAATGTTTACCAGTGAGAATTGCCTAAATCAGTAGTTTTCAACCTGTGGTTCCCAACACCTTTGGGAGTCAAACAACCCTTTCCCAGGGGCTGCCTAAGATCATCAGAAAGCACAGATATTTACATGATGATTCATAACAGTAGCAAAATTGCAATTATAAAGTAGGAACAAAAATAATTTTATGGTTGAGGGGGTCACCACAACCTGAGGAACTGTATTAAAGGGTCACAGCATTAGAAAAATTGAGAACCACTGGCCTAAGTGAACCCCAGTACACAGAATTTTTAAAAAATCATAAACTTTATCAAAGAATTCAAGAAGTTAAAAAAAAAGACACAAAGAAATGACTCAGTGAAATTAAGGAGAATAAGTGACCAAGTGATGCCCAAGAAAACAGAACTAAAAGACTGATTGAAATGATGAAGATCATCTAAGACTTGGAAATGGAATTCAGTCAGGAGATAGAAGCATTGAAGAGGACTCAAGCTGGAATTGAGAAAGAATTGAAAAACTAAATAACACCGCCAGAAAATTCAAAGAAAAGCCTTACAGACACAATAAATAAAGCAAAAGACAGAATATGGTGACTCAAAGATAAAGCAGAGGACCTCGACCAAATAAGCAAGGAATGTGAAAGATTGACACAAACACACTCTCATGCAAGAGAGAGATGGTGGGGTAGAGGAAGGAACCTACAGGAAATGATGGACAGCATGAAAAGACCAAACCTTCAAATAATAGGAATAGATGAGGGAAAAGAATCCCAAGTCAATGGCATAGACCAGATCTTTAGCAAGAGCATACAGAATAACTTTCCTAAACTAAGAAAAGACATAACCACACAGACATAAGAAGACAAATAGACAAGATCGAAAAATAAAACCCCCATGGCATATAATAGTTAAAATACTAAGTATACAGAACAAATAAAGTGTATTGAAAGCTGCAAGAGAAAAAAAGAGAACAAACACATGTTACATATAAAGGAAAACCCATCAGAATAACAGCTGGTTTCTCGTTAAAAACTTTGAAAGTCAGAAGAGCTCGGGCAAGGCATTTCAAGTCGTAAAAGACCATGAAGGCCAATTGAGACTAATATACCCAGCAAAACTATCCACCATAGTTTAAAATGAAAGAAATTCCACAATACAAACAGCTTTAAAAAGTATATATCCAACAACTAAATCTAAACAAACTATAGGAAGGAATATTTCAGACTGCAGAGAGGAATAAAAACAGCTGAGACTGTGGAAAGAAATACAAAGCTATAGTTACTAAAATACAAAGTAGCACTGAGAACACAAACAACACTGAAAATCAATATTGTAATAAACACAACACAAACATTTCAATAGTAATGAATGGCTGTCATCACTATCCTAATATCTGAAAAAAATAGACAAACTAAAACTAAACAGAAGAGGTAAAGAAGGACACTTCATTCTAATCAAGGGAACAGTTAACCAAGAAGGCATTACTCTCCTAAACAAACTCTTCATAAAAGATATGCTACTGAATTTGAAGACATAGAGTAACATCAATCCATTAATAGTAGGTGATTTCAATACCTCATTTTCTTGAATAGACAGGTCATCTAGACAAAAAAATAAGAAGAGAAACATTAGAATTAAATGATATCATACATCAAATTGATTTAAATTGCATTTCCAGAATATTCTATTCCAACCCCAAAGAATAATATTCTACTTAGAAGCACATGGAAGTGTTTCTAAAATAGACTATATCCCAGGACAAAAAAGAAAACCTTTGCAAATTAAAAAGACTGAAATAACTTCATGTATCCTATCTGACCACAATTAGACTAACAACAAGCAAATCTCTAGTAAATACAAAAACTCATGGATAATAAACAACTCATAGCCGCATAATGAATGTTTCAAAGAAGAAATGAAAAATTTCCTGGAACTAAATGAAAATGAAAACATAACAAAAAAATCTGGGACACACTAAAAGGGAAATTTATGGCTCAAACAAAATAAAACAAAACAAACAAATAAAACAGCAACCAAAAAGAAAAAAAGAAAAAAAGAAAAAAAGAAAAAGAACAAAGGAGCACATATTTTGAAACAAGAAGAAACTAAATCCTAACCCAGTTGACAAGAAGAAGTAATAAAAATCAGAGCAGAAATTAATAAAATAGAAAGAAAGACAACAGTACAAAGAGTCAAAAAATGTAAGAGTTAGTTCTTTAAGAAGATAAATATGATTGACAGACCCTTGGCCCAACTAATCAAAGAAAAAAAAAGATTCAAAGTAATAGACTCAGAAGTGAACAGGAGATATTACAACAGACACCAAAGAAGTTCATAATAAAGTAAGAGAATATTAAAAAAAACTTTATATCATCAAGTTGGCAATAACAAATGACTTAATGATGCACTCAAAAATTTGAAAATTGAAAAGAATTTTTAGATTCAGTCAAACTACCAAAATTATAACCGGAAGAAAATGACAATCTTAATAGACGCACAACAAATGAGGAGGTTGAGAGAGTAATAAAAAGCCTTCCAACTAAACAATGTTCAGGGCTAGATAAATTCACAGAAGAATTCTACCAGAATTTCAAAGATTTATAGCCAATCCTTTTATTATTTATTTATTTTGGTTTTATGAGACAGGGTTTCTCTGTATTGTTTTGGAGGCTGTCGGTCCAGCCCGGCCTCGAACTCACAGAGATCCGCCTGCCTCTGCCTCCCGAGTACTGGGATTAAAGGCGTGCACCACCACCTCCCGGCTAGCCAATCCTTTTAAACTATGAAAGAAATGAAGGAAGGATGGGAGGGAGAGAGCGAAGGAGGGAGGAAAAGAGGGAAGGAGAGGGAAAAGAAATACACTCAAAATCCTTCTATGAATCCAATATCACTGTAATGCCAAAACCAGGTTAAAAGAAAGAAAGAAGAAAGAAAGCTCTATAGGCCAATACCCCTGAAAAATATAGATTTTTAAAATGTTCAATAAAAGCCAGACAGTGGTGGCACATGCCTTTAATCCCAACATTCAGGAAACAGAGGCAGGCAGATCTGTTGTGAAGGTCTACAGAATGAGTGCTAGGACAGTTACAGCTTCACAGAGAAAACCTGTCTCACACAACAAATGCTCAATAAAATGCCTGCAAACCAGCTGGCTGGTAATGGTACATGCCTTTAATATCAGCAAAGACAGGCAGATCTCTGAGTTGGAGGCCATCCTGGTATACTGAGCAAGTTCCAGGACAGCCAAGGCTACACAGAGAAACCATGTCTCAAAAATCCAAAACAAAACTCAAAAAATTTGCAAACATATTACAGACATATTCAAAAATAATATTCTACTATGACCAAGTTGGTTTTATCTCTGAAATTCAGGGATGGCTTAACATAGGCAATCAATAAATGTACTATACCACATAAATGTAGTTAAAGACAAAAATCACATGATCATCTCAAAAGATGCAGAAAAAGCCTTTGACAAACAAACAAACAAAAAATCCAACATGCTTTCATTATAAAAGTCCTAGAGAATGTAGGATTAGAGGGAACATACCTCAACATGATAAAAATTACGCATGAGAAACCCACAGCCAACAGCATCCTAAATGCAGAAAACCTGAAGCAACCCCACTGAAGTCAGGAACAAAGCAGGATGTTTGTTATCTCACTCCTCTTCAATATTATACTCAAACACTAGAGAAGGAAATTAAAGGGATACAAATAGGAAAAGAAGTCAAATTATCCCTATTTTCAGAAAACATAATAGTATACATTAGAGATTCCCAAAGTTCTACCAGAAACTTCTAGAAATGACAAATAAATTCAGCAAGGTGGCAGAATAGAGAATTAACTTGCACAAATCAATAGCTTTTCTATACATCAGCCACAAACATACAGAGAGAGAGGTCATGGACATGCTCCTGTTGCAGGATATTCCATCACTCTGTGAACCCCGGGGGTCACATTATTTACTGAAGAAACCTGTTTCTAGTTGTGGTGTGGCTCAGCCCTAGCACACACCTTTCATCCAAGAGTTTTACATTAAATAAACTCAACCATAGGTTAAGAGGCAGAGCAAGCAACCAGTTGAGAGAGTGAGAGAGAGCCAGGACAACACAGAGAGAGGAAACAGAAGGGAGGGGCACTGAGTTTGAGTTTTGCTTGAGATGGTGTAGAAGGAAACTCTTTTTTCTAAGACCTCAGTGGAGGAGGAAGGCCCCTTCCTCTGCCTCTCTGCACTAGCAGGCTTTCACCCAGGCATCTGGTTCCCGGGTCCTCACTAGTGAAATCGAACAACTGAGATTTTATTAAAAAAACAAAAACAAAAACAAAAACAAAAAAAAACACTTCCATTCACAATAGACTCAAAGAAAATAATCTAGGATTTAAACCTAACCAAAGAAGTAAAGGATGTCTATAATGAAAACTTTAAACTTCTGAAGATAGAGACAAAGAGAGACATTAGAAAACTGAAACAATGGCAATCCTGCCAAAAGCAATCTACAGATTCAATGCTATCCCCATTAAAATCCCAGCACAATTCTTCACAGACCTTGAAAGAACAATAGTCAATTTTGTATGGAAAAACAAAAGACCCAGGATAGCCAAAACAACCCTGTTCAACAAGGCAACATCCGGAGGCATCACCATCCCTGACCTCAAGCTCTATTATAGAGCTATAGTCCTGAAAACAGCTTGGTATTGGCACAAAAATAGACAGGTAGACCAATGGAATCGAATTGAAAATCCGGGTATTAACCCACACACGTACGAACATCTGATCTTTGACAAAGAAGCTAAAAATATACAATGGAATAAAGAAAGCATCTTCAACAAATGGTGCTGGCATAATTGGAGACTGGCATGTAGAAGAATGCGGATCGATCCATGTTTATCGCCATGCACAAAACTTAAGTCCAAATGGATCAAAGACCTCAACATAAATCCAGCCACACTGAACCTCATAGAAGAGAAAGTGGGTGGTACCCTTGAACGAATTGGTACAGGAGACAGCTTCCTGAACATAACACCAGTAGCACAGACAGTGAGATCAACAATTAATAAATGGGACCTACTGAAACTGAGAAGCTTCTGTAAGGCAAAGGACACAGTCAGCAAGACAAAAAGGCAGCCCACAGAATGGGAAAAATATTCACTAATCCCACATCTGACAGAGGGTTGATCTCCAAAATTTACAAAGAACTCAAGAAGCAAGTCTCCAAAACAGCAAAGGACCCAATTAAAAAGTGGGCTGCAGAACTAAATAGAGAGTTTTCAATAGAGGAGTCTAAAATGGCTGAGAGGCACTTGAGAAAGTGCTCAACATCCTTAGCCATCCGGGAAATGCAAATCAAAACAACTCTGAAATACCATCTCACTCATGTCAGAATGGCTAAAATCAAAAACACCAATGACAATTTATGCTGGAGAGGATGTGGTGAAAGGGGGACACTCCTCCATTGCTGGTGGGAGTGCCAACTGGTTCAGCCACTTTGGAAAGCAGTATGGAGATTCCTCAGAAAAATGGGAATAAACCTACCACAAGACCCAGCAACTCCACTCTTAGGCATATACCCAAAAGATGCCCATTCATACAACAAAGATGTCTGTTCCACTATGTTCATAGCAGCTTTATTTGTAATAGCCAGAACTTGGAAGCAACCTAGATGTCCCTCACCCGAAGAGTGGATAGAGAAAATGTGATACATCTACACAATGGAGTACTATTCAGCAGAAAAAAATAATGGAATCATGAGATTCGCAGGCAAATGGATGACACTAGAAGAAACCATCCTGAGTGAGGTAACCCAGTCACAAAAAGAGAAACATGGCATGTACTCTCTCATATATGGATTTTAGACATAGATCTGGGGAGTGCCAGCCTACAATCCTATGGCCAGACAGTCTGGGAAACAGAAACTACATTTAGTGGCTGGTTAAGTACTGAGCTGAACTCAAGAAAGCCAGTATCAGAGAGGGAGGACTGATGATCAAAGGGATTAAGACTGGGCTGGTTTAACCCCAGAAACAGCTGACCAGACAAAGGTTAACTCTTGAATCCCAGGCATCAGCCTGGGAATCCAGCATGGGACTGATCAAGACCCCCTGAATCTGGGTGTCAGTGAGGAGGCCTAGGTAATCTATTGAGCCCTGGGCAGCAGATCAGTACCCATCCCAAGTATACACACGGACTTTGGACTCCCATAGAACAATGTGAGGTACACTCTCACCCTGAACTCTTGGGGAAGGGTCTAGGCCCTGCCCTATATGAAATGACAGACTATGGACACCCCCATGGAGGGTCTCACCCTCCCTGGGGGAACGAGGGGATAAGCGGGGGGATGGGGGGAGGGCACGGGAGGAGGGGAGGGAAAGGGAGAGGGACCTGGAACTGACTTGTGAAGCAACCTTGTTTCTTATCTAAATTAAAAAAAAAAGAATAAAAAAAAAAAGAAAACTGAAACGAATCCCATGCTCATTGATTAGTAAAATTTTGTCATTTTCTTTTTTGTTTGTTTTAAAGATTTATTTATTTATTTATTTATTTATTTATTTATTTATTTATTATGTATACAGTGTTCTGTCTGAATGCATGCCTGCAGGCCAGATGAGGGCATCAGTTCTTACTATAGACTGTTGTGAGCAGCCATGTGGGTGCTGGGTTTTGAACCCAAGTCCTTTGGAAGAGCAACCAGTGCTCTTAACCACTGAGCCATCTCTACAGCCCTTAGAATTAACATTTTGAAAATGACCATTCTACCAAGTGGCCATCTCATTCTTCACAGAAATAGAAAAAGAAAGACAGAAAGAAAGAAAGAAAGAAAGAAAGAAACTATGCTAAAATTCATAAGCCCCATTGACTCCATGTAGCCAAAACAGTTCTGAGCAAAATGAACAATGCTGAAGGGATTGCCAGTGCAGATCTCAAGGTATTTTACAGAGACAGAGTAATAAAAACAATGTGGTGCCAACACACACACACACACACACACACACACACACACACACACACACACACACACACGAAGACATGTAAACCCCTGGGACAAGATAAAAAACTCTAACGAGTATATGTAACTTCAGCCATTTAATGTATGACAATGATTCCCAAAATGTACGCTGGAGAAAAGAAAGCATCTTCAACAAGTGGTGCTGAGAAAACAGGATGTCCACTTGTAGAAGAGTGAAATTAGACCGATATCTACTCTCTTGCACAAAAATTAACTCCAAGTGGGTCAAAGATGTGAAACCTGAGACACGAAACTACTAGAAGAAAACATAGTGTCCTACAAGATAGAAGTGTAGGAAAGGACTTTCTGTATAGGGCCCCCATTGCCCAACAATTAACGTTAGCAATTGACAAGCGAGACTTCATAGAACTAAAAAGCTTCTAAAGAAGCAATCAGTGGAGGGGAAGCACACGGCATGGGTGGTTTAATTTAAAAAAAGCAGCTCACGAGAGAAAGACACCATGCAACATTGAGTTCAAGCGGAAGGGTTTTTTATTAGGGGAAAGGGTTCATAAAAGGGGAAAAGAGGAGGGGGAGACCAGCCTCCAGGGACAGGAGCAGTGGGAGAGAGGAAAGAGAGGCAGAGAGCAAGAGTGAGAGAGAGAGAGAGAGAGAGGGGGGGGGGTGGAAGGTGGGCAGGGAACATAGTGAATGCCCACAGGTGGTGCTCTTAGTGGCTGCAGCTGAAGGTGTGTCCTGTCAGAACCCCAAGGACAGGCCAGAACAGATGCCTGAATACTAACAATGACAGGGAATCTTTACTTAGCTATATATCTGAGAGGATTAATATCCAGAATATATGGAGAGCCCCTCCTCCACCAAATAGCCAAAATAATAAAAAAGCCATTCAAAAAATGGGCTTAGTACCTGAGCAGAGAGTTTTCAAGGGAGGGTTAAAACGACTAAGTAACCAGGAAAGGACACTCTCCAACCTGTTGAGCTAACTGCCTCCCAGCTGTGCAGTGGGCTCCAGGTGTCAGCTCTGTGATCTCATCTGTCTTTACAGGTGAATAGTACTCCACGGTATACATGTACCCCGTTTTCATTATTCATTCATCAGTTGAGGGGCAGTTAGGTAATTTCCATTTCCTGGCGATTGTGCGTAGAGCAGTAATGAGCAAGGCTGAGCAGTCCTTCGGCGTATGCTAAGGAGTTGTATAGCTGGGTTATACGGTAGGTTGATTTGTAGCCATTCTGACTGGGGTAAGATGAATCTTAAAGTTGTCTTGATTTCCGTTTCCCAGTTGCTAGGGACCATGAACGTTTTTTGATAGTCGATTAGCCATTCTTATTTATGACGCTTCCCAACACAATATTTTTATTGATTCTTTGGGAATTTCATACAGCACCCAGTCACACTCACTTCCCATTCCTCCCAGGTCCACCCCACCCCATACTCTGTGCCCGTTTGTTTGCTCTTGCATTTTGTTTTCTTTTGCATAAGCACAGGCAGCCGTATAGACTATGTGACTGGAACAAAGCAAAATGTGCTAATATAATGGACCGTGTATGTGCCCAAAAGTGGCCCATCCAGCTAAGCAGAGAACTTGAAGGTTATTCTTGTGACGTTTTAAAAATGCAATCATGGAGCTGGGCAGTGGTGGCACATGCCTTTAATCCCAGCAGTCGGGAAGCAGAGGCAGGAGGATCTCTGTGAGTTCGAGGCCAGGCTGAACCGACAGCCTCCAAAACAATACAGAGAAACCCTGTCTCTTTAAAAAAAAATGCATTCATGGACTATTTTCCTCGCCTCTTTTCCCATCCCCACCCCCTCCCCCTTCCCTTACATACTGGAAATTGAAGCTAAGGCTTTACTCATGCTAGAGAAGTACTCCACCTTTGAGCTATATCGTTATAGCCTTCTTTCTCACTGCTAGAGGCACGGCCTCATTAAGTTGCCCAAGCAAGCCTTGAACCTGTGACTCCCCTGCCTTGGCCTCTTCAGGGACTGGGGCTACAGGTATGCATTCGGGAGTTTTTTGCCCCTAGGTCTCTAACTCCTGTGGTTCATGTTCCATTATTCCTAAAGCAGGGACATGGCAAGGTACCAAGACGGATAGTGTCCCTTGATGTAGACCTGTCTTGTTGCTCCAGGGCTGTGGAAGAGAGCACGTGGGCTTACTTTCTTCTCTCTGTAGAGGGAAATGGGCTTTCCTATGTGACTGTGCCTGCTAAAAACCTCTCGGACTCACACATCCCCACTGCCACTCTCTAAATCTAGGCTGCCTTGCCACCTCCCTATAACAAGTCTTTCTCTGTCCTGCCAGTCAGCTCCCAAATAATGGCAGAGACTTATTAATTATGATATCTCAGCCTTTAGCTTAGGTTTGTCTCAACTAGCTCTTATATTAATCTATTTTCTGCTATATACTACCCATCGTGTTTCTCCTGTGTCTCCTGGAATCTCTCTCATGCCTCTAGATTTCTCTTCTCCTTCTTTTCTCTCTGTCCGGAAGTCCTGCCTATACCACCTGCCTAGCCATTGGCTGTTTAGCTCTTTATTAAGCCAATCACAGCAATATATCTTCAGACAGTGTACGGATATCCCACAACACCTTCCATTGTAGTTGATGAGATAGACCAGCCATTAGAGTCTAGGCTTACTTGCAACCAAAGTGTCAAACCTTTCAGCAACTTCCACTAGTGCTAAGGATTGATCCAAACTCCTTAATGATGATTAACATGCTTGACTGGCCTGGTGTGAGCTGACCCTGCAGACCCACCTCTTTCTGGTTCAGCTCTGCAATCCAGTCCTATCCAGGACTCTGCTGATCAAGCCCATGGGCTCTCCCTCCTTGACCCTCTCCCCCTCAGATGCTCTTCTCTCGTTACTCGCTGGCGCTCCTATTCTCTTCCACCTCTTCCAGTAAAAATAAACAAAGCATGGCAAGATGTTTCATGGGCAGAGAGGCAAGGGGCTAGTTGAAGGCACTCTTTTCAGATCCTTTCTCTCTGAATTAAACTGGGGACAAGGTATGTCAGCCAGAGTTGAGTTTAAGCAGAAAAGAAGTCAATACAGGGACTGTAAGCCTTATGATCCATGGTTGTAAGATCTGAAAAATCATTTCCAAGTATTTGGGAACACATCTCGGGACACTATCAACCTGACATGTAGACTGAACTCCTACATCTAAGCTGCCAAATTGAGCAACGAGGGCAGGAATGTGTTGCCATGATGCATAGTGCCAGAGAGGCAGAAACAGAAGGCTCATGAGTTTGAGGTCAGCCTGGCCTACAGAGACATCTGTCCCTAAGAAGGAAGGAGCCAGGCATTGTGGTCCACACCTGTAATTCTATCTAGCACTCTCAGGTGGAGGTGAGCGGATCAGCAGTCCAAGACCAGGACTATGCTACCTAGATAGGGCTGAGGGGAGGCAAAATGGCTGCTGTACAAAAATAAGGATCTTAGTTCACGTTTGTAGAATGCATGTAAAAGTGTGCGTAGTCAGTCACATCTAAAATCAAAGGAGCTAGGCAGATTTCTGCAGTTCACTGACCAGCCAGTATAGCCCAAATGGCAAGCTCCTGATAAAATGAACTAAAAAAAATAAGGTTCAAAGTGATAGAGAAAGATGCTGAACTTTGGCCTTTGGCCTTTGGCCACACACACACACACACACACACACCATAGGAAGGAAGGGAAGGCGAAAGAAAGGGGGGAGGGAGGGAAATAAATTCATTGCTTTATTCCAGGTTCAGGACTAGACTATCTCTGCTCCCAAAACTGTTCATAAGAAGCTATATGTGCTAGAATGCAACAGAAAAACCCAGGCCTGTCTGGTCCTGGAGGCTAGCAGAAGCTCCCCTGTCAATCATCTAACTGATTCTTTGAAACCGAAGGCAAGGGAGCCTGGGATATATAGATTTGTATTCTTTCCAGTGGGATGGAAGAGATAATGGAGGTGATCTGGGCCACTCTACTGTATGTGTTACAATGGCGAAGATCTGGGTTAATTGATTGTTTCGTATCAGGGCGTGGGAGGTCCAAGCTCGAGAACGTTAGAGTAACCATAGCCAGAAGAAAAAAAATCATGCAGAATATGAGAAACCAGAGCTGGGGAGATGGCTCAGTCAATAAAGTACTAGAACTCAGGGAAATGCTGGACGGGCATAGGAGTTTACCTGTCATTGCAGCACTCAGAAGGCGAGGACGGCATGAAGCTGGCTAGCCCGCACTGACGGGCTCTGGCGTCAGTGAGAGACCCTGCCCCCCCCCCCCCGTGGATAAGGTGAGGGGGATTGAGGAAGACCCTGATGTCAGTCCTGGACTTCCACATGCACTTGTGTGTACCCACATACATGTGAACATTCATGCTTATACCATGTACAATACACAGTCAAAAACAAAGGGGTGACTTCAGAGACAATGGTCCCAGGAGCATAGTCTTGTGTTGGGGTTTCTGTGAAGCCCAGCTGTATTTTCTAGTTCTTGGAATTGACAGACTAGGTGATACGTTTTCTCTCCTCATTGCTCCCTACCCATTCCTATTTTTCAGGTATCTAGTCTTCACTGGCCTCCTACACTCCAGGGTGGGGCAAGCATCCCTTCTCTCTACTCCCAAGGTTGTATTGCCAGCAAGAGTTCCAGGAAGAGTGTTGTCATAAGTCACTGTTCTGTTACCCCAATTAGCAGTCTCCAAGTGCCGAGGCCAAGGTCGTGACCACCTTGCTCAGACTCCTCCAGGGTGTCTGAAATCTTGAGTTGCTCACTAACTATTAGCTGAACCCTGTCCAGAAGAACAGGATGAAGAGGGGAGGGTTTGCACCATGGAACCCCACCTTACTTTGCGTTGATTCATTGCCAGGTGGTTTGAAGGCATATTCTAAGACTCCGTTTTTGTAATAGCCATCCCACTGGTAACTCTGCAGCCTCTTTTATGCCCTGGATTCCACATCTCTATAATGGGATAATGATGGTGCCCATCCATCTCATAGGGCTCACAAGAGGATTAAGTGAGTTAACGCATACACAGGATTTAAGCCAATATTTGACCATAGTTCTCCTTAGTAAACGGCAGCTGATATTGCTGCTGAGAGTTCCATGGATGTACAAAGTAACATTAAAAAATAACCAATGAACTAAGTAATAGCGGAGAGACTACATTAATAGCCCCTACTGATGATAAGGTTGATGACTACCTTATATAACATCCTAGAACCTTTATCCAGGGACTGATGGAAGCAGAGACAGATACTCACAGCTAAACACTGAACTGACCCCCTGGAACCCAGTGACAGAGATGGAGGAGTGATGAGCAAAGGGGTCAAGCCCATGCTGGTGAAACCCACAAAGACAGCTGACTGGACAAGGGGGAGCTCTTGAACCCCAGACTGATGGCTAAGAGGCCAACAGGGGACTGATCCAGACTCCATGAATGCAGTCTCAGTGAGGAGGCCTCAGAAATCTCTGGGGCCTTGGGTAGATTAGTAGATGAGTGTTCACCATGGCGTAAGAATGAACTTTTGGAGCCCACTCCACATGGAGGGATGCTCTCAGCCTGGACACATAGGGAGGGGCCTAGTCCTGCCCTGGATGAAATGACAGACTCTGGAGATTACCTCCAAGGAGGGCCTCACACTCCCTGGGGAATGATGTGGGGATTGGGCTGGGGGTGTGGGGAGTGGGGCTGGTAGAGGGAGAAGGGGGAACTGGGATTGACATTTGAAGCATGCATGTTTCTAATTTAAATTAAAAAAATAAAAAAGAAATTAACAGAATAAAAAAAAAACCAATGCAGGAGCAATACAACATAAACTCTAATGCTTGATCCTCATTTTGGGACTTTGGGAAAATTGAACAATCCTCATAAGTTCAATTTACTTATCTTTAAGACAAAGAAACATACATGAACTTTGGGTAAAGTGGCTAAATGTTTGCCCAAAGCCAACAGCCCTCATTTTGGCAATATTCCTGTAACATTCTTCTGGGAAATAGCAATTTTCTGGGCCTGCCTAAAAACCTATACTGTCCTCTAGCCAAGGAGCAGGCTTGCAACAGCCTGCCAGCTAACATACACCAGCCAACAGATAGGCTTGCAACAACCTGCAGCGGTAACTGGATATTCTAGCCTGGAACCTAGGGCTGAGCGGAAGAGTGAGTGAAACTTCTGATCTTGACTCCTGCCAAGTTTGCTGGTCCTCGGTTACAGTAGCCTTAGAGGCATTGCTACTTTGAATCTTAACCCAATTCCCTGATAATACTAGGAAAGTAAACATCAGCTTGGTCACTCGCTAAGGCTCAGTCAGAAGAATAGAATATGTCTGGTCTTGGGTAGAGATGCCACCCTCTGATCTACTCCACATACTAGAACATTTCATGCTGTCATCCCTCCACGCAGGGGTTCATCGAGGCTGGAGAGATGACTCGGTGATCAAGACAAGCATGTGTGGGTCTTGCAATTCTGTTCCCGCCACCTACATGGGAGCTCACAACTATTGATGAACTCGGCTCCAGTGAATCCAAAGCCCTTTTCTAGCATCTGTGCGCAGTTCACATACACTGTTTGCATACATATATGCAAGCGAACACACATACCCATAAAATGAAAATGACAGATATTTAATCCATCTGGATATGTCAATCACCTGGCTAAGAGACCTCTTTTCGGGAAGGCTGTTAATGCCTAAAGTCACGCTAAAGAAAGAAAAGGAGCAATTGCCCCTGTAATGAGATAATGTATGTATCCTTTCTAGAATTCCCCTCAGTGAGTCACTTACGGAGCCACCTCCAAACCTGTCCCAACTCAGAAAAGCATACCGTTTGCTTTTCTTTTCTTTTTCTTTTAGATCCTAGCTAAAGCCTACTCAGGTTTTCTCTGGCACTTTGATTTTTCTCACTCATTCTTTGGGAATACCTCTTGCCACGTAGCTGCTTGCTGAAAATCTCTGCCGCTGATCTTGGTGACCTAACGCATACAACTTCAGTCTTTCTCTTCGTCTTATCCGTCTTCCTCCTCTGACTCACAGCCCAAATGTTCTGTTGTTTTCTCTCAAGCAATAATACAATTGTCCTTGGGTGACCAAATAAGGAGTCTTTTTTAAGTTCTTTTATTTCTATGATTAAGATCCCAAGAGGAGACACCAATTTCCATGGTAACATATGGCAGGCTACATGGGATTCCCCAAAACTTCTGGTAACTCATCAAGATGCTAGATAGGCGGAAGAGATGCTATCCCACCTAGCAACTGTTGAAAAGGTGGGGGTGGGGAGACAGGGCCACAGCTCTCTGCCTGAAGATCATTTGTCTAGCTCCCATCACTTGAATCTCTTGAATTCGCAGGCTCTTTATAAGTCTCTGCTCTTTCCTTTGCCCTTCTATTAATTGTTGTATGGACAGCTCTAAAGCCACAAACACTTTTTCAGCAAACGTTAGCTAGAGTAGAAAGATTTCCTAACACCCTTTCTCTCAAGGGGTGTTAGTTAAGATAAAAATCGGGCAGAGGATTTTAAAATCGTGAAGGTAGTACACAAACACCATCTGTCTCCCTGGGCAACAGCATCAGCAGCCGGTAGAAGAGAATGGAGTAATGATGCTTGATCCACTTGCCTAGTTATCCGTTCAAACTCTACAGTCTCTTGATAAACGAGTTTAGAAGCAGCATGTGACAGCACTGTGACATCAGATACAGGAGAGATAAACCAAAAAGTTCCCCAAACCTCCTGTCTTTACCATAGTGTGACCCAACTCAACATTTAGGAAAGCCACACCCCCAGCTAGAGGGCTGCTGGCGAGAATGGTAACTCCCAAATGGAAGTTTGGGCGCTGCCCTTCCTTTTCCAGGCCTGGCAACAGCTGTCAGGAAGAGAAGCAGCAGGGTGTAAGGGTTAGGTAACATATGCTTCTCAGACTCCATCTTTAGACTGGTTACCTCATAAATGGCACTGGCCGAGAGTTCCGATCCTGACTCTGCTGATAAGCAGAGAGATACAGTAAGCCTGAGATAATCAGCTGCAGCATAAAGGCAGGAAGGGATCTGCTGGACAGGCACTTCTGGTCTTTCCCGAAGAGCTCTCGTCCCTCAAGGTGTTACCAGGAGTTCTCAACAACTGAAAAGGGCACGGAAGTGGCTAGGGAGACGGCTCCTCCATGGTACAGCACCCACCTAGCATTTGTGAGATCCCTAGTACTATACATACAACAACATGTGTGGGGAGTGTCTTGATCTTCTTCCAAAAGGACGGAGAAATTCTTCATACTACCCACTACTCCCAGAACATCAAAAAGACATTTGTAGCTAAGAAATTCTGTGGACTAGACAGTGACCAAGCACATGTCAAATTTCCCATATTTTTACCTCTACTCCTCCCCAACATTTCCCACCTAACCTTTAAAATTACACAGTTGGGGAACGCTGCTTAAAGATGTTTGGGAGTGGGGTTGGGGGTACAGTGGCTTAGCTCTCGGAGCCAGGACCTGCATTTTTCTCTTCTCTGCTGCCCCCTGTTGATGTAGTACGGGAAGGGCAGGTCTCCAGTTGTAAGGACAGAGAAAAGGGAACTGCAGTCCTGGAGAAATGGACAGAGGAAGCCACTTGAATTTCAGTGGGTTCTGTCATTGTTTGTGCTGTCTCTAAGCCTGTCTGGGTGTTTTCAAACCTAGAGAAAAGAGAAACAGTATTCAACTGGAAATCCATCTACCCATCCACTCATGAAAATACTTGCCATCGTTCTACGATGAGCCTGGTACAAAGCAGAGTGACAGGAAAGGTGAGTATAGAAGAAACATAGACTTTGCCGCATTGTCTGACCACCTTCACGTACCTACGCCTTGCCTTCTCTTTCTTTCTACATGCGAATTACAAAGACAAACCTGTCATCAGATTTCTTTATCTTCTCATAGCACGCACAGTAACCATCTTTCCACAGCTTTCCAGATCCCAAACACTACTGTGCAAGGATACTTGGTTTTCTGTTTTGTTTGTTTCTTTTAATATTTATTTATTTACTATGTATATAGTATTCTGTCTGAATGTCTGTCTGCAAGCCAGAAGAGGGCATCAGATCTCATTACAGATGGTTGTGAGCCATCATGTGGTTGCTGGGACTTGAACTCAGGACCTCTGGAAGAGCAGTCAGTGCTCTTAACCATTGAGACATCTCTCCAGTGCAACACTTTGTGCTTTAGTTATGCGGGGCTTCCTTATGGTCATATGATTTTCATTGTTTCCAGATTTTTTATTTTGTTTTTTACTGAAAATTGAGGCATATGTGGGTCACAGAATACACTATTTGAACCTACCTTGAACATGAGAGACCATTGCAAAGAAATTTTAAGTCTTCAATGTTAAATGCATGTTTATAGCCTGCTCTGGCTCCCCCCAAAATGGAAGGCTTTAGAGTTTCTACAGAATGCCCAGGTTCATGGGACAGTTTTAAAGTTCCTATCCCTCTACTAGCTTCACAGTAAATTCTTCCTAAGTGGAGTACAGTATTTAGAGTCTTGTACATGGAGTAGCTGAAATCCTTTGTCACCTCAATCATCCTGCTTTAAGGTATTTATTGAGGAATAAAAACCAAGTGAATGATGGGAAAAATAAATATGCCATTATCTCAGGCAAGTGGGAAAAAAATAACACCTCACAATCTGCTTCCAGTCCCTGCTGATTCTGGTGTCAAGGCAGCTCAGGTATTGTCCGCGAGTCTTCTAAATTCCTCGTTGCTTCCAGAACTCCTGCTTACCACTCTGGCTGCACAGACACAGCCTTTCTCTTGCTTTTGAACATCTGCCAGAACATCTGTTATCGGCCTTCTGCTAAAATGTGAAAGAATAAAGGTCCCGGGCTGGCTTTGGACTCACTGGGTAGCCAAGGAGGAGGACCTTGAACTCCTGACCTTCCTGCCTCCACCTCCCAAATACTGGCATTGGGGTCCTGTGCCATCATGTGTAGTTAAGTGCTTTGAGTTTTAGTTATTCAAAACCACAGAAGTGTCAGTCACTTACACTGTGGGTCCTCATGTACCGTGGTTCTGGGGTCCTGCAAGCACAGGTCTCAGCCACCTGTCCTAGATCAGGGCAAAGATAAGTGTCAAACGCTAGTAAACATGATTTCCTCTTCCTGCCCCCTGCAGGTGCATCCTTTTTGTTTTCCTCTCTACATTATGAAACATTTAAACACCACAGAGGCTATTAAAAATATAGAGCATGCTCAAAGTTGCCCCAGGCTCAGAAAATTCATTCATGAATACATTGTGGGGTAACTATATTCCAAGAGACGTTTTGTTTATTCACGACCGTAGTCACTGCTAAGTGCTTCTTACCCCTAATTCACCTATGGCAACAACCAGGGCAAACATTCTCTGGATTATCCATGAAATGAGTGTTTCCTGTTGTTACTTACATCCTGATCAGAGGATATGTGAGGCTCAGTTGCTTCTAAACAGTGGTCCTAAAAACTCTGCTCACAAACACTAGGAAAGGATTTTGAAAAACTCTGAACCTTTTCAGGCATGTTAAAGCTGATATCTAACAAAAACCAGAAATTGAGGACCATTTTAAAAATTAACATTTATCTATTTTGTAGGGCCTGTGTATGGGTGCGCTCATTCTCTGTCCATCACCTGGGTTCCAGAAAGCAAGCTGAAGTCCGCAGGTGTGTCGCCAAACACCTTTGCCTTTTGAGCATCGTGACAGACCCTAGATTTTCATTGTAAATCGAATGGTGCAAAGTGTGTTTCCCCTGCATACTGTATATGTTATTTAAATGTTAATTAAAATGTGAATTGTAGATTCAACTTGTATATAACACCTGCCACATAAGCAGTTGACGATGCTTATCGCTGCCCCCCCCAAGGAAATGCTCTGGCTTGTTTTTTAATTTAAATAATAGCATGATGGTACTCTGTGACTTGTCTTCTCACTTCTGAGTTCTTGTTCTAAACTTGATTGACGCTAGATAGAAAGCAAGGATGGGGTTTAACATGAGATGAGCTTGACGCTTCAGGTTCACAGGAGAAGCAAACAATCCCAACACCCAACTCATACCAAAATATGTGAAGAAGCAGCTGGAGTTGTGGACCTGGCGAGAGCTGGGGGGAGACCCATTGTTAGGAGAAGAAGCCAGCTGAAAAGGCTTCATTGACATGCATGAAATTGTCGTGTAAATACTATATGATTCAACCAGTAACATTTCAGAAACGACAAGCTAAGGAGACAGTAATGGGTTCAGTGATTGCCAGGGATTGTGGGGAGGGAGAAACTTGAATAGACAGAAGGGCATAGGGAATTCTGAGATAATGGTACTCTTGAATGTGAGACTACAATGACCATGCATGATTTTCACCTTGGCCCAGGTCCAGAAAATGTGCCACCACGGGAGAGTCCCAGTGTTAACTGACTTCTGATGTCACTGATACAGTGATGCAGATTTGTCTAATGTGACAAAGGTGCCACTCTGATATGGAGTGTTAATACTGAGAGAGATTATATTGTGGGTATGTAGAAGGAATCCTTTTCATTTTTGCTCAATTTTATTGGGAACATACAAAAGAGGGAAGGGGGTGGAATTTGACCAGCCTCAGTTTAAGCAGATACAGCAATGTCTCACAAGCATAGGAAGCCAGATTAAGTCACTCTGGCTTAGGGAACCTATGGCAACGCTAGTCTACGTGTGCTTACTTGTCTTGCTAGTGCAAAAGGAGGCAATCCTCTCTGGCCTGGTGGTGCAACTCCAGTGATCATGAGAGGGTCCAGTCAGGTAGACATGATCAAGACATCATTTACACAAAGGAAAGTCTCAAAGAACAAATTTTAAAAAATTGTTTGTTTTTTTGTTGTTTGTTTTTCGAGACAAGACTTCTCTGTTTAACAGCTCTGGCTGTCCTGGAACTGGCTTTGTAGACCAGGCAGGCCTCGAACTCACTGAGATCTGCCTGCCTCTGACCCCCAAGCACTGGAATAAAAAACGTGGGCCACCACAGCCAGGTATAAAAGTTAATTTTAAGGAATAAAAACAAAAACAAAAACTTCAAAGTTAGAAATGGGAGTGGATGGAAGGATGGCACAGGTTTCTTCCTTTCCAACTCCAGGAAAGAAAGGGCCAGGAGTTCCAAACCAAGACCGATCGCCTGAGAGCTGCCGCAGGAGCCCGGCAGTGAGAGTTAGCCAACAAGGTATCACCCGGATCTGCACATTGGACACAAGGTGGCAGCTGGTCCCAGCTGGACTGTGGGGAGTCGAGGCGATGATGGTCCGTGTGTCGGAAAAGGATCAGGTGAAAGGTTGATAGTCATCTGAAGATCCACCGCACCTCAGCCTCTGTAAACCCTTACCGCAGTCAGTCCACAGGCTTCAGGGGGCCTGACCGACTGGGGATCCCGCCTCTTCCTGTGCTCACGGGAACCACACGAAGCCTCCCTACTGAGGAGCCAGGAAGGAGCATAAGGCAGTCGACAGAAGAGAACTGAAAAGCAGCAATGCTTACCGAGAGGCCCTGTGCGGGCGGGCGGGCGGGAGGGAGGGGCGGGCGCTGGCCCCTGGCCTAGGGGACAAGAATGCTCTGACCATCCTTGCTCTTACAGAGGCTGAAGGAATTACTCTGTGTGCTCAGGTCTGACTTTAAGGCCCTCTTGTATGAATAGCTGTATCAGATATGTGGGGTTCAAAACAATGGAATATGAAGACTCACCCAGTCACTTTTTGCCTTTCAACTTTACAAATGCCATGACTTGCACCTAGATAATTTCGAGATAACAGAAGCTGGCCCCTGCCCCCAGTCACGCAGAGGGTTTGGGGTACCTTCCCCGGGGCTTGGGGGGGGGTGGAGGTGGGGTACTGGTAATCAGCCAGGAAGCAGTTGTGACCAGGGACTGAGAAAATGCGGCTCCTGGCTTCGTTTAGCCTCCGTCCAGACGAATGGATCGTGCCGGGTTTTGCAGAGAAGGACCTGGGTTGTGCAGAAGACAGGTGAGTTTATGAAGCTGACGCACATCCTCAGAACACGTACATTACCCAGAGACCTTAGCGGTAGACTATTTCTCCCCCCTTTGGAGGCTGGGAGTGGAAAATTAAGGTGAACGCTGCTGGGGAGAGCTCTTTCTTGCCATTTCTGACTTGGGTTTGCGAGCAATCTATGGTTTCCTTGGCCGTCACTGTCACTTGGCATAGGAAGACCTACAGGTCTGTGCCCCTTTTTCTTTTAAGAAGGACGTCAGTCACATTCCATGATACCTTCTTAACTACTTACACTTTTGAAGGCCCTATTTGCAAATGTTACAGTCTGACGTTCCAGTACGTGAATTTGGGGGGGGGCATTGTTCAAGCAAGTACTGAAGGGAAGAGTCAATACATAGGTGAAGCAGTTCCCTCACAAATGGGTCCTTGAGAATTTGGGAGGAGACAAGGATTGTTGTGGTGCCCCAAATGGTTATCTGGATTCTTATGGTATGTGCCCATAACTAGCTTCAACCCACGCAATTGAAGGTCATGTTTTGCTTGTTTCTTCTTGGTGCTGGGAATCAAACTCGGGGCTTTGCACATGCTCAGCAAGTTCTTCACTGTTGAGCTGTATCGTCATCAAATTGCTGATTAAAAGCAAAACAAAACAAAACTTGATTCTTGGATAATTGATCAGTGAGGCTGAGTGAGGACTTCATTTTTATATTTCTGTGTTTTGGAGACAAGACCTCACTCTGTTGTCCTGCATGACCTGGAACTCACTATGTAGGCTAAGCGGGTCTGGAACCTTTGGCAACCCTCAGTCTTCCAGGCTCAGCCTCCCAATTGCTGGGATTATAGCCATGTCCCTCCACATCTGGCTCCTAAGTGAGGACTTCCCTAAGTCTTCACTGATAAACAGAAGATCTTTGGATTGTCTTCCTGTGAGCGTCTCAAGTAGCACAGGCTGGCCTTGAACTCACCGTGTCACCGTGCTTACCAAGGTGACCTTAAACTCTTCATTCTTCTGACTCTCCCTCCCCAGTATTGGGATTGCAGATGTGAGCTAGCACAACCAGATTCTATGAAATATTTTTAGAATTATTGTACAATGCTTCAGAACCCTTGGGCAATGCTACATAAAATATTGACAAAAATGTCAGAAGAGAATCCAAAACCAACCTTGCTGAAGCAGTTTTGCTTTGTGTCATAGGAGAAGGCCATGAAGGGAAGCAACCAGTACTGATCTTTAAGGCGCTAACCTAGACTCTGACTTGTTTAGAAAAGAAAAATATCCCTTTTCTTGGAAACAAAAGCTACTGTCTTCCAAGGTAGCAATGCTTTCTGACTTGCAGACTGAGTTGTTGGAACTCAGGGTGGGAAAAGTTCCTGGTAGAAATCAATGAAAAAAATAAACCACTGCAGGTCGTAGGTGGGGACAAGTGTGAATTAAGTAGATTGTCCTATGGTGACAGACATCAATTGATGACATTTCTTAGAAATTCTAGCTTCTAAGAAATGCTCCAACAGAGTGCTACATGCCGGGTGGTGGTGGCGCACACCTTTAATCCCAGCACTCGGGATGCAGAGGCAGGTGGATCTCTGTGAGTTGAGGCCAGCTTGGTCTACAAGAGCTAGTTCCAGGACAGCTTACTAAGCCACAGAGAAGCCCTGTCTTGAAAAAGTAATCCCTCCCCGCCAAAAAAACCAAGTGCTATACACTGAGTCACTGAAACAGAAGGAATTTACGGTCTTTACCTAGACAAGAGCTGCTCAGTATTGGGCCCCCAATCAGCATCGTGTCATAGAGAGGGGAGGGGCTCTCAAGGTTTCACCTATCCCTGAGGATTTATATAGGCAGTTAACATTTATCAGACAAGTGGGCTCCTACAGCCCCACCCATCCCTGAGGATCTATGGGCAGTAAATGAATCCTGGGGGTGGAGACAGTTTCTTCAGTGGTGTAGTCACTGGTAAATCGTCCACGCTTTGTAATTAACTCCTTGTCCATGTTGCTGTCAGTAACCTCAAAGGAACTCACTGTGGGGACAGAGAAGAGCACACAAGTTCAATACCAGCAGCTGTGAAAGCTGCAGAGAGACTAACCAGGAAGAAGGGCAGCAGGGGGGAGGGATGGGGGTGGGGAATGGAGGGTGAATGCGCTCAAATACCGATGAACCAGCCTGCCTCCATGCCCAAATACCGATGAACCAGCCTGCCTCCATCTTGAGCTTGAAAGCCATTTTATACTAAAAATGACCCAGATTCATTCTGTTTATGAGTAAATCTGTCTCTCAAGGATTGGGCTGTGCCCCACGTGTAACCTTAATTACAAATGGTTCTGCACTGCCTGCTCCAGGAAATGACAACCGTGCCTTTGTTTTAAAAGGTTGTTCTGACCAACTTGTTATGTTTACTTAGGTTTTGCTCCTGTCACCCCACCTATTTGCCTGCCAAATCCCCCATTTGGAAACCCCCTACTTCTGAGCTATGAAAATCCTAATGTTGATCTCTTGAACCCCACCTAAGGGGGAGGCAGCCTGTGTACACAAATTTTTTAAAAGTTTGCTTTAATTAATTTGACCATAATTTGAGTTGATGGTCTTTCTCCTTGAATTTGTGTTATTAACAATACTAACGTAAAAATACAATGAAATCCAGTGTCATATATAATTAATACATATCTATAAAAACTTTTTAATAAACAGCGGATACTCATTATCTCAAAGTCCTAGAGGCTATAAGTCTAAGATGAAGGTGCTGTCAGGGCCACACACCCTCAGAAGGTTCTAGGAAGGCTGTCTCTGGTTTCTTCCATCTAAGAACACGATCACGCTCCCCCAACTAACCACTGTGCTTTATAATATGGCTACATTCTGAGATCTGGAGGGGGAGGGTTGGGGCCTTGAAGTATTGGTTTGCCGGGGACACCCTTTGGTACTCAGCCTAAATAATAGAAATACTCCAAATATTTGGAGCTTATGATGACATACATGCCTGAGATATCAGCATTTGGGAGGTGGAGGCAGGAGTCGTGAATCTAAGGTTATCTTCAGATAGAGAGTTCAAGGCCAGCCTGAGCTATTTGAGACCCTGTCTAGAAAAGCAAAACCACGTTTACAAATGGCAAGGAGATATATTATAATACCGAGGCCATCATAAATGAAGAGCATATTCAAACGGGGAGCAAGTACTTGTAAGGGTAAGCCGAGGGGGACTATTGAAGTGGCTTCTGAACCTATCGTCCTTGGCTACAATGATCAGAATTAAGGGTAGCAGCTGTCCAAAGTTAGGAAGTCCTGGGCACGTGTCCTCCGAGAAGTAGCAAGGTTGTGTTTCTGACTCTCGTGGTCTTTATACTCCTCCTCCTCCCTTCTCTTTTTCTTCTTTTGTCTTCCTACTGGTCCTCTCCCTCCACCCTTCTCCTGGTGCCATTTTATGCAAGTGACTCCACAGACCCTGCTCAGAGCAATCCTTCCTTCCTTCTGTTGCAGCACCTGAGTGTCTGAGAACTTCCAAACGATCTCTGGTTAAACAACCATACTCATTTGTGTCGGGAACTGACCTTTTCTCCTGTACTCGCTCCTTTAAATCAGGTTTTCCCCAACTGTAGGTTTACTACAGGCTTCATTCACTTAAGAAAATTTCAATATGGCAGTACAGTGCGTGGCTGAGTTGGTGCCCTTGCCAGGAACTCATTTCCTCTGTTGCAGGCCCAGGCGCCCCAGCTTAGCCCTGGGGACATCTAGAGAAGACCCCTTTCAAATAACAGGCAACTTGAGGTAGGGCAGATGACATCCTGGGACTCCCAGACCTGGGCCACTCAGAGGGGCCTGGGGTAGAGATTCAGATCCCCCTCCCCGCCGAAAGAAAACATTAGCTTGTCTTTTTACATCGCAACTCCAGCGTGTTTAACTCCCCCATCCCAGAAATTAGCCAGCCAGGCCTCGGTGTTCCAGCCCGGATTGGGTGCTTTTGTGTGGCACTGCAGGAAGTAGCGGTTGCCAGGCACCCTTCTCCTGGCTTTTGTTTTGACCAGCCCTGGGAGGATGGAAGGGAAATTATGCTGCTTGAAAGGGAGAGAGAATGGAGAGAGCGCTCAGGTCTTTTCAGACCTGAGGAATGGGGACGTTTGGGAGAGCTTTGCAGCGGGAGGGAGGCGTGGGGGGCGCTTGTGAATCTCACACCCCGGGAGACAACACTCTGTAGGTCTTCTTGTTACATTTGTGTGAGAGGAGCATGCCGGTCTCAGAAGACTGCATTTTGCTCTGCCATCTACAAAGATGCCCAAGCCACTTCTCTCAGTCAGGGTCTGCAGAACAAAGGGCAGCAGCACCCATAGGTGCCCGCACCTACACAAGCACCACTGGTACTCACTCTCCTCCCAATTCATTGTGTTATTGTTAATCCGTCCCTGGATTTTCCAACTGTTCTCTCCTGGTGGTTCCACTCCTGAAAGAGGTACGCTAACCACTTGGCCCAGGTCATCCATTTTGTCCTCTCTCGTTTTTATTTATGCTTCTTTAACCCCTACCCGAAACTAAGTCACTCCCTTCTGTAGTTACCTGGCATTCCAGGAATGAGAAGGACTGGTTGGCAAATATCTGATGAGGACCAATCATTCCTAAGCAGCAAGTACACAGGCCAGATCACCTATGATCAGATCACTCTCCAAAAGGGAGCAGTTAAGTCCCCACGCACGACAAGAAGCCCAGAGCAGGAGTTATCATCTCCTTAGTTTCATTTCTGTTGCTGTGATAAATTACACTAATGAAAAACAACCTGGAGGGAAGAAATGGAAATCATTTCAGTTTTAAATTACAGGTTATAGTCATTGGGGTGCAGTCAAGACAGAGACTTCAAACACCCAGTAGAAGTGTGGCCGCAGTTAATATACAATAATAGATCAATATAGAAATAGAGAAACACCAGATAGGTCTGTGCAGCTGTTGGGTTATCTGATTCTTGACAACAGTGATAGGAACTTAAGCTGTGGAAGGCAGAGTTTCTTAACAATGGCACTGAGAAAACTGATATCTATAAAGATGGCTGAAACTTGATCCCTTCTAACAGCCTGAAAAGAAAAATTAACACACGACTAAAGCTTATATAGCTACTAGCGGAAACACAGAGAAATGCTTGCAGGTCCAAGCATAGGGAGCATCTCTCTGAACAGGTTCCCTTAGCTGAGAAACAACAGCAAGAGGGGACAGTGACTGAGACCCTTACCAGCGTGAAGGGACAGCCTGCAGAATCGGAGACCATCTTTGCTGGGTATTCATCTGACAGGCGATTGATATCCAGAATATATAAACATTTCTTAAAGTACACACACACAAAGAAAAAAAATAATCCCAGTAATAAGTGGGCAAATTAACTAGACAGGCAAGTCTCAATGGAAGTGCAAATTTGGCCAATAAACACGAGAAACATGTTCAGTATCTTCAGTCATCACGGTGATGCAGTTCCAAAGTGCACTGTGCGGAGTGGAGGTGGCCCAGCGGTCAAGAACACCACTTGCTTTCCCAGGGACCCAGGCGTTGACACCCAGCACCCATATGACAGCTCATGACTGTCTGTAACTCCACTTCCAGGCAATCTGCCGCCGCCTCACCTGCTGGGGCACTGTGTGCAGGGGGTACCGAGGCATAAATACAGACCAAATATCCATGCACGTACACGCAAAAATAAAAACTTCATTGCAATTCCTTTTCAGAAGGGCCATCATTAAAAAAAGAAGAAGAGGCAACCGACGTTGGACAGATGGGGAAGCCCTGCACACTGTAGGTCCAAATGTTAATTCATCTAGCCACACTACGAGTCTCTATAGAGAGTTCTCAACTAAAAACTCAATTGCCATACTATGGAATTATTGCACTCCTGTTTATATACTTGAATCTAGTTAGCAAGCCATAGAAATTGCTGCAACCTTGGGTTTATTGATGTGCTATTTGAAATAGCAACTTAGGGAAGCAGCCTACGTTCCCATCAGTGGATAAAGGCATAATGAGTGTGTGTGTGTGTGTGTGTGTGCATTGAAGTTTTATTCTGCTACTTCCACAAGCCATCCTCTGACCTCTACACATGTTCCGTAATAAATGTAGTAATTTCATTATGTTCCTCCTTCATCTACATTCTGGGAAATTTCCTCTTTTGGTAGGAGAAGAACCTCGACAGTGTGATATCCTGGGAATGTGGTTAAGGACATGTTTCAGACATGACAAACAGCATTAAAACTATGTTTCAACTCCTGAAGAGTTAAAGAAAAGGCAGGAAAGATGAGGACTGACATTTCGACACCGGTTTTAGCGACATGGGATCATTGTCAGCCCGGGAAGTGTTATGGTTTGTCTTTGTCAACGTGACTGATTCTAGAACCAACATGGAAACATACCTCTGCATGTATCTATGTAGCAATTCCAGAAACATTTAACTGAGGAGAGAAATCACCTGACCCTGAATGCAGTGACACTATCCCATGGCTACCTGACCCTGAATGTAGTGACACTATCCCATGGCTACCTGACCCTGAATGCAGTGACACTATCCCATGGCTAGGACCCCTTACTGAATAAAAGGGAGAGAAGCTGAGACCCATCATTCCTCTCTCTGTCTCTACTTCCTGCTGCGGATGCTGTGGACCAGCTACTACAAACTCCTTCCTTACTGTCTTAGGGGTTTTACTGCTGTGAAGAGACACAATGACCATAGCCACTCTTATAAAGGATCTCATTTAACTAAGGGGAGTTTGCTTATAGTTTCAGAGGTTCAGTCCATGATCACCAGGATGGGGAGCGTGGCTGCATGCAGGCAGATGTGGAGCTGGAGCTGAGTCTCACATCTCCACTTAGAGGCAGAAGACACAACCCTGACCTTCAGTGACTAAGAGGGGATGGAGTTTGATGCACAAGTGAAACTGTCCACAGAGAGGAGTGCAGGCTAGAGACATAAAAGGACAAAAGGACGGAGAACGGTAGCTGGGAAGGGAAGGCTTGGTGGTAGGAATGACGCCTGCTTGCTTTAAGGGAGGGGTATTGAGGAAGACTGACCCTGGTCTGGCCTCCTTGGAAATATGTTAATGATGTTCACTGTCATAGAGGTCAACTGCCAGGTGCCAAAGTGGTCACCTATGACAACGTAGAATCATAAAACAATGCATGCTGGTCGGGCTGTGCTTGTGGATGCCTTTAATCCCAGCACTCAGGAGGCAGAGGCAGGCAGATCTCTGAGTTTGAGGGTGCCTCCATGCCCACAGGGCGTGAACCACACTTCCAGCATCAACATGTGTTTGGCCAAACCTTTCTTTTGAAGTTTTATAGAGGCTTCATGACACAGCAGGAGCAAATAAACCACTGCCCAGGTAATTAAGGCAATAACTGTTGGCCCTGTCCCATCTCCTCTTAGAGCGAAGCTCGGTTATCCTCAGTCATGGCATGGTTACCCCATCAGGGTGTTACGAAACTTACCTCACTAGCTTCAATTCCAATGTGGTTGATGGGAGCTGCTGATGGCATCTTCGGTAGGTTTTTATTGTGATAAAGACCATGACCAAAAGTGATCCAGGAAGGAAATGCTTCATTTGGCTTGCAGGTTACAGTTCATCATCAGGGAAAGCCAAGGCAGGGATCAAAACAGTAACCTGAAGGGGGGAACTGAGGCAGAGACCATGAAGGAAGCTGCTTACTGCCCTGATCCCTGTGGCTCTCTCATCTTACAATTTATACAGCCGAGGACCATCTTCCCAGGGGTAACACCCCCCACCAGGGGTGACACCCTCCACAGTGAGCTGGGCCCTCCACCCACCAAACGTTAGCCAAGAAAAATGTTCTGCTAACTTGCCTATATACAGTCTAATGGAAGTGTTTTCTCAGTTGAGGTTCCTTCTTCCCAGATGATTCTAGGTTGTGTCAGGTTGACAAAAACAAAAACAAAAAACAAACAAAAAAGAGTAACCAGCACAGTTGGGTGAACAAACTACTTATCACTCAGGAGTCAGGGACAAAGATCAAAGTACGAGTTTCTTATTACATAACAATGTCCTAACAGCTTAGGGGTTTTACCCTTCATCCCTTTGAAAGGTACATTGGGGCCATATCCCAACAAAGCCAAAAAGGAGTACAAGGAAGGAGTTATTATGTCAAGACTGTGAATTTTCCTAGAATTTGGGGTTATGATGGGCTGGAGAATGGCATGGTTCATGCCCAAGTGTTTTCTCTTGAAAAAAAAAATAGGCTTCTCATAGCTTCTTCAAAGGCTGGGAAAGTGGCTCAGTGGGTAATGTGCTTGCCATGAAGGTATGAGTTCAATCCCCTGGCTTGGCAAGATTGCTCCTGGTAACCTACATTGGGGGTGAGAGTAGGGGTGGGGGAAAGCCAAGGATTGCAGCAAGTATTTGCAATTTGAATGATGGGAAGGCAGGTCCTCACGGTTTGCTAGCCCAACCTATGTAGTGAGCCTCTGGCCAATGAAAGCCTGTCTCAACAAACAAGAGGGAACCATTAAAATGGCTCAGGGAGTACAGGAGCTTTGAGTCAAAAAACCCTGATGATCTGAGTTCAATCCCTAGGACCCATGCAATGGAGAGAGCTGACTCCCCAAAATTGTCCTCTGAACATCACACATGTACCGTGTCACATGAACACACTAAATAAATGAATTATATTGAAGATAAAAAGTAACAACAAAATGGATGGCACCCGGGGAACAACAGGCGGAGGTGTCCTCTGCACACACACATACACACACACACACACACACACACACACACACACGTCTGTAGACGAAAGTGTTTTTCAGAAAACAATTGTTAATCTGAAAAGAACATGCATCCCTCCTGACAAGGGAGCAGGGAACACACTTGTGTTCCTTCTGGAAGAAATTCCACCTCCACACTCAGTTGTCTGTGATCGTTGATTGTCAGTGGCTGCGTCTGAGTGGCATCTATGACTCATGTGTGGTCTGCTCTGACAATTCCGACCTTCTCCCCCCGAGGCAGGTGGCTGGGCAGGTGTGACTGTGGGAGTGGGGTGAGTTCAGGACTTCTGCAGGTTCATTGTTTTTGTTTAATTGTCTTTGGTTCCTTGAGGAAATTTTGATTTCTCCAGAATTAGCCCTTCTGTTTATTCCTCCTGGTTCTTCTCATTTGTTCTCTAATTTGGGAAGACTATTTGTGGTTACCTGGCAACAAGCTAGCTGGGATTGTTGGCCCATGCATCCTAGGAGAGTCTCAATCTTCCCATGAAAACCAAGAGATCTACTGGAGCTCGTATACCAGTTTGACTTCTCATGGTGGCAGGTCCCCTTGAATTAATCAGAGGAGGACAGGCGGGATTTCTCAGGAGATAACAGACTTCTGAACTCACATGCCCTAGTAGCCAAAGGCTAATGTCTATTCTCATATTCAAGAACATTGTCACGCTTCCTGTATGTGAACAGTGAACAACAGGAGCTCAGGGTCACCCCATTGGAGTCCCACCCACATCAAACACATTCTTTCACAGGATGTGAGCCACTAGGTTCCCAAACATTCTCTGACCACAACTTCCACCATGTGGGGGGGGGCAGGGAGGCTTTGGTGTTTGCCTAACCTCTTTGGCTATGGTCTGGTGATCTTTAATTGTCCTTTCTTCTTTCTCCATGAAGGGCCATATGGACTTGGACTAATGCAAGAGGCTGGCATGTGTGTACCACAAACAGGTTTTCCTGAGACAGACTTGCTGTCCAGAGGGCATGGTGTGCATAGGGGTGAAATACACTAAATGTGGGCAGGGAACAGAGGCAGCTTTGCTGATTAAAAGCCTAGAGATTTACTCTAATGTGACAATGTCCACTGTTACATCATAAGCCAAATACAACAGGTAGGCCACTGGGTTCCTATAGACTCTTCTCAGGCTAAACACACTATTGGCCATGTGGTAAGTATAGGGTTAGGAAATGTGAGTGAGAAGGCGACCACTAACCTGAGGATTGATAAAGATGTGATCTACACTTGCTTCCTCTGATCCTTCTATGCTTACAAAGAACAGAGCCCACCCCTCCTGCAGCCTTTCCCTTAAGCCACCCAGGCTGTTTACCTTACTTACTACCACTCAGTCTTCCTTCTGTAGTTGAAATGTCTGTGAAAATCTATGGCTCTCTAAAGAGGATATTCTGACACCAGATAAAGAGGATATTTAATGCTATAAGGAAAACAATATATTTATTTACCAGAGAGAGAGTCACACTAGCTAGGAGTTAGAAGCGTGGCTGGCTTCCAAGAGAAAAGGGAGGGTCCTTTTCCTTTCACTTCCTTTTATATCTACCTGTGTCAGTTTACATGTCCCTGCCCTCATGGGCGGATAGCTTTGTGGGGTTCAGTCCTACAGCTCTCTCCTTGGCTGTGGTGGGGACATGAGTAAATTCAAGGATACTTGACCGTATGTTGGACCAACAGGGCAATGAAGATGCTAATTATTCCACTGAGAAGGAACCCTACTTACACAAGTGAGCAGACATATGTGAGGATTTTGTCAAGATAATAGAACATCTCAGGCCAGCCTGGTCGACAGGCTCCAAAGCAACACAGAGAAACCCCGTCTTGAAAAACCAAAGGAAGGAAGAGGAGGAGGAGGAGGAGGAGGAGGAGGAGGAGGAGGAGGAGGGAGAAGAAGAAGAAGAAGAAGAAGAAGAAGAAGAAGAAGAAGAAGAAGAAGAAGAAGAAGAAGAAAAGGCGAGTGTTGTTTAGTAGCTCAGGCAGAAGCATATTACCCATAAGAGAACCTAGCAAGGAAGGTCCCTAAGGAGCCCTCAGGAACATCAATGAAACAGGTCAGCTTGGAGCCCATCCATGGTTAGAGTCCCAGGGCAGCTGGGGAGATATTCAAGGAAACTCAGCAGGCCCCTTTTTCCATGGCTTTAGACCAAAGAAGGCCTGGCTAAATGGAGAAGTCTCCAAGTTTGAAGATTTTTTACTTTCCATGGAGGTAGCTATTTTAATGATTGAGATAAATCTGCCCAGAAATAACTCTGCCCATATGGAAAGAGTGAAAGAGGTCTTTTTTTTTCATCCAGAGAAAAGATTATTGAGTTTTGCCTTAGAATCTATCCAACTGACAGAAGAGAAATATCTCACAGACAGGTCAGGAAGGGTAATGAATAAGGAGAATACAGACATGACATTCTACTAGGAGAATAGCTTCTACTCTGGGCTCCATTCTGACATCCGACTTTGAGTGAGAAAAGATGAAGTAAGAATTGTAGGGAACAACTTAGATGAATTGAGTCAGCATCTAGACAGTAAGAATGCTGACCTGCTAATAGTATGTATTTAGTCAATGCTAATGAATAAAAAATAAACTGCTTGGAGTTAGGAGCATAGTTCTCACTTGTAGTCAGGGCACTGGAAGGTAGAGGCAGGAAGATATGAGAAGTTCAGAATCAGCCTCAGCTATACAGCGAGTTTAAGGCTGGCCTAGATTACATGAAGTCCTGTCTAAAAAAGGAGGAGGAGAAGGAAGACAAGAAAGGAAGAAGAAGAAGAAGAAGAAGAAGAAGAAGAAGAAGAAGAAGAAGAAGAGGAGGAGGAGGAGGAGGAGGAGGAGGAGGAGGAGGAGGAGGAGGAGGAGGAGGAGGAGGAGGAGGAGGAGGAGGAGAAGAAGGAGGAGGAAGAGGAGGAGGAAGAGGAGGAGGAAGAGGAAGAAGAAGAGGAGGAGGAGGAGGAGGAGGAAGAAGAAGAAGAAGAAGAAGAAGAAGAAGAAGAAGAAGAAGAAGAAGAAGAAGAAGAAAACAAAGACCACTAAGACAACAATGAAAAAGCATTTTCTTGCTACTGTGTGCTACTTTGTTACTGAAGTGAACATGAGGGACACAAATGTGAATGAGAGGACCCGTGCTGTTCGAATGTTAGTCTGGGGGAAAGTGAGACACAGAAATCGATCACAGCAGGAGGACTTTAGAGGGGAGGTGAATACAGAGTCACACTGAAGCATTTTCACATCTCATATGTTCACTGTTCACTTATGTGCATTTCCTTCAACTAAAATAGTTTGGAGGTTCCTAGAGGAGAGACAGGTAGATCATAATGGAGTTGGGATGGAGTGGGGCCCAGGCCTTAAGGATTGGCTGAAGAGAAGCAATTTACTCTAGCCACCCTATGGCTTGGGGTCCCAGACTGAATAACAAAGATAAAGCGAGGAAGCTCCCTCTGCTTCCTGACTGGGAACCAAGTGTGACCAGTTGCACCACATGTCTGTTCTTATGCCTTCCCTGCTGTGGTGTAGTATATCCCATAAAACCATGAGTCCAAACTGATCCTCTTGCAAGATGCTTTTGTCTAGTATTTTGACACATCAGTGAGGACAAATGAGCACGGCTTTTGATCCTGTAAGGAAGGCTCAGCTGGTGTGGGATGTTAGAACTGAGTATGTATGAGCAGAAGGAGGGAACACACCAGAGACATGGGATGGGCAGACCTGGTTCCTTCCCCCACTTCCTCAAACAGGGCCCCACCCCCGGAAGGATGGGTGGTGGTGGGTGAAGTCAGGCATTTAATGCACATGGAACCTATTCACATGTGTACAAGAGGGAAATTCATGCTCCTTGAGACAGTCCTTGAGACAGTCGCTTCTCTCAATTATTGGGCTACCTCACAATAGAGACAATGTCTTCTTAGGATGCAACCCCCTGGCTCAAATGCCATCACCTCCATCACCCCGCATCCTTGTCTGTGTAGACTCCACCCCTTCACTCATACCGTTAGCTTTCCTCTGTGGAGCTATTTTCTGAGCACAAAAGCTGAGCATGAGATCTATGGCACAAAGAAAGGCTTATTCTGAGCGCCTTCCTCATGTTTTAAATTCTGTAATAAAAATATCCCGACGCCCAGGCACATGGAGTCTGAATTTGGTTTCTTAGATATGAATGGAGAAAGGACAATTCCCATTTGTTTCATTTTGCCTACAGAATTAGGAATAAAATGCAAATACCCCAATAATTTATTCTGTTTCTCTTGTTAAAATAGCATTTGCAATTTAAATGACAGGGACTGTAGTGGATTTGCTTTGCAATTGTCACCGATAAGGGGGAGGAAAGACCTCATAGAGTTCGTCTCTTCTTCTCATGCCTCATTAAGAACTTAGCACCAGGGCATCTGCATGGTGACAGGGTCTTGAAAACCTGCTCTTCCAGCCAGTTTGAAACAGCTGGTCTGGACAGGAGACCATCTGCTAAGAGGATGTCCTGGTTTTCTAGAGGTCCTGAGTTGGTTCTCAGCATCAAGTCAGATGGCTCTCAGCAGCCCTGTAGCTCCAGCAACAGAGGATTCAATGCTCTGGGCCTCAGCAGGCAGCTGCACTCAGGTGCACACACCTTGCCCTCCCACACACATCTGCATAAGTAGAACTACTAAAATAAATCTTTAAAATAGTCAATCCCTAGTATTCCCTGTGATTGGGAGTCATCAGCTGGCATAAGCAAGTGCCCCTGGAAGACACTTGGCTCAATATGACTTTTAAACAAGTCTTCGAGCCAAATATGATGCGAACACCTGTCAATCTATCACTTAGGAGGTAGAGGCAGGAGGAAAGCAAGGTCAAGGCCAGCCTGGGCTACAAGGGCATGCTGGAACTGTGCAGTGGTAGAGCACCTTCCTGGTGTGCTCAAGGCCCTGGCTCAGTTTTAGCACTGGGAATCAAAACAAAATCTTTTAACCAGAAAAGCGCACATCATCAAAATAGAACTATAAATATGGCCGTGGGCAGATGGAGAAGCTAGACTCGTTCCCTCAATAAGGAAACAGGTTACACAGATATTGTTCACTGCAATCTCTTTACTTCAAGGTGGGGGGGGGGAAGATTTATGCCGTTAGAACAGCAAATAAAATGATGGTTCTCGTGAAGGGTATCTTTGAAGTTACTAGTCAGGTATCTCCGCTTTGAAATTTTGCCACAGAGATATTTGCATATCCATGTCTACTGCTGCTCCATTCATGATAGAGACCATCCCAGCCTACATGTCCCTCGACAGATGGATGGACAAAGGGAAAGTATATCTACACAGTGGAGGTTTTACTAAAGCCACAAGAAAGAACGGGATTGTGACACATGGAGGGAGATGGATGGAACTGGGGGGGGGGTTCACTATGCTAAGCAAAATAAGCCAAGCTCGGGAAGACAAACACTGCATAACTTTTGTCTAGATTGAGGCTGATGTTGGTGTGTGTGTGTGTGTGTGTGTGTGTGTGTGTGTGTGTGTGTATGCTTTTCCTGTGAGAGGAAAAGCAACGTAAAGGGGGAAAGGGAGGGAGAACAAGAGAATGTAATGGGCTCATATGTCATGGAAGCAGAGGTGAACCATTTGGGGAAGAAGGGATCAAGCAAGAGGCCAGGATAAGACAGCTGCATTGCAAACAAGGACACATATGATCTACAAGTATGGAAAGGTCTTAACAAGCCCACTACCTTCTATGCTAACTAAAGACATTAATGAAAGAAAGTTTGATTTCTGTAAGCAGTATAGTACAGACAGATATGTTTTGTGGGGAGATGGTGATATTTTTGAGCTATTTTTCAACAGTAAGTTTGACCTTTTAAGTTAATTCCTGTCACTGGATGTATTTTTAAAAAACTAAATCACAATCAAGTTTTATTATCAGAAGAGAGAAGGAGAAAAACAAAGAGGAGAAAGAGAAAGGAGGAAGAAAGGGAAACAAAAGCAGAAAGGAAATTTTAGCGCCATCCTATGGACCCTAAATTTTTTTTAAAGCAAAGTGATAGAAAACAAAGAAAATTAAAACCAGAGGGTTTTCACAAAGGTAAATTCTCTACTTGAAGAATCTTTTCTTATTTTGAGATTAAATTATTCCATTTTTTGATATTAAATCAAAATTTCAAAGTAACACAACTGAAACACCTATTTTTTAAATTACAAATGCTATTTTAACTGGGGAAACAATAAAGTATTATAGAAACAATGAGGACAATAGAAGCCAATTACTCATGGGGTTTTCCTTTAATTTCCCCATTTGAAATAAAAATTGGGAGACTTTGTTATGAGTCAATAAGATTCCAGAGCCAGGCTTGGTGGTTCATACCTGCAATTGAAGCTTTTTGGAAGCTGAGGCAGGAGGATCAGCAATCTGGGCCATGTAGGGAGATGCTGTCTTAGAAAACAAAAGACAGGAGCTTTATTTGCTAGGTGTGACAGCTCACTCTTGTAATCCTGTGCGTGGGAGATGAAGGCAAAAGTACAAAGTAATTTTCAGCTACATTGAGAGTTTGAGGCCACCCTGGGCTACATGAGATCCTGTCTCAAGCCACAAAAGAAGGAGCTGGGGATGTAGCTCAGTACTTGCCTAGCATGCACAGAAACCCTGGATTCAATGCCTGCACCATGTGAGCCACGATTGTGCAAGCCTCTAATACCAGAACTCAGGGAGAGGAGGCAGCAGGAACAGAAGAAGTTCAAGGTCACCCTTTGCTACATAGAAAATGAAAGGCCAGGCTACCCTGGGCTACAGGAAACCCTGTATCAACAAACAACAAAATGGAAAGATTCAAGAGGCTAAGGGGCCAGTTTGAAGACATAAGAAACACAGAGCCCCATGTAAGACTTAAAGGAGGGAGGCTCAGACTTCAGCGGGAAACAGCAAAGGAAAGCCAGGGCCACAGGCTGGGAGGCCAGGGGGAAAAGGCAAAAAGACACAGAGAAAAGCAAGAGCTGGAAACTGGAGCTGGAGAAATGGCTCAAGGATGAAAAGTACTTGATGCTCTTGCAGAGGACTCTGTAATTACAGTTCTAGTGGTTATATCGCACTCTTCTGGCCACCACAGGCACTGCACCCACATGGTGCACATGTAAATACATAGGCAAAACACCCATGCACATAAAATTAAAAAGTAAAAATATTCAAAACAAAAATGGGAGTGGGACTTAGTTCAATAATAGAACACTTGCATATCAAGGACAGGGCAGTCCTTGGCTGGGGGTAGGGGTGGGGAGGCTTAGAGTCTTTCCACATCTTTTATGTGATCTTTGATGAGTTAAATGACTAAAATACAGATCTTAGGGCCTAAAACAATAAAACTAGTCTTACTGTTGTAAGACTAGTAAAACTGTTTCACATCGTGTCAAGAGGAAAAATAATGAAGAAATCTAATATATCATGTCTAGCGTTCATTAATTCACATTATTAATTAATTGTGTAATTAACTTAATAATTAGCTAATAATGGATTCCATTAATAAAATGGAAAATGCATTTCCATTTTACAGTGGAGGAGATGAGCATCTGAAGAACTACCAGAAGCCCCAACCTCACAGAAACCAGAACTTTTTTTATGCAGAACTTACTTGGAGGCATGGTGAAGGGGGGAGGGAGGGAGATCCAGTACAGGGCCACACAGTCGTTTGACGTCTTACTCATGAGCTCTCAGCTTCTTAGGCAGCTGTAAAGTAGAAAGGTTACAAAGCCATGAAGACACCGGGAACTGATTTCTGACTTTAGTCAAGATCACACAACTGATGCACTTTGTGGAAATGCTGAGTTCATCTACAAAAGAATGACAATTTGCTAGGCACCATAGCTCATGCCTGTAATCCCACACTGGAAACTGAGGCAAGAGGACAACAATGAATTTGAGCCTGAGCTGCACAATGAATTCCAGGCTATCCTGGGCTGTAGAGTGTGACCCTTGTGAGTGTGTACACACACACAGACACAGACACACACAAATTATACAGGCACACATACATGCTCTCTCACATATACACACTCACAATACACACACATACACAAATGCTTTCTTACTCTCACACACACACACTCATGTACATACATATGTTCTCTCTCACACACCAATCTTATGTGTGTGAAGTTGTAAACTCCACTAGAATGTTATAAGTTTTCTTTAATTTTAACCTTTTGCCATTGTTCATAAAACGTCAGCATGTGTCTTGATGAAAACAGACAACTCCTGTTAGAAATTTTACTTTGGGGATGAAGAGAGATAGGTCAGTGTGCATTGCTTACTTATTATGCATAAGACCATCGATTGAACCTTTATTGTATGAAAGAGAGAGACACATTTATGGAGATACTTCCTCAGCTCAGGTTTCCTCTTCCCAGATGACCCCAGCGTGTGCCAATCAGTACAACATCTGAAATAGTTTGAATAAAAATATAGACTTCATCTCAGAAGGAGCCCTCCAGCAAGGATGTACTCTCTCAAGTATAGCTTCCTATCCTGTGCCTTGGTGTCAGTTGTCCTGGATTACAGTGGGTGATTGAGAATAAGGAAGGCACATTCACTTTTCTGTTGAACAGAAACAATTTCACAGATAAAAGATGGCAGACAAATTCTTCTATGAGTAGGACATATCATGACAAAACTAGACTATGATTACTGTACCTGAATATAGAAGACACGTGTACACACACACACACACACACACACACACACACACACACACACACACACGAAAAGTGATCTAACACTAAAAGTGAAAGAGACAGCTCCCTATTAAAGATGGTAGCTCTTAGCTTTCTTTTGTTCTCTGCTCCTAGATAAGATTCTCTTAAAGCACCTGTTATGGACTGAGTTGTGGTCCCATTCCCATCCGCTAGTTCCTATGGCGACATCCCGACCTTAGAATGTGACTCTGTTAAAGGGCTCATTCTAGTAGAAACAGTAAAGTTGAGATGGGGGGTCATGCTGTGGTAGGGTCAGCTCCAAGGTCAGTGTGTCTAGTGTCTTTATAAGAGAGGGAATTCAGGGCAAACACATGTGAAATGGGAGTTACGTGGCTATGACCTAGGAACTTCCAGAAGAGACAATAGAGACAGACCTGGTGTAGATTTTTCCCTAGCATTTTCAGAGGGGTCTGGCTATAGGCCAAGGACATGGCTTGGTGGGCAGAGTGTTTCACTAGCATGCAGGAAATCCTGGATTTGAGCCCCAGCGTTGCATAAACCTGGCATGGTGGCACATGTCAGTAATCCTAGTAATAGCGGGCAGAAGGCAAAAGGATCAGGGACTCAAGGTCATCCTTGGCTATACAAAAACTTAAAGGAGGGCTGGAGAGATGGCTCAGAGGTTAAGAGCACTGACTGCTCTTCCAGAGGTCCTGAGTTCAATTCCCAGCAACCACATGGTGGCTCACAACCATCTACAATTCAATCTGGTGCCCTCTTCTGGCATGTAGGCAGAACACTGCATATGTAATAAATAAATAAATCTTTAAAAAAAAACATTGTCCAAAAACTTAAAGGATAGTCTACAATACATGAGATTCTGTCTATTAAAAACAAAACAAACAAGGTGCTAACAAGACCAGCAAACACCTGAATTGAAATTGAACTTCTGGTTTCGGGAACTATCTGACTATGAATAGCCTTTGTTTAAGACACGGAGCTTATAGTGCTTGGTTCCAATAGCCCTGGAGGCTGGATATTTATTAAACCTTCTAAAAAGTAGGGAACGAATGTGGTTCTGATGGCATCAAATCCAGAGAACTGGTATTCTTGCTTGCACGCTCTGTAAAATCACCTGACACCAACTTCCATTGTTTAATACTTTCTCAGCCTCCCGCTGACCCACCCACCATTCTAACAGGTGTGTGTTTTTCTAAATGAAGAAAACAAAACAAAAGTCCAGTAGCCTTTGGTTAATATGCACTGACATCATTCAAACTTTTTTTAATTAATTAAATTTTTTCATTTATTTTACCTCCAAATTGCAGCTTCAAACTTGTATTTATTTCAATAACATGTATAGTCATTGTTGTTTAAACTGTCCAAGCTTTCCTTGGGGAATCCTAGAACTGCTGTCTTGGAAGTATATTCCTTTATATGGTCACTTCTTTATAAAATGACTTCTAGGCCACACTGATTAGATTTCTACAGACATGAAAGACCACCCTCCATGACTTTGTGTCACTTTTTAACTTCATTTCTTAGTTCTTTCATGTTTTACTTCATTCACACTTAATTATTTTCCCATTTTCACTATTTGTTATAAAATTATTCTGTGAATTTTGACCCTTTACCCCCCCTCATAATTTTCTACTCTTATTTTGAGTAGCCAGTGTAATCTTAGTCTTATTAAAAATTTCAGAGAGGGCTGGAAGGATGGCTCAGCAGGTGAAAACACTAGGTATGCAAGTCTCATGATCCCCTGTGATCCCACACAAAAAGCCAGAGGGAGTGTCACACATCTGTAGACCCAGCTCTCATATCGTGGAACTAGAGGAGGAGACAGCCCACCTGTCCTAGAGGGTGCAGCATGGAAATAGAAAGCAACAACAGAAAGACCTTACCTCAAAAACGTAAAAGGCAAGAACCAGCTCCGCCAAATTGTTCGCTGACATCTATATGTATGTGCTCTAGAATAAGCATCCCTCACAATGCATTTTCCCCATAAAGAGATTTCTTAATTCTTCTGATTTTGATGAGAAATAGTTTTTAGGGTTTTCCTATTTTGGTTGCTTGGACTTTCATTATCCTGGGGCCCTTGCTCTAGCCCACAAGATTTTTTGCTGGCATGTACAGTAGGCTGTAGTAATATTAATGACGGTTACCTCATGGGGGACTATGTTTAGCCTGGATCAGCCAGTCCCTTGCTGACCTTGGAAGATAAAGGCTGATTGTGATATGTCAACTAAGATCTTGTAGTTGTTCTTTATGGGTCAATTGCTAATGGTAAACAATGACTTTTCATTTCCTTGCTCATTCACAATCTGATGACCCCAAACTTGCCCCAAAGAATCAGTAGATAACTTGACTCCCCTGGGTCACAATTGGGTGCCAGTTAAACACTCACTTTAGAGCTAATTCTGTTTAGTGGGTTGGTCTATTCATCTTGGGCTTTATACTTTTGTTTTGCCTTGTTTCTAACCCACGTCTTGTGTTTCTGGAAACAGGGTGTTGGGAGGCATTAGGGCTGTTCAGATTCCCTTGTCAGTGCATGAGCTGGACTTGCCACTGAATTAGGATCACCCTTTCGATTGAGGGAATTTTCTTGTTGCTTCTGGAGTAGTCGTCTTTATTTGTAGCATAGCGTAAATATTCATATATATCTATTTCTCTGAAAAATTCTAGTAAAAGGGAAAATTATATCAAAATTCTGTGCTAAATGTGATTGCAAAGGAGAAAATGAATACACTCTATCACTTGAGTGTGTGCCTCTTATGGAAAGGGATTATTCTACAGTTCTTGGTCAATATAGTATAGTGTGCTGTAGAGTAGCACTGGGCACACAGCACTGAGCACAGAGCCCTGGGTACACAGCACTGGACACAGAGCCCTGGGTACACAGCACTGGGCACGAAGCTGTTGTCAAGTAAATTTTCTCTGCTGGATGAATCATTTTGGTCTAAGCTGTTGCCAGCCCCTAATGATCTAAATGGTATTTCTTGGCAACCAAGAAAGAAACTTCAGATCATTCCCAAGGTCAAATACACCAAGGCTAAGACACTAAGCCAAGTCACTACTTACTTAATTAAATTAGCGCCAACCTCATGAACTCATTGTGAAGATGAAGTAAGTGTTGCTCGTGGCCATCAGTACAGTGCCTCGGTGACAGAACTCCATCCTGAGGTTTATTCAAATTTGAGCTTGTATTTATACCCTACTTTTAATTAACTTTTTTTCAATGGGGTCTTAACATTTTTCTTTAATCCTGTCTTTTAGTGTCCAGGGACTTAACAAACAATTATTAAATGAGCACATGAAGTAGTAATGAATAAATAAATTTAATCACGTTTAAAACTACTCACGGATTCTTTCCATCTATATTAGAAATAGTAAGTTACAGGCAAGTTTCTGATTTGGTGGCATCAATATAGGTCATGAAATATCCCAGAATGATTTAATCTAAGATTAGGTGCAATTAGTAAGAAGTATCATCAAGGCAAAGGAGATTTTCCTTGTCTAAGTTTGCAGGCATTGATTGACAGTTAGCCAGTGATCTCCCCAGACTACTATTTAAATTCCCAAATAAAGCTGCCTGGGACAATGTCCTTGGTGATTGGTTCAGTAACTCTTGAAATATACAATATTTATGGCATATATTGGTATTTGTTTATTACGAAGGAATTTTAGCTACTTTTAGTAAAAAATATAGGTTGAACAATAAAATTGAACACCTCAGGAATCTGAGGCAAAAAAAATGCCTGTAAACAATGGTTACTTAAAGGACTTATAAAGGCGTCTATTATATTCCCTCATTTGATTTCATTGTGCTTCCATAAGTTCAGGCAATCTGAAATACACGATTTAAATATGTAAAATCGTTCACAGCAGCTGTGAGTACCTGCCTCAGTCAGACCACATCCTGCCACAGAGGAGGGAGGGGCTCCTGAGACCCCACCCCTGCCTGAGGCTCCACCCTGGCCTGAGGCTCTACAGGCAGTTCCTGGTTAATGGAGCAAAGAGAGACGTTTTCTTCAGTGGTGTAGTCGATGTAAGGTGTCCATGATCATCTGAGTAACCTCATACCCAGGGTCCTATAAACAGCCCTAATTAGACTCATTGTTTACAGAAATGTTTAAGAAGTAGAGGGTCGACTAGAAAGTAGGATAGAGAGGGAGGATAATGAGGGTGAATATAATCAAAATACATTGTATACATTCATGAAAATGTCATAATGAAACCCATTACTAAGCATTAATATAAAATTTAAATTACTTTCAGCTCCTATCTTATTTTATGGTTCTTTAGTTGTGGGGAAAGTGCGTTCCACATCAAAATTCAAGTGAATAGGATTAAAAGTGAATGTTATTTTGTTTGGAAGTGACATATAATGATTTCTGTTCTCATGCCTTTAGGAACATAAGTGAAAACATCTTGTGTGGTAGTCTGTTTGCTGAATGCCTCAGCACGTTGTCTCTAACAAAATGAGTTTAAGAAGAGTGACTTTCAGAATGCTGAACTTAAGCTTTCTGGAACTTTCTTCTGCTTCATTTTAGACTCTAACACTTTCTGCTTTGGTTCGTTTTATAATTCCTTTCTTTACATCTATTTATATATTTGTATCTACGATTGTTTTCCCTGCATGCATGTGTACCACTTGTGTGCCTGGTTCCTGGAGAAGTCAGAAGATAGGGAAGGATCCCTTGGACCCAGAGTTGTAAGACACCATGTGGGAACCGGGAACTGAACCTGGGTTGTCCACAGGGGCACCAAGTGCTCTAAACCTCTAAGCCATTGCTCTAGTCCCCTGTTTCATTCTTTTTAAAAGTTTATATGGGAAGAGGATTTTTTTCTGCTTTCTGAAAGATTTTACAGTGTTTGGTAGTGACTTAGACTACCAATGCTCTGCGACACTCTCTTCTCAGCTGCATGACCTGGGGGAGTCACTTAAGCTCTCTGTGCTTGTGTTTCCTCACGAATAAGATGAACACCCTTAAATTAACTTAGCAAATACTAGCCAGGGTCATTACTGTTATTACCACTGTTATTATTTCTTTCTTAAGGCAAATCTGAAAGTGTCTTGAATATTGTATAGAAAGAATATCAATATCTAAGACATGTACTGTTTTCACTTAATAACTTCACAACAGAACACAAATGAAATGTCTTAATTTTTACAAAGGTTTTCAAATTTTTTCACCTATTGGAATCACTCCAAGACATATGTGAACTTGACTGTGGTTTCATGTTCCAACTTATTTTTTGAAGGGACATATTTATTTTGAATTTTCACAGTTTTCAATAGACCGGGTTCATTATGATAATAGAATTTGACAAAAGTAATTGTAGTGAAATAAAAATAAATATGCTCTGGAAATGCCGCGTAGACCTTCTTCAGAAAAGTTCCTAGGACGCGGATGAGAAGAGCTGAGCGTCTGTGTGGTCCTGGGTCTGATACTCCCTCAGATTGCCCTGCCCTCCTCTCCCATCCGGCGTCTAACCCCACATCTCTGCACACCACAGCTTATTCTGAGGACTCACGGACAACGCCGTATACATTTATCTGTCTTTTCTCAGCTTTTGACAGAGTTCCTCAGTGATAACCCCATAGGTATCGAAAGGCCCAAAAACTAGCAGGGCGTGGTGACACTCATCCGCAGTCTGTGCATCCCGCATTCTGAAGCAGAAGGATCTAAGCAAATTGGACGCCAGCATGTGTTACTGAGCGAGACCCAGCCTCGAAACGTCAGCAAAACAGAACGACACAAAACAAAAAGGTCCAAGGGTAAAGGAAGGTCCTTGCAAGTCTCAGAAAGTTCTGGAAGTGGGGGCAGTGGTTCCTCTCATCTGCATCCCTGTCTTTCTATGCTGTGTAATTCACAACACGTGGTGCGGTTCGGATCATAACCCCTAGAGACAAGCCGATCTCCAGATGTTTCTGCCTTAACCCACTCAAACCCAGTTCTCTGGGTATTTTATTTTTACATCTTTTTCTTGTCCGACTCCTCCTCTTGCTGAATCACTGCGGTCACTTTTCTTGTGAGCATCTTCTTTTATGATAATCGCAGAGGGCTCCCGTAGCACCTGAATCCCCAGGCAGCCCGCCCTCCCCCAACTCACCACCTTGTCTTCTTCCTGTCAGGCATCTGCAGACTTCCTGTCTCCTCACGATGGTCCTTAATAGATAATGTCGCCTTTCCTCTCACTGACCGGGGTCAAAACTAGCAGAAAAGCCTCTTTCTTGTTTTCGTCCTCACTTCTTATATTCAATCCACAGACAACCAATCAGCTCTCCATTAAAGAGAACCTTCGAGATTTCCTTCCGGCTCACTCTCAAGCGACCTTGTAACACCACCACCTCCTTCCGGTCATCGTCTCTTTAGGAACCATGAAGTTGTCATCCAGTTGACCTCTTGAAAACATGTAAGCCAGATCATGACCCTTCTGCCATCAGCCCTTAGCGCGGTTCCCAGGCTGCCAGGAACTCTCTTCCATGCCTCATTTTCCTTGCCTTCTGACTTCCCAAACGTTTTCAAAACCTTCCAGACTTTTCGCTCACTGTTGTGTCCACCCCGTATTCTGTCCACTCGGGTGCAGTCCATCCATCCCCACTCAAATGCGATTCCCATGGAGAAGTCCCTCATCCACAATAAGCCAACTTCTTCATCTGACCCCAGTCCTGTCCCCCGAAGCAACTTGATGTTCACTGTGGGTGGTCCAGTCCCTCCGTCTAATCACCCCTTGACACTTCACTCTTACACAAACTTCATCAAGTCAAGGTCATCTTTGTCACTTTACCTCCACAGTCTCCGCACCCCAAATAGTGCCAATCAACAACCAAACCTTACTGACTTTGTGCTGTGCAAAGATCACTGACTAAATGAAACATTAAGGTCCTCATTGACTTTTTCTTAGATTTTACACTGAAAGTAACAGTTCACTTTCAGTACTTCCCAGGTGATATGTGTTGTATAGAGGACTTTGCGTTATTGGCCTCCTCTGACTGTGACTAAATGCTTGCAATAATCCACCTTACAGGTCACAAGTCTTGGGCTGTGGTCCCTTGGGCCCCATTGCTTTGGGCTGTGGCGCAGAGGATGCCAGGGTAAGATAGCTCTCTTCATCTCTTGGCAGCTAGAAAGTAAAAAAATAGAAGGGGCCCAGGTTTTTTTGTTTTGTTTTGTTTTGTTTTTCAAGACAGGGTTTCTCTGTATTGTTTTCGAGGCTGTCCTGGAACTCACTCTGTAGACTAGGCTGGCCTCGAACTCACAGAGATCTGCCTGCCTCTGCCTCCTGAGTGCTGGGATTAAAGGCGTGCGCCACCAACGCCCAGCTAGGGCCCAGGTTTTAACATTCCCTTCAAGGTATGTCTGCAGTGACCAGACTAATCCCACTAGGCCCTTATTCCCAAAGGTCTCACAGTCTCCAAACAGTGCTCCAACCTGGGGGGCCAGCCTTTACTACAAAGTGGTGTGGGAGGTTATTCAAGGTCCAGACCATGGCATTCTTAAAGCACATTATCTCATTTGAGTCTCATGGTAATTTTAAAGGAACTCTATGGGTACTTTTCAACTGTTGGAGATGTTAGTTATCTATTAGTATTCAGAATTTTAAAAATTGCTGATGTAGATGGCCTTATATTGTTGCATTTCTCAAACAAGCCTTTTCTCTTGGATGAAACTGGCTTTAGCCAGTCTGACCATTTGAAATAGGTTATTGGAAGGAAAAAACTTTCCCCCAGTGTTGAAAGGTAGAAGTTAAAGGTGTCCCCACCAAGGTTAGTGCCAGGAGAATATGAATGGAAGTCTTGGGTTCGCTGATGCCACACAAACAGCTTTCAATGGACTGTCAAGGCAGCACTAGGTGATCTGTTTTTATAAGCTCAGAGACCTTGCATTTTGAGTACACTGGATGTATACTACTCTAGTAAGAATAGAATAGGTGATCTCTTGAAGTGAAGTGAAGAGCCTTAGAACAAGAATTTTTAAAAGTGTGATTAGCTATGTCCATGAATTCCTATATCCCACATTCCTACATCACACAAGGGCAAATGTTCCTGCATTTCTTAAGCAAACCATGTAACATGAATATGACTCATTTTAAGAATTAAAAGTGTGTGTGTGTGTGTGTGTGTGTGAGAAAGAGAGAGAGAGAGAGAGAGAGAGAGAGAGAGAGAGAGAGAGAGAGAGAGAGAGAGAGAGAGAGAGAGAGAAGTGTTAGGGATCACCACCACCGGATCTCTTACACATGGCAGGCAAGTGTTCTACCAAACTGATTAATTGTGAGGCTAGAGAGATGAGTCATCCTTTAAGAACACTTGGTTGTTCTTACAGAGGACCTGATTTCAGTTCCCAGTACCTACATGGTGACTTACAACTACCCGTAACTCCAGTTTCAGGGGATTCAATGTCCTCTTCTGATCTCTTCAGGTATTCAAGAGCACCAGGCACATACACGCAAAAGGGCAACACACACACACGCGCGCACACACACACACACACACACACACCAAATGTGTTGAAAATAAAAGTTCTCTATAAAGATCATGTTATAGCTAAAAGTCTTCCACCAACATGTGCATCTTGGAAGCTTTGTATCAGAAATGAGGGAAGGCTTTCAATATGTCTAGCTAGACACTGGAGAGTTGATATAGGCTATTGAGAAGTGGGACCCTCCTGGACATGTTGCTTCAGAGTTACCTTTGAACATGGCCTGGCCATACTGTGTAAGCTTAGTGTCTTGAAGTCATCAGAGAGTGGATCAGGGAGGCTTCTGATCAGGAACCTTTACCAGCTTGTGGCAGCACCTAAAACTCCCTCGGAGGCTGTAGAGGTGGAAGCCACCAGACACTCTCAAGAAAGACACACCCTTTCTGCTTATTCCTCTCTCTTATCCATGTATATTTTGGTTTGCAGGTTCCCCCACCATGCCCTTGGCAATATATGCTCATCCTGTGTCAATTTCTTAGGAATTCCTTAAGATTTATGTCCCATGGTGGCACACAAAACTCGGCACAGCCAAGTTTCTTTAGCTACTTTGTTATCTCTTTTCTGTTGTGTTGATAGTAAGTGACAGGAAAATGAACTAAGTATTTTTGCCGAAGAGGTAAGAAACAAAACAAAACAAAACCACCAAAGATTTCTAATGAGATTCATTCATATGTCTAGCATTGTGACATAGATCTTCATTAGATTTTATAGGTTAAATATGTTAAGTATGCCTTCTGTATTAATTAATGCATACAAAGTGCATACATATAACTGAATTATTAACATCGATCTGGTTGTTTATTCTTTGCCTGCATCTGGGCTACCTGGAACTGACACTGACCCTTGGTCAGTCCCCAGGATGTGGTTCTAGCATGCTCTTTATGCTAGGGATGGGTGATTTTGCTGGTTATACCTAAAGCAATGGGCCACACCATGCCAGGCTCTCAGGTTGTATTGCAATACATGAGCATTAAGTTTAACAGCATGAGTGTGTTTCATGGTCCAGTTATGAGTTTCAGTTACCGTGACTGGTTGGGTAGCAGAGTATGTCTTCATGGTCAATGCCCCACGAAAGCCACTGATCCTGACATTTGAGCAGATTTCTCTGGGAATAAACAGTTTCCATGTGTTAAGAGCACTGGCTATTTTTCTAGAAGACATGGATTCAGTTCCCAGCACCCACATGTTAGCTCGAAGTCATTTGTAGCTCCAGTTCCAGGGAATCTAAAGCTCTCTTTTGGCCTCCCAGGGCACCAAGGCATGCACGTGGTACCCAGACGTATATGCAAACAAAACACCCACACATATAAAATAAACCAATACAATTAAAAACAATTGAAAAAGAAGAGAGTTTGAAAGTTCTTGTATACTGTTAGCAATTGTATGCCAAAATCCTGCCAGGCAGGACTGCCAGGCAACCCAATAGGAGGAAAAGACTCTGCAGGCCCCAGGGTTGCCCCTTCAGTCTCTGTGAACCCATGTGTTCCCTGCTTAGTTGATTCAATGGCCATGTTCTCCTAGTGTCCTCTGTTACTTCTGACTCCTACAATCTTTCTTTCATCCCCTTTTCTGGGGGTTTCTCCAGGGGTGGATGGGACGGGATGGAGATCTCCAATTTAGACTCTCTCTCCACATAATGTCTGGCGTGGGTCTTTGCATCAACTCCCATCTGCTGTCAGAGGAAGCCTCTCTGATGGAGACTGGACAAGTCACTGATCTATGAGTATAGCAGAATATTATCACGAACCCTTCCTTCCTTCTCCCTCCCTCCCTCCCTCCCTCCCTCCCTCCCTTCCTTCCTTCTCCCTCCCTTCTCCCTCCCTCCCTTCTCCCTCCCTCCCTCCCTTCCTTCCTTCCTTCCTTCCTTCTCCCTTCCTTCCTTCTTTCCTTCATTTCTTTCCATCATCTTTGGTTCTACCCTAGATCTCTGGGCTGTCCAGTCCCAGGTTGCTGACTGTCCAGGAAATGTAGGGCATGGGCTCCCTCTCATGGCATGGACCTCAAGATACAAAGACAGTTTCCAACAGTAATACTGTATTGTTTCATTCATTATTTTTTTTCTGAGATTCGAGGTCTGATTATTTATTTGTTACTCTTAAAGAATTGTTTTTGATAATTATTCTTAAAGAATTAATTCCTAAGGGATTATTTTGATTCAGACTTAGCAATTCTCAGAGCAGACAGCCTGTGTTTCTCAGCCGTCTGTTCCTGGCATGTTTCTTTGGCTTCTTTTAGTCTCCTGGCCAGAAGCTTAGCACATTCTGCAGCCTCCCCCTTGTTTTTCTTAGTGTGTTGTTTCTTTAGAGCAGTACATTGACATGGTGTTGCAGGTCATGTGGAGTAACAAGATGCTTTGGTCCTAAGCATCTCACCTTCTTTGTTTAAGGACTGTGTGACAGCATATCAATGGGCATCGTCTTCTTTAGAGAGGTTGAAAACCTTTCAGATTCTGCTAGCTCTTTTAGGCCCCAGTCTAGGAATATTGTTGTATTTATTGAATGATCGATTGATTGCTTATCTATCTATCTATTTATTTACTTATTTTATGAAACCCCAAATCAAGAACACTTGGATTGGTATCCACGATGCATCTATGAATGGACTTGTACTTCCTTGTCTCCATTTCTTGGTTTGTAACAAGAATGTTCCACATTCAATATGAGGGTTGCTCTGCCGTAGATCAAGATGTCTTGCTTCATGAGAAAACCTTGCTTGTCCTTCCCACCACTGATTTGGACCACATAACCCTTCCACTCTTCACTGGAACATCAGCAGCTGCTGTTGTGGCCATGTGCTTCTCATAGGAAGTATGAAAACTGAGTTCATCATCCACTTCAATGAGTTTCTGACAGCCAGTGCCCGGGAGGGAGATATCCAGCTCCATCTTGACAGCCGGCAGTCTAGGAGACATCACAGAAAAAGAGCTGCTGTTTAATTGACAAAGTCACATGCCTGATTTAGAACACTGTTTGTTGAGTTTGCATCATCCAGATTTGGTCACTGAGCTCTGTGGAATCCAGTTCCGCATGAAGGCAAAGGGAAACATTCTGATCCACCAGTCCCTTGAAGTTTCCATTTGCTGAAATTAGTAGCTGAAATACTTCAATTTTTGCTAGTTTGAAAGGATGGCAGTTGGTGAGTCTCATCACCTAGGTTTCTCTTTTGGGTGGATCCCACAGTGGATCTGGGGGCTTCTAAAGCTGAAGTTACTCATTAGAAGGCATCAGGAATGATGGACAGTCTATGACTAAACATCCTGGGAGGTTTGGTTAGCCTTTGTATTGCTGCAAACCAACTGGCCTGTAAAATGACCAGATTACTACTCTGCAAGACAAAGGAGCCATATGCAATATCCCAGGAGACAGGAGGCTGCCTGGAGATGGATCCTGTGTGGGCAAGTTTTAAGGGTATGTGACTTCAGCGGCCATTTTGGATGTGCTAGCCCTGTTGAGTCTCCAGAGAACTCTTCAGGCCCAGCAATCACCCGGCAGGAGGGATTTGCCTAAAGAACGAACCAGGTGATGCTCTTCATCACCCACAGAACTGAGACTCATCAAGTTGTTGGGATAGAGATAGCAAAAAACATTTTTTTGTTTGTTTTGGTTTTTCGAGACAGGGTTTCTGTTGCTTTGGAGCCTATCCTGGAACTAGCTCTTGTAGATCAGGCTGGTCTCAATCTCACAGAGATATGCCTGCCTCTGCCTCCCAAGTGCTGGGATTAAAGGTGTGCACCACCACTGCCCAGCTGCAAAACTCGTTTTTAAAAGTATGGCAATAGATAAGACTCTAAGCTCAATAGCTTGTCCATATAAAATGGCTTTGAGGAGTCCCATCATTGCAATACCTTATAGTTGCACTGGTTATTTTAATATTGCTTGACCAGCAAGGCCATTGTGACCAAGTTTTCCCCTACTGCGTCCCATTGTCTGCTCCATGTTTACCATATTCCCAATGGTGACTCTACTGCATTCGTTCAGGGACTTCTTTGGACTATAATCTACCTAACATATCACCATCAATTTAATTTCCCTAAGGCCAAGTTCTGATCTTGTCATCCATACCTCAAAGTTATTTAATGAGTTTCCAGACTTAGGAAAGCAACTCGAAAATGTAGCTGAACATCAGAATCAACTGGAGGGGTTTAAAAATTCATCTTTTAGAAATTCTAATGCCCCAGCTCCACTCCAATTTAATTAAATAAGAAGTGTGGACTGGCAAAGAGTGGGTGGAATAAGAGGCAGGCATCAGTAGTTTTTCATTCTTTCTGGACAAGGCCAATGTGAAGCCAAGGTTGGGATGCTAGCACAGGAAGAGCAGTTAATTACTGGACCATTAACCCTGTCTGTATCTCTCTGTGGGTGACTATGGAAGCCTGTATCTGCTTTCCTTCTATCTCAAGCCGGGAGATGATTGGGGATTGGGCCCAGATATACCCTCTTTCTCTAAAGGCCATAGAGAAGCTGGGAGTGATGGCCTACACCTATAATCCAATCCACACACTCAGGAAATGGAGGCAGGAGAATCAGTTCAAGGTCATCTTCTACTATACTGTGAGTTCCAAGCTATCCTGGGCAACATGTGATTCGGTCACCAACTAACATAAACAAACAAGAGGAACCACAAATGGGCACAGGACTTAACTCTCACTTTCTGATGACCTCTAACCTACGCTAATTAGAAACAACATGATTCAATCAAAATAAAATGCTTCTTGATTGAGGCAATATAATTAGCAGCGAATCGGGAACAAATATAAAAGTGACAGACATTATAGTCAACACTGATGCCCTTACTTTCAGAAATTGAGGTAGAACTAGATGCTTATAATTTCCCTGGCTCACTGTCTATACATCACTGGAGCATCCCCCCCCCCCTGTAAGACAAGGCCTTTTTTTCCACTTCCTAGGGAAATGGTTCTGTCTCAGAAGATCCACCATGGCAGGTAACTTACCTAGGACTACATCCTCAGAGAGGAGGGTAGGGTTTGCTTCAAACTATACTCAGAAGTACACTCAATAATTACTGGATAAATAAGAATATACAATTTCTGGTTAATAACTTGAGGTCCCACACTCCCACATACTCCCTTCCTTTCCTCGTCATTCATACATAAAAAGTCACCCATCTTCAAACCCCAGGTGGAGCTGGTCACTCTCTTACCATCAATGCTCTCACTGCCACTGATGTTCCTGTGAAACATGGGCCTGTGTTAGAGCATACACCCTTATGGCCTGATTGGAATTATTACTCTATAGGCCATGGCTAGGTCCCAGCTTTGGGTTCTGCAAGGGAAGCCCTAAAAATGTACCACAAACTGAATGGTTTAGGGAATCAGAAATTAATTCTCATAGATCTGGAGGTTCAGCTTCTGAAACCCAGAAGTGACAGTCCAGGCTTCCTCTGATCTGTAAGGAAGAATTTGCCCCATGCCTGGGAACTGCTTGACTTGTGTCAGCAAAAATCCAATCTTCACATGGCAGTGTTCCTGTGTGTGTGTGTGTGTCTATCTGCAATGTCCCTATGTGTGTGTGTGTGTATCTGCACTGTTCCTTTGTGTGTGTGTGTATCTTCAGTGTTCCTATGTGTGTGTGTATCTGCAATGTTCCTGTGTGTGTGTGTGTGTGTGTGTGCATCTGCACTGTTCCTCTGTGTGTGTGTGTGTGTGTATCTTCAGTGTTCCTATGTGTGTGTGTATCTGCAATGTTCCTCTGTGTGTGTGTGTGTGTGTGTGTATCTGCAATGTCCCTGTGTATGTGTGTATCTTCAATGTTCCTGTGTGTGTGTATGTGTGTATCTGCACTGTTCCTCTGTGTGTGTGTGTGTGTGTATCTTCAGTGTTCCTATGTGTGTGTGTATCTGCAATGTCCCTGTGTGTGGGTGTATCTGCAATGTTCCTGTGTGTGTGTGTATCTGCAATGTTCCTGTGTGTGTGTGTGTGTGTGTGTGTGTGTGTATCTGCACTGTTCCTCTGTGTGTGTGTATCTTCAGTGTTCCTATGTGTGTGTGTGTGTATCTGCAATGTTCCTCTGTGTGTGTATATCTGCACTGTTCCTCTGTGTGTGTGTGTGTGTGTGTGTATCTTCAGTGTTCCTATGTGTGTGTGTGTATCTGCAATGTTCCTCTGTGTGTGTGTGTATCTGCACTGTTCCTTTGTGTGTGTGTGTGTGTGTGTATCTTCAGTGTTCCTATGTGTGTGTGTATATCTGCAATGTTCCTCTCTGTGTGTGTGTGTGTGTATCTGCAATGTTCCTCTGTGTGTGTGTGTGTGTGTGTGTCTTCAGTGTTCCTGGGTTTGTCTGTCTCCATCTGTATTGAGTTATAGGTCTGCCCACTTTAGCATGACTTCAACTAGTTATGTATAAAATCACTCCATTAACTAATAGGGTCCTATTTTTGGTATTAGGTGTTAGAACTTTAGTATATTGCCCTGGGGTGATGCGATTCACCTCACACAGGCTCTAAGGCATATCATAGAGCCATTGTCTTGTTAAGCATCCTAAAGTCCAGAGGGGCTGCCAAAACTTATCCACAGCTCTCTTGGTCCCACTGCTGTGACTAGGCAAACTTTCCCTAAAATGTTTACTCCTATGTGGGACCCCTGCTAACCATCCCATACAGGTGCCATGTGTCTACGTTGAGAAGTAACCTTCGCTTATGGTCTGACTCGAGGGAGCAGCTGTCCTCCTTTTGTGTTTCCAAAGCTGTTGATTTCACTTTGTGTGTTGTTCCACACGCTATGAAGTACCTGCACCCGCCCAATCAAACGTCCCAGCCATGGAACTGCAGGAAATTGCTTATCAACGAGCATAGGGTTCAAGCCAGCCATAACTAGAGATGTTTTTTCCTCTCTCTACATAGGAGTAACGTCCTGGGGCCTTGAGAGAAGACTTGGCTGTTGAGACCATTGGCTGCTCTTCCAGAGGACCTCCGTTCCACTCCCAGCACCCACATGGTGGCTCATAAGCATGTCCTAAAGGATCTGGCGCCCTCTTTTGGTCACCATAGGAACTGCATGAATACAGTGCACAAACATATGTATAGGCAACAAAATAACATGTAAAAACTACATTTAACATTAGAAATCAGAACTATATCTACATATCTGAGAGCAGAGGTCAGGGTTAGAGAAAGACTGGCCTCTTGGCCTCATTTAAAGCCTCTGGACCAAAGCTGTTTGACTACCTCTCTGGGCAGTCATATTTCTGTTTTCTTTGATCTCCCTCCTAGTTAAACTAGTTGTGTTAGGTTTCTAAAGATGATTGAAAGAAAAAAATGAGAATGAATGAGTGAATTCCTGGCAACCTAGGACCACATCTCACCTCCTGCCTTCCCTTATCTACCGCAGGCCTCCTGAAAGGATGCTAAGTTGGTGGTGACCTGACATTTCTGTAAAGAAACTAGTCTCTACTAACTACCCCTAAACCTGCTCTGGTGCTGTAGTCATCAAAAACAGAGTGACGGGAGAATTGTGGACACTAAGAATACTGGGAAAGATGAACAGTCTTTAGAGTAAGCAGAGACTGCCTACATGTCACATGTAAAATTCAAACACAAAATTTCTTGGAAATATTCACTTGGCCTAAGAAGGTTTAATGGGTTTAATAGTAGAAGATAAAATTGATTATGAATTAGCATTTTTTGCTTTTATTTATTTGTTTTTTTTTTCTTTTATGTCACCTTGACTGGCCTGGTATAGACCAGGTTGGCCTCAAATTCACTTCATGCCTTGCCTCCCGAGTGCTGAGATTAAAGGTGTGCACCACCACACCCAGCCTATAAAATCTCTTTTTTAGTCAGGTGGTGGTGGCACACACCTTTAATCCCAGCACTCGGGAGTCAGAGGCAGGTGGATCTCTGTGAGTTCAAGGCCGGGCTGGACCAACAGCCTCCAAAACAATACAGAGAAACCCTGTCTTGCAAAACCAAAAAAAAATCTTTTTTTTAAAATTGTTGTTCATTTAAACTAGGGTTTTGTGTAGCCTTGACGGCCTTGATCTCCAGCCTCATGCCTCCTCCCAAGTGTTTACTACAACAAATGGCTAAGATTGTCATTGAGAAATAAAAATGACACACAAGAACAAATATCTTATTAAAGAGAGTCAATAGCTCAGAAACGTTCCATTTAAAATTATAGCATTTCAGTCATACAAAAAATTCCTCTTCGGACCTCAGGAGAAATCAGAGAATGGGGGAAAAAGAACATGAGAAGCAGGAAATATGAGACCCCAAAGCCGATGTGACAGAAGATACTGCCTGAGCTTTGGAATTAGAATTGAGTTGAACTCTTAGTTCTATGACCTGAAGCCAGCTATTTAATCTTTTGGAGACACTTCTCATCAGCAAAATGCCTTTTATTTTTTTAGGTTATGACAATGAAAGATGAATGCATTTAAAATGTGCATTGTCGTAGCTACATAATTAAAAACAGCGGGCACTGGGGGCTGGAGAGATGACTCAGCAGTTAGGAGCACTTACTTCTCTTGCACAGGACCCAAGTGCGGATCCCAGCATCCGAGTCAGGTGGCTCACAGCTGCCTAACTCCAGCTCCAGGATTCAGGAGGTCGAGGAGATAAAGCAGATTCTAGTCTCTGGCTTCCCCAGCCACCTGCACCGGTGAGCACATGTCCACCCTCAGGCAACACATGTGCACGCAAATCTTTAAAAAGCATTATTTCTTGCAAAGACAGAATGCTCGTATCCAAATATAACAGAATTGACCATTTTAGGTGCTAAGACTTCAGCAGGGAATCGGTGATGACTGCTGAGATCTAAACAAATGAAAGCCTTACATTTATGGAATAAATTAGGTCGCCATGTAACTAACGTCTTAAATTAGTGCAACACGAGTTGACTCAGTGCGGAGGACCGTTAAAGATTCATAGTATACAAGTCATTTCTTTGTGCAATCCCAACACCAGGAGTCACACACAGCAGCTGTCCTTTATCTTTAGAAAGCTGCTTCACACCAAAGCCTGGCATGGGCAGAACTCTGTAACAGATGGCAACATACTTAGTCAACCGGCCTTTCTTTTAGGATGCCCAGATGGGAGACATACAAAAATGAACACTGTGATGACATAGAAGTTGCGAGGTACAGAGGGGATTGCGAAAGCAGAAACCAAGAGGCTTAAAGTCCGGGAGTAGAACGACTTCGGCGTCTCAGAAGTGGCAGGGTAGTCAGTAACCAGAGCAGCAGCAGGTGGAGTCCCTGCTGACGTCAAAGGCTGGGCTGGGTGAGACTGACCAGCTCCTGTGGGGGCATCTTCTGTGCTTTCAGCCTTTGTCACAAAGGTTGCTTGGCCACTCTGCGCCCCCTGGTGGCTTTTTTCTTTCTGGATGCATAACCGTTACAAGGCTGTGGCTGTGGCTGAGCTGTGGCTGTGGCTGTGGCTGTGACTGTATCTCTGTCTCTGTCTCCTCTCTCTTCTTACCGTATCCTGACAACAAACCTAAGAGTAGAGGCTATTTTCAGTGTGCCTCTCTCTGCCTTTAGCATATTGGAAGAGTTGTAGTAATGCATTCTCCAGGGAGAAAGAGAGGCATTTAGGTGAAATGTTGTGTGACATCCACGACTCTTCCCTGTAAACACAGGAGAGCTTCCCCACCAAACCCCAGCTCCACAAAACCACGCCAAGTCCCACCACTCAGGTTTCCCACTGTCCCTAAGCAGTGGTCCTTACTCTGAGTAACAATAACACAGTTTAGTGGCCAACACTCCTAGACTCATGATTTCATTTCGTTTTCATGATTATTTTAAAAAGTTCTAGGGATCACTAACCTCACGCCTAGAGCTCCAGTACTTGGGAAGCAGAGGCAAGAGATTGCTACAGGTTCAAGGCCAGCCTGGTCTACACTGTGACCCCAAGACCCTGTCTCAAAATGACAAGAAATCCAGGGAGTAAAACAACAAGCAGATTCAAGACTGAGTGAGGTATGATTGCACTATTGGGATGTGCCAAGGATGGGTTCCTGTTTCCTAAGCTAGGCAGTCTAGTGAACACTCAGGGATGGAAGGAAACAGAGGAATATCCGGCAAGAGAACCTGGAGGATGGACCAGCCAAATGGTGACAGGACACATCTCAGACCTCTTTTCATAAATTCATCCAGAGGAGTCGCAGAATCTCAGTCCTGAAAATGGACACACATCCCAATTGCCTTCAGGTCTGAGGAGTCTCCAGTCTAATATTGACTCCACCTTCTTCAGCTGTCAGAATTATTTTCATTGTAAATTTTGAGATACTGCTTAGCTAACAAATCAATGAAACATAGTCTTCTTTATGACTAGCCCAGAACATCATATTTGGGGAAAAATCCCTTTTAGAAGTGTCCTGTAAGTTTAAGTGATCTAAGCTTGGCCCTTATTGAATGAAGTACAGATTAATCAGAGCTGAGTTTCTTAAGCGTTTCAGTGCATGTTTCTTCAGACTGAATGGATGAGGCTGTTGCATTTTCAGTAAGGGGGTTGCTTAGCCAGCGGGGGTTGCCACAAGCAAAGTACTTCAGACTAAATAGCTTATGAGCATCAGGCACATATATTTCTTAGTTCTAGAGTCTAGAAGTCTGAGACTGGGGTGCCAACATGGGTAGGTCCTGATGACAACTTCTTCAGGGTTCACATATTTCTTGTACCCTCCAAGTGTGTGTGTGTGGCGGGTAAACTAGTGCCTTTCCTACAGGGGATACTCGTTCCATTCATGAAGGCTTTCCTTTCATAAGCCAATTACCTCCTAAATGACCCATCACTAGATGTCATCACACTAAAGAGTACATTTCAAGATATGAATGGGGGGGTGAAAACATCAGACCAAAGCAGAGGTGATGATACTGTTACCAACTTGTCTTCCATAGGAGATTGCAACCAGATGCAAGCACATCTGGCTATATGCAACATTTACTTGTGCCTCCTTGAACTCACCCTACATTTACAAAGACAAAGTTTCAAAGGGTTTAAATAACAGGTTGAAATAAAAAGGATGATTTTACAAGAGGCTAAGCAAGTTTCATGTAAGGAAAGCAGAGGCTGGGGAGGTGGTTGTTGGTGTGCTTGATCATTTGTCCATTTCCGTAGAATCACAAGTCACTGCCTATGTCTGTCTCACAAAGTAAAACGCTGAAGCAGCTCCTTTCACCACGACTCTTTACTCTGATGCCCCAGCTGTTACCACAGAATTCCTTTCTCTCTTCAGTAAACCAAACCCATCCTGTGGATTGCCCAAAGGTAAACTTTCCTACCATACTAATTTTATCATCATGGCTCTGCTCAAGAACTCTCAGAGCTTCCTATGACATCAAAGGACTTCTAGGTTCACCCTTTGAATACCTTTGCAAGTTTTCCCCTGGTTATCTAGCCCATAGCTCCCAGTGCTCTCATGGCTCTCATATGGGCAGTTTTCTTTTCTTTTTTCTCTTCCTTCCTTCCTTCCTTCCTTCCTTTCTTTCTTTCTTTCTTTCTTTCTTTCAGTTTTTGGCTTTTCAAGACAGGGTTTATCTGTGTGACAGTTCTGGCTATCCTGGATCTTACTTTGTAGACTGAGTTGGTCTTGAACTCACTGAGATCACTGCCTTTGCCTCCCAAGTGCTGGGATTAAAGGTGTGAGCCACCACGGCTGTCTACAGTTTTCCTTTTCATGTGTGATGATGTATCGGTCTGGCGCTGATACTTACGTTTTCTGTTTGGAGATCTACTCTTCTGAACAGAATTGACAGGTGTGCAATGATCATACCCAGCTCTTTCCTGTCCCGCACAGGTAGTGTACAGCTTGTAGCACCTGGGCCACAAGCAAGTCCGAGGTATCAGGAAAAGAAAGACAACACATCCAGCTGTTTGTACTAAGAGAATGCATGTACTGCATTTATTTCCAGGAGAGAGAGAGAGAGAGAGAGAGAGAGAGAGAGAGAGAGAGAGAGAGAGAGAGAGAGAGTGTGTCTTTATTGCAAGTGCTAAGAGGTCTCTCTCGTAGAGAGGGAACTGCCTAATATACAGGCTTACAGCACAGTGGAAAAACCCCAGGTGGAAGAGATCGTGTTTTCTTCCTGCTAGATATTGATGTCAATGGGGCAAGACCAGGACAGTAAGCCAGGACTAGAAAACAGGATGCACTTGGACTGGAAAACAGGATGCACTTATAGGCTGACCAGCAACTCACAAAGACCCCGTGGGGCTGGGGTCCAACACAGCTGAGCTGCAGGACTCAACAATTCTTAAGAACAGGGACTGGGGATGTCGCTCAGTTGTGGAGTACTAAGACCCTGGAGCCAGTTCCAAGTGTAGAGGGCAGAAGAGTGGGCTGTTGATGTGCACGCTCATTTGTCTGTTTCCATAGACTCACAAATCACCGTCTAAAGTTTAGAAATTGTTATTAAGCATAATAACTGTCATTGTGTCCACAGAATCTCAGAGAACAGCTGTTTGATATTGTAAAATATACATTTGGTCTTAACTTAAAGTCATAGGACTCAATATGCTCATGAAATGACTGGGGCTAAAAACTAGTAGATAACTTCAAGGTTAGGTCTGGCTACCAAAGACAGACACAGTAATGATACTGATACTTTGCCACCCTCAACCACCATCCAATGGGAAGCAAAGGCTAAGAGCTGAGTAGGCCACCAAAAGCCAGGGATATGATCTGGCATTAACAATGAAACACATATGAAAACCACGAAAGGACTGGATTTGGTATCCCTCTGGCTGGCTGAGGATGCACAGGTTTCTGGAAGGTGGTACACTGGAAGAGGCACAAAGGCTCCCAGACTCCCATCCCCACCCTCATGCTGTGTTCCGCAGTCCCTTCCAGGGGTGCAGTCGTCTGTGTCCTTTGCAGCTTTCTTATGACAAGTGGGTAGTTGCAAGGGAACATTTCCTGGAAGATCTATAAGCCACCTTAGGAAATCTGTCAAATCCAAGGGAAGCATTGGGAGAACCTGGGTGCATTACCAGTTGACCAAGTACAGACAACAGCCTGAAGTCTGCGGCCAGCATCTGAAGTGGCAGAAAATTTGGAGATCCGAGTATTCAGCTTGTGAGGTCTGACACGGCCTACAGGTCGCTAGTGCAAGAGCATCGTTAAATTACTGAGTGCCAGCAGAGGTCTGCTGCGCACATGTGACAGTAGAGGTATGTTGGATTAGAAGAATATAATAGGGGAATGCCAGCGCTCGGAAGGCAGAAGCAGTGGATCTCTGTGAGTTTGAGGCCAGCCTGATATACAGAGTGAGTCTCATGATAGCCAGTGCTGTTACATGGAGAAAAGAGAAACCCTGTTCAAACACACACACACACACACACACACACACACACACACACCAAACAAAACAAAAATAAAAAACACAGGAAACCCCTGAATTCACTACATTGTTAGTGCTTAATATATGAACCGAATTAATTCACAAAAACGGGAAAGTCAAAACAATCTTGAATAATAAGAGAACTGCTGGAGATATCACCAGTCGTGGCCTCAAATTGTATGACAGGGTTATAGTACTAAAAACAACATGATATTGGTACTGTGGTGGTTTGAAAGAAAATGGCCCCCAAGGGTAATGGCACTACTAGCAGGTGTGGCCTTGTTGGAGGAAGTGTGTCACTGGGGGGGGGGGGTTGAAGTCTTTTTTCTCAAGCTTCACTCAGTGTGACAGTCAGTTCACTTCCTGTTGCCTTAGAGTCAGATGTAGCAGTCTCAGCTCCAGTACCATGTCTGTCTGCACGCTGCCATGCTCCCCTTCATGATGATAATGGACTGAACCTCTGAACTGTAAGCCAGTCCCCTTAATTAAATGTTTCCTTTGGAAGAGTTGCCGTGGTCATGGTGTCTCTTCACATTTACAAAAACCCTAACTAATGCTGGGCACTGGTGGCACACGCCTTTAATCCCAGCACTCAGGAGGCAGAGGCAGGTGGATCTCTGTGAGTTGGAGGCCAGCCTGGTCTACAGAGTGAGTTCTAGGACAGCCTCCAAAGCTACAGAAGCTCTGTCTCAAAAAAAAAAAAAAAAAAACTAAACTAAACTTAAAACAAAAACAAAAATCCCTAACTGAGACAGGTACAAAAACAGGTCAATAAAAAGAATAAAATTGAAGACCCCAAACTCTACACACCTGTGGAACCTGATTTTTTTTTCATAAAGAAGCCAAGAATATACAATGGGGAACAAAAAGACAGCAACTTCAACAAATGGTGCTGGTCAAATTGGATGGCTGCATGCAAAAGAATCAAAAGACCCATTCTTATCACTCTGCATAAAACTGAACTCTGTGTGTATCAAAGATGTCAACATAAGGCGGATACACTCAGTCTGATAGAAAGTGGAGAACAGTTTTAACTCATCGGTGATGGGGAATGTCATTCTGTAAGATGATGAATAAATGCTGATTGGCCAGTAGCCAGGCAGGAAGTATAGGTGGGGCTACCAGACTAGGAGAATACTGGGAAGACAAAAACAAAGAGGAGTCGCCAGAGAGATATCATATAGCTTATCGGTGATGCCCAGACCATATGGAAACACATAGATTAATAGAAATGGCTTAATAATTTAAGAGAGCTAGCCAATAAGAAGTCTGAGCCATCCACCAAACAGTTTATAATTAATATAAACCTTCCTGTGTTTGCTGCACCCTTCCCCATGGGGGTCTGTTGACTGCTTGTTACTAGGGGCTTTTAGCAAAACACTTCTCATCCCCTCCTCCCAGTAAGACCTGCATGCAAGTTCCTGTTTATTGTCTAAATGCTAATTCCTGGTTTTGGCCCATCCCTTTGCGGGAGGGCCCTGGGAACATAGGCTTCTGACCTTGGTGTTTTTCCACCATACCTGACTTTGGTATATAAGGCTCCATTCTTGTAATAATACAAGCCATTCTCCTTGAAAGAATGAGCCGCTGTCTTTGTCTTTATTTTCATCCTTAGCCCTTAGCCTCGGATCGTTGTGAAGTATGGTAGCACTGTAGCTGCGAACACACTGGCAGCTCGCTACATGTGTTTACTTGGGACTAAACGACTTTGGGACCAGGTGGGACAAAACCCTCCATCCACACATTGGCACAGGAAAATACTCTCTGGATATAACATTGTTAGCACAGGCACTAAGACAAGCAATTAATAAATGGGACCTCATGAAATTGAAAAGCTTCTCTGTATGACAAAGGTTACTATCATTCGGACAAAGTGTCAGGCTACAGAATGGGAAATGAATTTTGTTAATTACACCTCAGATAGAGGACTAATATCTAAAATACATAAAGAACTGAAAAAAAAACCTGACATCAAGGAAACAAAAACCCAATTTTTAAAATGGGATACAAAAACTGAACAGAGAATTCACAAATTATGAAACACAAATGACCGATAAACACTTAAAGAAATGTTCAACAATCTTAGTCACAAGGGAATGGAAATCAAAGCTATTTTGAGATCCATCTTACACCAGTCAAAATGGTCATTAAAGCAAGGGACTTACTCTTTCTTCATTTCTTTTGTTATTTGTTTCTTTTGTTTTATTTTGCTTTGGAAGGATGGGGAGGTGAGGAGGACTTGGAAAGAGACGAGGAAGGGGAAATCATGATCAGATATACTATATGAAAAAAATCTTTGTTTTCAATAAAAAACAAGTTTGAAAATAATATAAACATGCTGTTTTTTAAAACTAAGAAGAAAATAAAAATAAAATTCCTCAATAAACAAACTAAAATTCACTGAAGGACTGGCTTCGTGAGAGTATCCAGCAGGTGCCCTAAAGCAGATAGGAGCCCACTTGCCCGCGGAAGTTTCCACGGTACCCCTTGCTTCAGTCCTCCTGCACAGAAAGGTCACATTCTTTTCTGCCTGGTGGAACAGGGCAATAGCCTAAAAGGGGAAACTAAGCGGATTTAGATGAATTATGTGGACTTCTCCAAGTGCAAGAGCCAAATCCTCTTACAACAGCTGAATCATCTCACGGGAAAGTTACAGCCACCTTTGTTACTGTAGGAATCTAAAAGCTTGTCGGAGGGGAGGAGGAGGCTGTGAGCAGAGGGAGGGGCCTGAAAATGCCCTGCGCATTAGAACTGATCCCAGGAAATATTCCAGCAGGGGATTGATACTCTGGACAAGGGGGAACAACTGCGTTTTAAATGTGCCCATCAACCGTGTGATTTTAGCAGAACACCAGTGGCTGGATGCAAGGTAGCACAAATTACTCCCCACCTTCCAGGAGGAGCGGCGATTCTCCTTACCTGCAGGCAGCATTTCCGCTAGTTTTAGCTGCTCGCCCCCTTTCGGTTCTTCTTTCTCTGCCCCTCCCCCATACAAGGCTACACACGTCTTCCCAACTCTTCATAAAGTGATTCCTTAAGTAAACAAATGTTTCCAAAGTATGGCACTCTTCTAAGAGTCTCCGCCCCCCCATACCTGTTCTCATTAGCACCCCAGCACGACCCCACATTGGCCCTGTGTCTGAGCCTCATTGAGCCAGTTCATGGAGAACCTGCAGGCTTCCTGGGAGTCCAGATGAGACATTCCGCTTTGTAGGTTCCAGTTACGTTAATAGACTCGATCTTTCTCCGTTCTCTGCGATGGAAGAAAAGTAGCAGCAAGTGACATCAAAACCTCTGTGTTTCTGTCTGGTTTACCGTTCTTCAGCAGAGAAAGGTATTTTCAATGCGTAGGAAAAAAAAACCCAATTTTCCATTTCCCCAAGAAGCTGGCCATCAGTGTCTCAAACTTGTAGCTCACAATGATGAACAGCGTGACTCAAACACAAGCTGAGTGCCCACAAGCCGAGTGCCCACAAGCCGAGTGCCCACAAGCCGAGTGCCCACAAGCCAAGCCCTCTGGGAGGGGTGGCAGTCACCACACCTGCCTGCCTGCTTGTGCTGTGCCCAGGACAGACACCGGCCTGAGCTAATACATGACTTATCTGTAAGAAAGTAAATGAAGTCCAAGCTATGTGAGACTTTCTCTCACTTGTCAACAGTATCTAACTAATGCCCCCACCCCAGTGAATCCATGATATGAGTAACCCACACTTCTCAGGCATCTCAGAAACCATTACAACTGACTTCAAGAGGATATTAATAAAAAAATCAGAATATAGAACCTAAAAATTATTCCTACAATAGACCCATCTGAATGTGGTAACATCTGCCTACAATCCCAGCATTTGAGAGGTGGAAACAGGATGATCAAGAGTTCAAGGTCATCCTGGTCTACATGGTAATTCCAAAGGCAGTCTGGGCTGTGTAGTGAGTTCAAGACCATCCCGAGATGTATAGTGAGTTCCAGATCAGCTTGGGACGAACAGAGAGATCCTGGCTCAAAAGCAGGCAAACAAACAAAGCAAGCAAACAGAGAGGCAACAGCAATGTAAGAGAGGGCAGGGGTGGCCCAGGAGGATGACGACATGAGGGAGTGATTGATGTCTTGCTGTGGATGCTGCAGCCTGTGTGAGGGGACAACACTGTCCTTGTGGCAGGGAGGTAGCCCAGCTTGAGTAACTCGGGGAGTGCACCTGCACAGGACAGGAGTGACTGAGAACAGGACATAAGCTGCACACCGGATGTCTGTTCAGACAGATGAGTAAGAACAAGACAGCCGGTCTCTCACTGTTAGAAAAGGAGTTTACGTTATTGATGGGAGAAAGCAAGAATGAATTGAATTAGAAGTAGACATATGGTTTGCAAAGTCATGAGGGAGGGGAGAGGGAGGGAGAGAGAAAGAGAGGGAAAGGAGGGGAGGACAGAATTTTATAGACACTCAATATAGTGCCTAGCAAACAATGAACATGCCTAGGCTCAATGTTGATCTCTAAACTCTACTCACCACTTGTCTTAGTTAGGGTTTCTATTGATTCAAGGAAACATCGTGACCAAACAGTAAGTTGGGGAGGAAAGGGTTTATTTGGTTTACACTTCAGCATTGTTGTTCATCACTGAAGGAAGTCAGGGCAGGAACTCAAATAGGGCAGGATCCTGGAGGCAGGAGCTGATGCAGAGACCAAGGCTTACTGGCTTTCTTTCCATGGTTTTCTCAGCCTGCTTTCTTACAGAACCCAGGACTACCAGCCCAGTGATGGTACCGCCCACCATGGCCTGGGTCCTCCCCCATTGATCACTAAATGAGAAAATGCTTTATAGCTGGACCATATTGAAGCATTTCCTCAGCTGAGGCTCCTTCCTGTGATGACTCTAACTTGTGTCAATTTGACACACAAAACCAGCCAGGACACCACTGAAAAGAACTAGAGCTCCTTGCAGAAATGTTGAATTTCAAGTCTAGTTCTATTTATTTATTTATCTATTTATATTTTTACAGGATGTAAAGAAATCATTAATGAATAGGAAGGCATTTCAAAAATATGTATATCAAATGGGTTCATATAGACCAATTTGGGGGTAATTCAAGCAAATGAATAGCCAACAATAATAGATTAATATTTAACAAGTGGAATAGTGATGAATATAAGTTAAAATAAATGCATGGATATATTGGAAGTTGGAAGAGGAATGAGCAGTCCATAATATCAACATCCGCTTTCATATGTGTCAATTATAAGGAACAAAGAATGATTTTATAGCCACGAATTCTAGTGGATGCCCTAATAAGGACCACAGTTAGTGTAGGTCAGAGGTAGAGTATTTGTCTAGCATGCAAAAGATACTGGGTTCAGTTCTCAGCATCACAAAACAAAACAAAAACATTGCCCTCAGCACAAATGGCTCCATGATGGAGATACCATTCAGACTATAAAACTCAGCACATAGACAGTACCACCCGCTAAAATGAAAACAAAGGCCTAATCCATCAAAGTCTATAGTTCTGTGAACATCTCTAAATGTACTAAACTTGCTTTTTGACTTCTGATGCTGTAACGATAAACGCACACTTACTGAAAGTAAAACTAAGTATTTATTGGAGAAATTACTCACAAGATACCAAACAAGTAACCCAGTTGAGCCGAGTAGTTTTCTGCCGCCGAACTGGAAGCTGAAAGCCAGAAAAAAAAAGAGACCAAGACTTCCGTTGTTCAGTCTTTTATACCTTCCCCCCGTAATGCTCCTAGCCATGCCCAAAAGTAGGCCTGGCTAGTAACGTAGTTCACTGCCTACATCCGTATACGTCTTTAGTCATGCCTAAAGTGGGTGTAGTTAGCGGTGTGGTAAACTGCTCTTTTATTACCTCATTTGTGTGCGCCTCTACTAAGTCACATGGTTAATGGCGGCATTGTTTTCCTCCTACAGACTTCTGTAGTGCTTATAAGAGATCTGAAACCCTAAACTAACAAAAAATGATTACCATTTGTTACCTTTGGAAGAAGGGGTAGGCTAGGTATGGGATCAGAGGGAACTCAGCTTCGCCTGTCACCATAACTTTCTACAATCTGTCTGTTATCTTCACCAAGAAAGATTAGTAATCATGTTAAAGTATGTCCATGCTGTCGATATAATTTTCAAAAGATTATTTTATGTGTGTGCTTTGTTTGCATGTAGACATGAGCACTGTGTGCCTAGAGTCTCCAACGGTCAGAGAAGACACCAGATCTCCTGGAACTGGAGTTACAGGAAGTTGTGAGCCAACATTTGTGTGCTGGGAACCAAGCCTGGGTCTTTTGCAAGAGCAGTAAATTCCTTCATCGCTGAGCCAGCTCCCCAACTTGATATAAACATTTTGAGAACACAGTTAATTCTTGATGTGTGTCATGAAACAAATGGAAGAAAACTCTTCAATTCAAAATATTGAGTTAAAGAGGAAATTCCCATTTTATTTTGGAAGGAGATACATATTATATTTCTCAGCTAGTGGTCAGTTTTCTGCTTGTAAAGACTATGGCCACACTGACCCAGTCTCATCTAGTCCTGGAATCTAACGGCAGGCCTGGTTAGTTAGTACTTGGCTTAGAGTCCAAAGGTGAAAGTCTTCTTTCTTATCTAACTAAAAGCCCAGCTGGGATCCCACACTAGTCTAGAGGTAGCTAGATGTGTTCCAATTATCTATCTGTAAGATGTGGCTGAAAGGTGACAGTAGCCACTTGATTTGAAGTCACAGTTTAGGTTTTCCCTCCCCTCTGTTCCTTGTCACTGTGAGGGCACATTTTAGAGTTAGAGCAAACCTGTGCTCAGGAACCTCAGGCCCTGTCTCATCTTTAGGGAGCACACACCCAGTTGTCTTTTTTACAAGTCTCTCCTCTCACTCCTGGAGGAGTTGAGTGTAGTTAGGGACAGGGTGAGCAATCCTGTAGGCAACACAGAGCCAAGCAGCCAACAGTGACGACCTCACACCCTAGCTTGGAACAGCCAGGGATGGTAGCAGATGCCTGTAGTCCTACCTTTCAGGAGGCTGAGACAGGAGGATTGCTGTTGCACCCTTCCCCCATGGGGGTCTGTTGACTGCTTGTTACTAGGGGCTTTTAGCAAAAACACTTCTCATCCCCTCCTCCCAGTAAGGCCTGCATGCAAGTTCCTGTTTATTGTCTAAAAGCTAATTCCTGGTTTTGGCCCACCTTTTGCTGGAGGTCCCTGGGAACCTAGGCTTCTGACCTTGGTGTTTTTCCACCATACCTGATTTTGGTATATAAGTCTCTACCCTTGTAATAATACAAGCCATTCTCCTTGTAAGAATGAGCCCCTGTCTTTGTCTTTATTTTCATCCTTAGCCCCTAGCCTCAGATCGTTGTGAAGTATGGTAGCACTGGAGCTGCGAACACACCAGCAGCTTGCTACAGATTGCCATAAATTCCAGACCAGCCTGGGCTACACATGGTAACGCACCATCTGGGGCTGTGGGCAGGCGATCTGGGTTAAAAGATACCTTGCTCATTACTCTCAAACAGTTACCCTGTCACTTTCTCTCACTTATGAAGTAACAATGAGGATAGTGCCAGAGACTAGGACACAATGCCACACTGACACAGAGACAGAGGAGAGAAAGACACTTTAGACAGCTTTTTCTACATTCCTCACAGGATAATGGGCCAGGACTGGCTTCTTTGGAAAAACTTAATAGCACTTTTGCTGGTGGCTTGGCCTCAAAATCTGTGCCAAGTGCAGTGGTAAAAACTCAATTTTATAAGCTGCTTATGTTTTTATTTCAAAAGTCAAACCGCTGCCTATTTTTGGAGATTGGAGGAGAGGAACATAAAACAGTTGTTAAGGGGGCTGGGGAGATGGCTCAGAGGATAAAGCGCTTGTTTCATAAGAACAAGGACCTCAGTTTGGAACCCCAGCACCCATAGAAAAGCCAGGGTAATGAGCATCTGCAGCCCCAACTCTGGGGGTAGAGACAGGTGCATCACGGGCTGCTGGACAAAACGGCGCATTCTGGCTTTAGTGAGAGACCCTGTCTCAAAAACTCACGTAGATTGGGGCAATTGTAGTACACACCTTTAATCCCAGTACTCAGGAGGCAGAGGCAGGCAGATTGAGGCCAGCCTGGTCTACAGAGCAAGTTCCAGGAGAGCTAGGGCTGCTACACAGAGAAAAGCAAAACAAACAAACAAAAACAACAAAAATCAGATAGTGACAGAAGAGAACGTTTGTATGTCAGTCACCTGCTTGGGTGACTGCACCCCTCCCTCAGCCACACATGCACTCCCTCCCCAACATACATGCACTCCCCCAACACACACATGTACCCCTCATACTTGATGCTATACCCTCACGTGCCCTAAAGGAAGACTAGTTTAAAGGACATGAAGTTAAGGGATTGGCAAACAACTGAGGATATCAGAAGTCCTGATGAAATACTGGAGAAGTCAGAACTCTAGAGGCTCCAGTGTGGAAAAGCCGAGATTTATCCCCAGCATTCTCAAAATTAGCTGTGTTGGCGGCAAGGCGGTGGGGAGCATGACGTGGATATATACACGACACACAACAGCCTGAATTTAGTTCAATGTAGGAGCTGCTGGCCCCACACTACCCTGCCCTCCGGAAATTGTTCTAGAGTCCTTGGAGTTCCCCTGGGAAGGGAGCTCCAGGCTTGAGTTTGAAAGTTGGTTTTCATCACCTAAGGGTTACAAGTGGTTCTTCGTCATTTTCTTATCTAGGATTGTGTGTGTGTGTGTGTGTGTGTGTGTGTGTGTGTGTGTGTGTGTGTGTAGCTTACACACAAGCCACAGTGCGAGCAGCTTCTAGAAGGAAAGCGGTACAGTTGGCATGTATTCTTCCGAGGTCTTGACTTCCACCGAGTCTAGGAAATACCACACCTCGGTGTCCCACTGATTTGCACCTACAATGACTCCTTTCCCTGACAGGGAGACCCTAAAGTTTCTTGACTTTTATCTGAGTCCTGACATGGGTGTTAGCAGGAGATGTTCCCTGGCTGCTCCACACAGCATAGCAGGGGTCCAACTCTCAATGCCTGCTACGTATCACCCTGACCAAGCAGGGTCTCATTTGCACCCACAATGGTTTTACTAGCTATGTAGCTAAGGGTGACCCTAAACTCCCGATCCTCCTGCATCCTGCAAAAATTCCAGGTGTATACCATCATACTTAACAAGGTTACCTGTGGCCATCCTACAGGACACACCCCATCGTTCACGAACAAAGTCCATTCTGTTAGAAAATAATTTCATGCTGTTAGAAAATAATTTTGTGAAAAGAGACACATACTTATCTGTCCTTATGAATTTGGGTGGGGTCGAGGGAATGGAGTGAGAACGACCACGGTGGGTCTATTACTTACTGCTATAAAACAAAGGTTCTTGGGCCTTTTCCAGAAAGTTCCTTGGCCCTAATATCCCCGAGGAGTCACTCTACTGTGAAATATCAATGGCTGAAATAAATAACATTCTACCAGACCTTCAAGAAAGTGGGGTTGGCTGTTGTTGCCTCCCTGTAGCAGCAGATCCAAGCTAGTGACGGGCAGATGGGCACCCCCATTTACAGCCAATCAAAGCGTCCGCTGGATGGTTTCTCCATTGGCTTGTTATAACCCCAGTTTAGATCTACGCTCCAAATCAGGTCAATAACTCAAGCTGGGCTGGTGGTATACCCTTGGAATGAAGCAAAGAGGCTTCATTAGTGAGAGGCTGTGCGCCAAGATCCAGAGTATCCGGGCCCACAGACTGCCACATATCTTACTGCAGGGGTGGGATGTGGGTGCTGGAGAGGATGAGGAGCGAAAGAAAATGGGGTGTGGGGGGTGCTGGAGAGGATGAGGAGCAAAAGAAAAGTATGTTTAAGTGCTAAAAGTAGAGGTGATAAAATTCTAACACAGACTGCCACATATCTTACTGCAGGGGTGGGGTGGGGGTGCTGGGGAGGATGAGGAGCGAAAGAAAATGGGGTGTGTGTGGGTGCTGGAGAGGATGAGGAGCGAAAGAAAAGTATGTTTAAGTGCTAAGGTAGAGGTGATAAAATTCTAACGGTAGGTAAAAATAATAGGTTATATCTGAGGAACACTTGTACATACTTACCAATGGTTTTGATCTGTCTGCAGTATCCCAGAGAGACTCACAGACACATTAAATATTTAGAACTGGAAAAAAATATAGGGGTATCTGCCTAGGTCTCTACCTGATATAAGGACTTCCATTATTCCCCCCCCCCCCCCCCCCCAGTACTTACACGGCCATTCATGTCAGCCCAGGTGTTGTACCCCTGACACTGTCCGGTAAAAGTCACAAAAGCTCCAATCACCCAGTCGCAAAAAGGAATCACTGTGGACACAGGCAGTGCTGATTTCTCAGCGAACTGTTTCAAAACCGCATTGCTTTAGCTGTCAGCCATTGTAGATGAGCCGGCTAGTTACGTCAACCTGACACAGCTGGGGTCACCAGAGAGGAAGGAGCCTCAAATGAGAAAATGCCTTTATAAGGGTGGGCTGTGGGCAAGCCTGCAGGGCATCTTCTTAGTGACTGATGGGGGGAGGCCCCAGCCTATGGTGGGTGGTTCCATCTCTAGGCTGGTGGTCCCAGACTCTATAAGAAGGAAGGCGGAGCCAACTACGGGGAAACGGCCAGTAAGCAGCTCCCCTCCACGGCCTCTGTATCAGCTCCTGGCTCCAGGTTTCTACCCTGTACGAGTTTCTGTCCTCACTTCCTTCAGTGGTGAACTGTGATGTGGAAGTGTAAGCCAAATAAACCCTTTCCTCCCCAGCCTGCTTTTGTCTTGGTGTTTTATTACAGCAATGAAGAGGTTCTCAGCTCCCCTAATGCTTTGACCCTTTAATACAGTTCCTCATGTTGTGGTGACCTCCGATCATAAAATTATATTTTCACTGCTACTTCTTTACTGAAAATTGGCTCCTGTTACAAATTTGAATGTAAACATTTTTGGAGATAGAGGTTTGCCGAGGAGTCACAACCCAGAGGTTGAGAACGATGGTTTATCCTTGTTGGTGCGGTTCCCTGTACAACCCCCAGAGGGCAGCACTATCCTCCAGTACCTGAGGCTTGTGTGCAGCTGAAGCGACGGAGCTCTGACTTTGTGCTTCCTTCTGGGATATTCTTGGGCTGTATGTATAAACCTGTATTGCTTAATTAAAGAAAAAAAACCAACTCTATTATAGGGACTGGGGTGTAGCACTTGCTTGGCATGCTTGAAGCTGCAGTCCCCAGTACGTAGCTAGTCAGGCTCATGGGTAGCAGAAGGAAGATCAGAGCTTCAAGGTCATCCTCTGCTATGCAGAGAATTTAAGGCCAGAGTTCGATCTCCAAAACACACGTGAATGTTGGGTGGTGGCCTGTCTGCAATTCTAGCACAGAGGAGGACCTCAGAGCAACTAGATAAGTCAATGAGAATGAGCTCTGGATTCAATGGACAGATCCTACCTCGAGGAATAAAGCTGAGAGCATTTGAGAAAGACCTCGAGAGTCAGGCTCCGGCTTCCACAAGCACCTCGCACGCATGGACAGACACACATACACACATGCAAGAAAACCCCAAATATATACTATGCCCTCAAGACTTTATGCTACACTAATTTTAGTTGTTTAAGTTTTTGATTCATTTTTAAAATTTTATAATCATTTTCAACTTTTAAGTACACTTGGAGAGGCAAACTAAATATCATGTGGTCTTAGATCATTTAGGAATAATATTGACTGATCAGTTAGTGCACATAACATGGTATAATAGTCATGGCCATTCCTCTTTGAAATAGAGTATTTACATTTTACAGAAAACAGGGAGATCGAGGAGATCTTCTTGTTATCATAAGAAGTAAGTGCCACAGGCTTCAGACCTGGATGTTTTGGGCTCTGAACCCCACTATCACATGTAAAAAAGCAATGGGGGGAAGGAACCTTTGTCCTCCAGGTGCTGATTTTAACAGACGTGCTTCCGGCTTTTACAGCATCAGCTGCCCCTGGACGCATACACACTCACACATACACACACATGTTCACAATACACACACACATACTTTCACAGTGCACAAACATATTACACACACACTACATACATGCTCCAACACACACATGCTTACACACACACATGATCACACACACATGCTCTCTCTCTCTCTCATGGTCACTCACACCTATGCTCAGTCTCATACACACCCATGCACTCTCTGTCTCTCAAGCACACACACACACACACACACACACACGCACGCACACGCACACATGCACGCACGCTCATGGGGGAAGTTAGACTTTCGCTTTGATGCAATAAATAAAACATTTTCATTTTCAGAGCCAAATGAGACAAGGACGTTTGTGTGATTTCTTGACTGCCACACTTCTCTCTGACTGAAGGGTCCCTAAACGTGGGGCCCATGTCCCGTTTTATTTATTATTGTGTTCCTAGCAACAGCGCAGGGTCCAACCTTCAAAAAACACTTACTAGATTTACTTTGTATTGATCTGGGAGGAGCCTGAGAGGCTAAGAGAGGCCAAACCACAGCAAGAGAAGCTTCGAGTCTGGGTATGATGACCTGTATGTCCTAGAAGAAGATCAAGAGGGACTCAGAGGTCTTCAAAATGCTAAACGTTACATGAGCTATAACATTAAATCCCCAAATTGAAATTCTGCCTAGGACAGCTGTCTAGGGTGAACAGCCCATGTAGGATATAAATTCTTGCTCTAAAATTAGCTTTTGCCTTTTGGTTATAACTTTTAGAAAGAACAATGATTTGGGGGGGGAAAAAGCATGCTAGCGATTTTTGTGCATAAAAGTGCTGACAGAAATATACAGATTATCCAAGTTTATGCCTGAAATGAACCTAAGCTCTTTTGTTCAGTAGGTGGCGCTGGAGACTGACTGATAACCAATTTAATGCCCCAATGTTATCAAATAAGTTAAAATAGTTATTCTGTTTAGTCATTCATTCATTCATTTGAATTGTCATTAAAAGATTTAAATTAAAGACAAATTCTATATAAAAATTGCTATTTCATTTGCTGTTTTGTTTCTTTGGCACAGGGTTTCAGTGATCAGAGTCATGTGATCAGCTAATTGTTAGGTAGGGCAGAACAATGGGCAGAACAAGCGGGCTTTCTTGCACATGCAGCCACATCAGGGACTGGGAAAATCCCCCAGATGAGTCCTGTGGCTGGAGCATTGAGTGATGGGAAGAATTTTATGAGATGCAGAGAGGGCTGCAAGGAGGTAAGTTGATGTCCAGAAACTCATGATGTGTAGGCTGGCTTCAACCTTGCCACCATTCTCCCGCCTGTTTCCTGAATGCTATAATTACAGACAAGTGCCACCTGGCCAACCTTGTTTGTTTTTACAGCAGCTCTGTGTCCTCTTTAGTATATCTACAGAATGTTTGTGTCTGTGTTTGAATGATCTTTTGGCACTTCATATTCCTGTTGGAGCTATAAACAAAATGCCTTTTTTCACATGAAGGATTAATAGGATATGACATATCTCATAACTTCTGGGATTAAGAAAGAAAAAATACCTTCCTGCTTTCAGATAGAATGAGTTTTCTTTTCTTTTCTGCCTTTGTTTAAAATGGTTTTTCCAGACAGGGTTTCTCTGTGTAACAGTCCTGGCAATCCTGGAACTGACTTTGAGGACCAGGCTGGCCTTCAACTCACAGAGATCCAGCACTAAGGGAGGCAAGTGTAAGCGGATCTCTGTGAGTTCAAGGCTAGCCTTGACTCCAAAGCAGTCCAAGATCAGCCAGTGTTACACAGTGAGATCCTGTCTCAGAAAAATAAAAACAAACAAAACAGAACAAAACCAAATCTCTAGAATCTGGCCTCAGGTCAAGAAATCAAATAAAACCAAGTGGTGGAATTCTGGACTGGAACCCTGTGTCTCCTTGACCCACCTCTGGAAACTAGAGGTTTGCAAGTCTTCAGGTAAGACCTAGAATTGGAGAACTGGAGTTCTTGTTTTGTTTTGTTTTGCTTTATGAACTGCTGAGAGTGAAAGTGAAAAATGGCCGGAGTTCGGCCCTAAACCCTAAGCTGATGGTGAGGGGTGGTATCTGTATCTCGCCCTCCAAGTCTTAGTGAACATTGAAGAAGAGAGAGTAGAAAAGATGTAAGAGACAGAGGGTGGGAAGAGCTCTGACAGGTTTCTGGAAAGGCCATGGCTGTTGCAACCATGAACTCATGGCAGCTGCAGCTACTGCCCACGTTTGGACTCATCAACATTCCATCCTGGGTGGGGAAAGGAGCTCATCAGGCCCCATCCCTCACTGCAGAGCTAATCGCTGTTAATGAGTGCTGCAGGAGAGCGTGTCTCTGCTCTGCTTTCGAGGGCTGTTTGACAATATACCTGCTTTGCTTTCCAAAACCACTAACAGAATCGCAGTGCAAGTCGGGTCTGTGGGTTTGAACATGTTCAGAAGATGTTCAGGAACAAGATCAGCTTGTGGGGAATCTTTGTGCTATTAGATGGCAAATTATTGTTCCTCTTCGAAGCCCATCCTAGGGGCTAGAGAGACAGTTCAATAGTTGTAAGACATGCACTACACTTAGGGAAAACCTGAATTTGGTTCCCAGCACCCACATCAGGTGGCGCACAAATGCATAAAACTCCATCTCTGGGGGAAATCCCCAACACCTCTGGACTCCAAGGATACCTGCACTCATATGTATATATATGTACCCCAGCCTACCCTGTCCACTCACATAGTTTTTTAAAAAGTATAAAAAAGAAGCCCATTCCTTATTCCTGCTGTATAATTGGGAGGAGAGTTCTCAGACCTCGATGCTTGGAGTTTTTGTTTTAATTGTTATTTCTCATAGATAACAAATGGATAGGAATGCAAAGGAGGGATAATTTGTAGAATTTTGCATAATTGACTGTGGAATTAGACTAAAAAAATTAAATCTGCAGATGTTTCTGCCCAGACTCATTTCATTTGAAAAAAAAGAAAGAAAAAGGTTTTTTGAAATTGTCGTCATTATACTTTATTTTAAATTTGTCTGTGAGAAAATGTAATCCCCGTGACTCTCATCGTCCTATTCTGATAAGATTTGAAAGCCTGGCTTCTGCAGGCACTAATTATGATCCCTGGACCTCCAGATCTCCCACTTTGACGTCTTTATAGCTCTGTGTAATTGAAAAGGACAGGATAAACTGGATAGCGATTCACAGGAATGTAGAAGTGGTTGCAAGGGAAAGTATTCCTTAACCAGAACATCATTGTGACAGCATGCAGGTATGCCCTTGACAAGTGACAGGAAAATCACGGTGATGGAGTGCTTAGAAAGCTTGTTGCTAGGGTAATTTGCATATTGGAGGATGAGCTGTTGGGCAGTATGTCTAACTGCAAAGAACAACCTGGTAAGCCAATACTCAATTCTCCAGGCATCTACCACTTTTATTTATTTATTCCTATAGCAGAATAATCAGCTCTCTGCTTATATTTAGCATCAGACGATAAAGGCTGTGTATGTCATAAAGCTCATGTCACACCGATGTCATCCAGCACTCTATAACACAAGACAACATTTTTTTTTTGAGTCAGAATCTCTCTATGCAGCCCTGGCTATCCTACAACTCACTATGTAGACCAGGGTGGCCTTGAACTCACAGAAATTCACCTCTCAGCCTCCCAGGGGGTTGGGATCAAAGGTGTATGCCACCACAAACCCGCTTGGGTGAACTTCCAAACTTTGAAAGCAGTGAGCAATGTGGATAACTTGCTTATTAAAAATCAACCCAATACCTCCTCCCTTCCCTGGCCTTGGGTTGGGAGATGGCTCAGCGGATGACAATGCTTGCCTCACAAACATGAGGACTGAGGTTGAGTTTCAACATTCATCCGAAAAGCCAGGTTTGGTCATGGATACTGTGGCTCCAGCTTTGTGGGGGAGGAGTACAGAGGATCACTAGGTTTTGCTGGCCCCAACCCAGCTCCAGGTTCAGTGACAGCTCCTGTCTCAAGGGAATACCATGGTGAGTGACAGAACAGGACACCCAATGTTCTCCTCTGGTCTCCACTGTTTACACACATGAGCACATGGCACACATACACAAAGCACACAGATACCCACGAAGATACAATTCTGAACTTGTAGTCAAAAGACAGAGAAACAGTTGCTTTAAATTCTAACTTAGAAGCCTTCATCTTTGGAAGTCTTTCTGCTGGCATTCACACACCTGCAGGGTAAATAACCTTCCAGATGAGATAAGCCGGGAAGAAGATGTGGCATGAAGATAGCTGAGAGAGATGTTTACGAAACCGGTACCCAGCTTCCACCCACCATGTTATTTAACGTGAATATACTGTCTATGCATAAACTTTAAAAATAAAATGTCTTGTTAACACCCCTTATCTCATCTTCTGTTTGCTATGTGATAATAACATACAGTTTTGATCTGAAGAAATACATTGGCTATAACTTCCCCCAGAGTGTCCATTATTAGGCAGGTTATAATTTAATTGAAGCATGAGATAATGTCCATTTGTCTCCTTCTTTGATGATCCTTCAGGAGAAAACACAATCATTGTTCTTCAATTTGGATCCCAAATCATTTTGACCTTAATTTTAGTGTATCTAATTAAATCAACTGTAATTTGATTCTTGCCCACATGATAGGTTGGTGGTGAGGCGTGCTGATGACACTCCAACATGCTTGGGATCCTGTGCTTTCATTCAGGTTAGTTTATGACATTGACCTCCAGAATCCTTTCTATGCTAAGAGTCAAGGATGGTTAAAAAATAACAGGAGGACCTATCCCTGCCCGAGGGACCAGCGGCAGTTGACTGCTACAGAAGTTACTCTCCACTGGGGTCACAGCCACTATAGGATGCTGCTGCTCCAGAGGATAGCCACACAACCACACTAACATGGGAAGCATTGGACTCGGGGCTTATTAATAGCAGTGAGAAAGAGGACATGCAATTGGGAAGGGATGGGTGCACTTGGGGAAGGTGGAGAGAGGTGGTGGTGGATGGACAAGATCAATATGCATGATACACATGCATAGGATTTTCAAAGAACTAAAAATATTATTTAAAAAGCAGAAAAAAATGGCTGGCCATGGTGATGATGCTTTTAATGCCAGCACTCGGGAGGCAGAGGCAGGTAAATCTCTGAGAACTGAGGCCAGCCTGGTCTACAAAGGGAGTTCCAGAACAGTCAAGGCTGTCAGACAAGCCCTGTCTCACACACACACACACACACACACACACACACACACACACACACACACACACACACATACACACACACACACAATAATAATAATAACAAATAAAAAGCAGAAAATAACTTTAATCAGAAATCATGTTTAAAACCCAGGTATGATGAATCAACTGGTAGCCACTCACCTTTTCCATAAAACTTTGTGCATGAAGTACTCCGCCTTCATGCTGATGACCCTTGGTCTACCCTTCACAAAAAGCGCCAGACTGCATTTATGTGCTCTTGTGAACAGACTGTACCTTGTATATTGTCATGATACATCATCATTGTGCCTGCCAGAACAAACCAGGCGGGGCCCAGGACAGAGGACACAGAAGAAAGGAAATGGAGAACCCTGCCCTTCAGACACTGTAGTTTCCAGGGTGTCCAAACACACACAGAGACATCTGCCTGAATGCAATGTGACAGATAAACTCCTAGTAAATACTGACACCACTCCTAGCCTCCTGCTGGAGTCTTTCACAGGGGATGAGTGGGAAACAGGGTATCGTATGTAAGTTAGCCGTGTTGCAATGTAAAGACTGTGTCATGGCCACGTTGGAGTCTGAGAAATTGCTCAGTTTTTGGTTTAGGTAATTAGTTAATGGTTTTCTTGCAATGAGAAAAACACTTAAATAATTTGTCAATTTGGGCTTAACTGATTTCAATGAGCAATTGTTACTGGTCCAATTAGTACCTGGAAATATGTTATCATTATAATTTCCAGAACACAAACAAACAACCCCCCCTCCCCAAAACTCACGGTGAATGCAATGAATTGTAGACTTTGGATGGATGAAGACAAGATTCCTTAACAGGGTAAGGTGGAGATGGACCTTTGCCTTTTGCCAATTAGCTTGATTGGTTATTGATCAGCTGGGTGGCTGACCTTTGTTCCAGAAGTTATTGCAGCTGTGACAAACACCTTAATTACTGGAGCACATTTCATTAAGGAGATAATAAACATGCTTTGCTTTGGAGTCATCCTTCTTGCCCTGTCTCCAAGGCTCCCATCGATTTGGGAACCTTCAAAATATCCATTCTCTTTGTTTTACTTGCACCCATTGCTGAGATGGCTGTGTCAAGGCTCCCAGTGGCTCCTGTTAAAAATCAGTGCCCCACTGCTCTCCTCCCCTCCCTTCCTCTCAGCAGGAGCCCCCTCCCCCTCCTTTTGACCACTTTCCTCAGGGTAAAACCCTACTTTCCTTTGCTCCCTTTGGAATCTCAGCTTCTCCTCCATGTACATTCCGAGAACACAAACAATGCAGTCTACATCCTGATGTGAATTTATTCACCACCGCCTTTTAGATCTTCTAAAAGGGAAAATTAGAAAAGGCAATGGTGGAGAGGATGGCGAACAGTTATACTAGCCAAGGGGAGAGAGAAGAGAAGAAGGAGAGAGACGTTCTGCAATTATAGATTATGTCAGTTGGTGGTTGGTGAAAAACCGCTGTAAAAAGACATGCATCGTGAGGATAAATTAGGCTATCATCTTGGAAACTTGTTCAGCAGTATGAACAAAATGAATACATATGTAACTGGTGACCCATTGGTTTCACTACATCATATACACTCCAAAGAGAGAGCATATAGTCAGTAAAAATTCCAAACAATATCCATAGCAATGTTAAATATATTGGCTCCAAGATAGAACACTTCAAAATTTCCACGAATAATAAGATGAATAAATTAATGTGCTGTCGTATAATGGAATACGAGACAACAAAGAAGAATTGCTGCTCACAATGTTAGGAAAGAAATCTCACAAGCAAAAATGAAACTGTGTGATTTGGCCTATATAAAATTTACAAGCAGGAAAATGAGGTGAATTGATTTAGAAGTGAAGATAGGATTGCTCTTGTTACCTCTTGGGTTAATTAATTTGGTGAATTCTTGTGCAAACAGCCAGCAAGCATATATCTCTTTGTTTTATCTTTTAGGCAGCATGGACAGGCTTTGTGGGCAAACTGCCATGATTTAACTTCTAACCCAGGACTGACCAACTGGCAGGTTACCATCTTAAACCGTTTTCTGACTTCTGATGTCACTGTGCTACTATGATGAACAAATCAAGTATAAAGCTGGAATGGACCACAGCCCGGGGGGACTAGCATGCGGCCAGTACTGTCTCATCCCCAAACACACGTCTCAAGGAAGTTTCCAGAACTAGTGTTGCTTAGTGAGACTCTTAGGGAGCCTCCTGTCCCAAAGCCCACAGGGAGCCTCTGGACTTCACCCCACATTCACCACCTACCATATATGTTTATGGGTGAGCGTCATGACTCCCTAAGGACATGGCCCATCAGTCAAGGAGGATGGCTTACTCTTCATGGCAGCAGGGGGTTAACTCACGTTGAAGGGTATGGGATCAGCTGACCAAGTTGCCCCAAATCCATAGCTGATCAGACACATAGCTGGGGAGCTGTGAATTGTCGTCCTTCTCCCTCTCTCCCTCCTCATTTCCCTCCTCCTCTCCCTCCCTTCGTCCTTATTTCCTTCCCAGACTCTATGCTCCTGCCTCTCAAGTGCTAGGATGAGGAACATGCTCAACCACACCCTGAACTAGCTGTCCCCTCTTCTACCTCAGAGGCTAAGTAAGCCTCTGGGAACATGCTGGCAGGGACATGCCCCACTCCCTTAGATAAGCAATACCTTGGCACGAATGTCATTTGGCATCAGGATACTTAGCAAATATTTGCCATTTGTCTATTGATCTCTTGTTCTTTCTTGACTTCCCTGTGGCTGTCCTGTTCCCTTCCTATACAATTGGGCTGATCTGAGCTCCCATTTGTTTGAAAGAGCTTGCGACTCTTCTGGCACATTTCAGTTCCAGATAAATTCATATCAGGTCATATGGAGTGACTGACTATACCCCAGTAATCCAGAGTTCCAACTAAAGAAAGAAACCAACCAACCAAACAAACAAACAAAAACCCTTCAAGTCGGGCATGATGGCCCATGCCTATGATCCTAGCCCTTGAGTGGAGGCAGAAGGATCATGAGTTTAAGGTCATCCTCAGCTCCATGGCACATTTGAGACCAGCCTGTACTGTGTGAAATCTCACCTTTCCAAAAGCAAAGGTGGGCCAGGCATCGCGGAGCAGGCCTTTAATCCCATATATGGATCTCTGTGAGGTTGAAGCCACCTTGGTCTGTGTAGCAAGTTCAAGAAGACCCAGGGCTATAGCCACAGTGAGACCTTATCTCAAAAACAAAAAATAAAAAGCAAACGCCAAAAATAAACAAACAAACAAAAACAAAAGACACTTCCTAACTCATAAATGGGCCCTTTGGGAAAGCCATAATGAGAATGGTCTTGGCCGGTGAGGACAGCGTAATCATTTTTTATTCAAGGAATGGTTCTTAACTGTTGTTGCCAGTGAGGAGGAATGAGCAAGCCACCTGTCCCGCAAAATGGGCAGGACAGTCTTCCTAAAAACAGTCTAGTGCTTTCTACTCCTGAGGTTGGATTTGGTAGGGAATTTAATATTATGCTTATGCCTAGTATCTCAACTGTATAATGTAATCTGTAGCCACAGTGAGCTCTCACTGTCTTCTCACTTTAAACCCACCTTCAGGGCGCCACACAAAACTTGGCAGGGGAAGCCAGCCCTGCCTGACTCTAGATGCCTTGGAGGTGGGGAGCAGGCAGGGGCTAAATGGAAGCCTTCAAAGAATCAGAAGAGGGGAAAGGTCACAGCTTCCCCTCTTGGGGGAACTGGACCCAAACTGGGAGGACAAGGAGAGCCCATAGAGTCTAGTGGAAAGGTGCAGGTGGCAGGAGGATCCACTGAGGGTCCTCGATTTGCTAAGGATTTGTGTGGAAGGCTCTGAAAAGTCCTGAGGATTAGGGTTGGAGATGATTCCTTAACCGTGTAATTCTGCCCACTGGGGCAGACCGTGATGGGGCTCTGCAGGACAGACCCGAGCCTGCTGGTCCCCGAGATGCTAGTTCACACTGATTTAATCAGAACTCCAGCCTGCTGGGTGTACTCCTGAGAAAGCTTGCTGGGAACATGGGCGTCTAGGACATGAATGCTCACCCTCTTTGGTGGCACTCTATACTCAGAATCACCCTGATCACCCTTGCAGCAATTGCTTGCAAAGCCATTGAGCACAAGGGCAATGACCTGTCCTGCTCACTCACATGTCCCTCTAGCACTCAGACTAGAGCCAAGCCCTGAGTAGACTCATATTTGTTAAAAGAATTACCTGCCACTTAAGATAAGCCAAATGTCAGGACAAGCCGTCATAGGACTTCACGGGACAGTCAATAAACACAGAGGACATTATTTTATAGCTTTACAAGAAGGGTAGATTGGAAAGGATTTGTTGGGATGGATTAATGACTAGCAGTACAAAATACTTCTGATGAAAAAAATGTAATATAGATTTCTAGTGCTGGAGATCCATCCCTGGGCATCACACGCTAGGACAGGTCCTTCTTTAACAGCCTCAGTAAACTACACCCTAGCCTCGGTGGGCCCTGAGGATCCCATCCTCCTTGAATAAGAGACTGATGCTCTTGGAAGCAAACTGTCTTGCTCTTTTGTTCAGGCTGTCGAGTGCTATAGGGACTGAAGTATGTGCTGCTACACGGAGCTTACCAGAGCATCAGTCCACTATTTGTCCCCCATCTGCTAATCCCAGTTTTATCAAAAATATACAAAGCCAACACATGACACAATTTATACAAATATTTTTAAAGATTTTATTGCAAACCAAAATTGGTTTATTGCACACAAAAAAAAGTTGTGTGGTAGGGAGGAGGAATAGTACATATTATAACCATGTTAATTACAGTACATTAAAATGATGGTTTTACAAATAAGTCTGTAAGTTTAAATATACTAGTGTTATATAACCCAATGTACAGACTTTCTTTACACGATACATACAATAATCAGGAATGCAAAAAAAATAACATAAATAATGCCCATTTTACAGGTGACATTTTAAACAATGAAAACACCAACGGCTTTGACTGACAGCTGGGGCATTGGTCCATAAAAACCCTTTCTAAAAATAGAAATATTTGTAGCAGCAATGCTTTCCGTTAAGCATCTGGATGCACATCATTGCAAGACCATTTCAATAGATTTTAGTTATTAACTATATCTTACAAAAAAAAGTCTACACATAAATTTATCTTCCAAATATGGAAGAAACAAACAATGTCCCACATTGTAGTGTCCTGCAAGTGTCACATTGATGCTTATAACGAAACCGACTGGCATCAGGCATAACACACTCACACCACTGTTCACACGGGGAAATCCTCAAGGTAGGAAACAAACAAACAAACTGAACACTCTGCGATAGGAAAAGCTTTGGAGCTAACAAGATCTCAGAAAAGGCACATTGCAGAATATTCGTGATCACAGCTCAGACAGACCCGCGGGAGATCCCTCTTAGACCTGCATCTTCCTTCTAACGAGACCAAGGTGTCTAAGTCGGCACTCTCATGCTCCTTTAGAGCTAGCACCACGTTGGAAGGAAGGATCAAAAACCTCAGGAGCTCACTGGCAAGAGGGTGTGCTCTTCGAAGCTTCCACCGAGCAGTGTGCGATGGGATTGCCAAGCTTCCGGGTGTGCAAATTCTCTTTCGAGATGTTCTGTCAGCCGGCAACTCCAAAGGCTAACTAAAACACTTAGAAAACACGCGAGAGATCCTTCGGAACCACCCCAAGCGTGTTCAGAGGAAAGAGTCCATGGGCGGCGCATAGGAGAAGCCAAGGAAGGCCTCTGCAGCTTCCTTGACGCTGGCCGTGATGAGAATGCTGTCGGGGGACCTGCCGATGGAGTTGGGGACTGGCTCTTCAGTAAACTCGGGGTCAAAGTGCCGAAGGTCACTGGGTCCGCTCTGTTACAGGAAGGGGAAACAGTCAGTGTCGAAAGGAACACACCGGGCAAAAGGACAGGGAATCCTGAGCCCTATGATTCTCACTATAAGCTTACAAGTCTACAGTTTAAGAGGGACCAATGATGACAAGGTCTCACTGTGCAGGCTAGACCCTGCTTCAGTCTCCTGACATACAGGCATTACAGGTATGTGTCACCAGGCCTGGCATTGTCTTTAATAAATGTATTCATATTTACTGAGCTTTGCTGGGATTCAAACAAAACAAAAAAGAAAACCCTTTTCCTCTGTGACAATGAGTCTACAGATAGTATTCACTATTCTTCAAATTGTGGCCTAAATGAAACCTTCCAGACCTCACTGAAACACAGATACTCACCACGTTTGGGTTAAATGGGGGTGTAATCTTCTTATTAATGAGATCATCCCAGTTAATTAGAGAGAAGAAAATGTGATTCTTAATCTCCATCTGTTGGAAAGGAACAGATTCGTTTAGATGGTAGAACTCAACGAAGGGCATGAAGTCAGTGTTCCTCCCCAAGATCCCATGGCGGCAGGACAGCGATACTTACAAAGTCTTCCTTGGCGCCCAGCCTCCTTGTCCGGTCCTTCTGCAGGAGGCCCTCCAGGAGGTGCCTTGCTGAGTTTGTAATATTTGGTTTCAACTGGAGGGGCTTGTTCAGAATGTTGTCGTACATCTCAGCTGTGTTCCGGCTATAAAACGGAGGCTGGAAGAGAAAGGGGATTCTTCCTTCAGCTTCAACTGAAGTTTTGACTAATGTATTAGGTATCGAGAGAAAGTGCTGAACTTAGTATATGAAGCTGAACTTGATAGTCCCTTCCCTGGGTGCTGAACCATCCATACTTTTTTTAAATGTCTGTTTTACAACCCCCACTGGAACGTGTGTTTGAAGGGGCATGGGCCGCTACTGCACACCTTAGGTGTGGTCCTCTATAGTACTAAACTGTGTAGAAGAAAACCACCAAAGGGTAGGCCTGTTGCTCAGAATCTGCCCTAAGGTTCAAACAAGACTTCTGAAGAAAAGAATTCAGAAGACACTGTTTATAAAATGTACTTGAAAAATAACCAATGCCTCCTTTAAGATTACTTATAGGGACAAGCCATGGTAGCTCCACCAGCACTCAAGTAAACCCACAAGTGTTTTACGGTTGCCATGGGGATGACTCAGCGTGTTACTCACCAGGCCGTAGAGCATCTCATACAAGACAGCTCCGAGGCACCACCAGTCCACGGTCCTGTCATACGGCTGCTTATGGAGCACCTCAGGCGCGAGATACTGAAAAGACACAGGGGGAGAGGTCAGATAGCCCCAGATCCAGGCAGTCCTGACAGCAAGCATGGACTTGGGAAAGCCTGAGAGTCAGTCAACTTGCTGGGTATATTTTGGATTGCTTCCTCGTTAAAACCTCTATACTCTCCGAGGCTAACTGGGCCCCTGTGTGTGCACTGATGCATTTAGGAAACCACTTAGTACCTAGTGGAACTATGAGGATCTCTTATGACATGGGTCTCACAGCTAGCTTGAATGAAAACCATAGAAGGCCTTGGAGAGCTTCAGGGTGAAACACTAAAGTTATTTTACTTGTACTGAATTACACTAAGGAATTGCTTGAGAGTTTACTTTTTGCATTTAAAAGAATTACCGCGCATGTCTCTCTTGGGAAGGGGAGGTAGATCAGGCACCAAGTCAAGAGCGCCTACCTCAGGTGTGCCACAGAAGGTAGATGTGGTACCATTGTGTTCAATGTTCTCTTTGCAGAGTCCAAAGTCAGTCAAGACGATGTGTCCCTGGGAGTCGAGGAGAATATTCTCTGGTTTTAAGTCTCTGTGGGAAAATGAAAAGTGGTTGCATAGGTTAATTTCACTTCATGACAAATCCTTTGGAAAGACTGCTAAGGGTATTAGGACTTTTAATCCCCTGCTACTCCATAGCCAATCACAGAAAGGAGTCTTTGCTCTGCTGCCCTGGATTAGGAGCTACCCTCTTGACAGGCTCACATGCTAGGGAAGTTTTAGAAGTGACCGAACTGCACATAATCCCATTATTTTAAGACTTCAAAGGCTCAGCCAGGCCTCCCTCTTTCCCAGCCTCTGACTTACCTATAAACTATGTTCAGGGAGTGCAGATAGCCCAAGGCACTCGCTATTTCAGCGGCATAGAAGCGAGCCCGTGGTTCTAGGAAGCAGCGTTCCCTCTGGAGATGGTAGAACAGCTGTAAGAAGACAAAACAAAGCAAGGCTGAGCGGGTCCATTTAATCAGGCCTAGAATAGAAGCCTGAAGAGAAAGACTGCAGGAAGCAGCTCGAAATAATAGGCTAATAATAAATTGATAAGTTCACGGAAATGCTGATTCTGGTAGCTGACCACTCAACCAAACAGAAGCAAGCTGAGCAGAGAAACCCCATCGCCACCAAGAGGTCTATTCCCCCAGCTCACCTCTCCACCGTTAATGTAGTCAAGGACAAAGTACAGTTTGTCGGCAGTCTGGAAAGAGAAGTGGAGGCCGACCAGGAAAGGGTGTTTCACATTCTTCAGCAGAACGTTCCGCTCTGACATGATGTGCTTCTCCTAGGAGAAAGGTGACATTCAGTACCAAGTTCAGACTCCAGCCTGGCACCAAATCACAGGGTAAATCACTAGGCCACCACTCCTACCTCCTTCTTTTTCAGGATGGCCTTCTTCTGTAAAACTTTGACTGCATAGAATGCTTCTTCTGCTTTGTGTCTGGCTAGAAGCACCTGAAACGCCAACCAAACAGTCATTATTTTAAATTTCCTATCCTCCTCCAGGAAGAACGTGAAAGCGCATGCCCGAGAGAGCATAGTTTTAAAGTTTCCAGATTTGAAATTACCTTTCCAAAACTGCCCTTTCCAATCACTTTCAAGAAATGGAAGTCGGATGGTTTAGCGTGAGGATTGGAGGACGGACCAAGGTTGATTTGTTGAGAAGGACTTGGCTAGAAAACAGAAACATCGCCCTTTAATATCTGTGATAATGTCTGCAAGTACGCAAGCTGCACACAGCCTACTGCTAGCAGATAGAAGTTTACGAAATATGCCTTTCAAAACATTCCAGTGACTCAATACTTAAACACTTATGCCACTTGTTATGTTGTAAAGACACTCCTACCTTCACAATAATTTTTACAAATGTTGCCTTAACTAACCACTTCAGAAACACAGATTCATTTACCATTTTCCTCCAGACAAGAGTACTTACCGGAGGAGAGGGGTTGGCGTTCATAAGCTCTGGCTCCTGAGGTTGGGAGATTTTCAAAATGGACTGAACTTCAGGGCTGCGGGGATTAAAGGACCGGCTTAGTAACTCTTAACTCGCCACCAGAGGGCACACCGACATAAGCTCAATTTCGGACTCAACCCTTTACCACTTAAACAGAAAACATCCGAATGAATTACTTACAAAAAAACGTAGGTAAAGAAAATAACCCGGTTAAATATACAAATTAAGGTTTGTTCATCGAGAGAGGACGTGGCATTTGATAAAACAAGCCCGCGAATTAATCTTACATCTTCTGGGCAGGTTCGACCCATAAATTAACGTTAATGTTTAAAATATTTCAGATAAGCCAAATGCTCAAGACAAAAAGAGATCTCTACCCCGGAGAAAAGACTTCGGCTTCCCCCGATGAACAAAGTGGTAATAGTACGTCTTAGCGGCTGGTAAATCTAAACGATTCTTTTTATTTTCTTCAATTACCCCAAACTTACTGTTTGCATGCATAGGAGTTGTTGGCGATCTTCTGAATAAAGTCGTTCAGGCCCATCCTTCTCTGTTTCATGAAAGCTGTGAATTAAAAAGAGAGAGGAAAAAGAAAAGGTTTAGGCGGCTCCGTAACGTCCAACGCCACACGCTAATCTGATCTGATCCCGAGCCTTCAAAACCCTCCAGCATTTCATGCTCTCCTACACGAGTCCGGTGCTTTTCCAGCACTCACCGATGAGAATCGCTACCATTCCCCTCATTCTGGAGTAAGTGAGGGTGCTTCGAGCAGCCTCGGTTTTCACAGTCATCGCTCCGAAGAGACCAGAGACAACACAGAGCAGTGAGATCGGCTCAGCCAACTGCACTCCGGCCGCGCGGCAGCCTTTTTATGCTCTGCGCCGCCGCGGGGGCGGGGCCGGCGGAACAATGAGGAAGCGGCGCTCTGGGCCCCGCCCACCGCGAGGCCCCGCCCCCGGCCGCCGCTCCGACTGCTGGCCCGGGACCGGGCGGATGCGGGTGGCTGGCCGCCTGGTCCAGGGTGAGCTGTGCTGGCCGCCCCGGCAGGGCCGAGGGTTTAGGGGCTGATGCGAGCAAGACCCCGGCGCTGGGCGGCACTCGGCCTCCGTCCGCCCGGGCAGAAGGAGGGGACTGGAGGGGTGGAGAGCCCCGGTGATTTTCCATTTCCTCTCCTGTAGCGCCCGAGTGGAGCACCGCTGCGCTAGGCTCAGCACCGACCTCTCCCCTCCTCCGTCTCCCGACCCCGTACCCAGCTCGCACCCGCCGCCCGGTCCTGTGCGGCGCCGTCCTCCCGTCTCCATCCGACCTCCACCCACCCGTACCCCTCCGGAGCCGAGTCCCCGCGGGCCGGGCGGCGGTGCTTACCCAGTCCGCTCAGCAGGACCGACTCGCTCCTTTTCTGCGCCTCCGCCCGCTTTTTGTGGCGGGGCCGGAGCAGGGACTCGAGCCGAGCCCGGGCTAGCGCACCCTGCATCTCCCCCATGGCCGCGGACTGAGGGGCGCGCAGCGGGCGACAGCGACCGGCGAACACTGACGTTTCCTTGAAGGAGCCGCCGTGACTCAGGCCGGCAAGATTTCCTGCCCCAGTCCCAAAACAAACAAATGTCCCTTGTGCACGGCCGAGTCGCTTCCGAAAACGCCTTTTTTGTGCTTTTGGCCAAAACCAAGCAAGGCTGAAAAATCCCAGAACTTGGAAGAGGAGGAAGGAAGGAAAGAGCAAAGGGGGGGGGGGGTCAGGAATGTGTAGGGGAGGGGGCGGAAATAAGTCTCTGCACTACGAGAAAAAAAATACAATCTTCATTTCACTTTTTTTTCAACTAATCTCCGAGAACATTCTGTCCTTTCCGCATATAATTTTTGTGCCTTGCAAATTTTAATCCTAGCCATGCCTAGAACACGTGAGGAGGGGTTAAGTTAGGGGGAGCAGGGGCTTCGCTCCGGGAGCCGACCTGGAGTGACCCTTGCAACTCGATTCCCCTGCCCGGGGACCTGCTCCTCTCTCACAGAAAACTGCAAAATCGTGTTGCATCGCCTGAAACTCCGTTCGTTATTCCGCATCTTCCCTACCCTCCTTTGAGTTAACTCACGGGCGGGTCCAAGTACTTTTTCTTGCAAGGTCACATATAACCGAAACGCATTAACTCTTTAAAGGTTAAGAGGAAAGCTGCAGGAGTTAGCCTGAGATGGCCCTAGGAGTGAGGTACCTTGCAGTAACCCCGCCGCTGGGGGATGCCTGGCGCTCCAGTCTGATCGCCAACGCAGGGATGCGCGCCAGCGCTGGCTAGGAAGCCGGGAGCACGGGTCTGGGCCAGGGGCGGGAACGCGGTTACAAGTAAGCAAGACTCTCAGAGCCAGTACCTGGCGCTGGCTGGTGCTGTCTGCGGTGACTGCCCTGCCATGACCCCTTGCTGAGAAGGGCCTAGCGTTTTAGAGCTGACACTCCAAAATACCAGTTGTCAAGCCAGGAAAAGCATGCGAAGCTCTTTTCCCTTCGTCTTGGGCCGGAGTTTTTTACAGCCTCACATGCCCTAATGTGATCTCTAGTCTCGACTGCTTCTGGATTTGCTCACTTCAGACAACCAGAGACCCGGAGAAGGGGACGCACATCCTCTCTCTCTCTCTCTGGAGACTAGATTTTGCTTCGTGGACACGCTTCAAAACGCACCTAGGGTGCCTGAAACTGGCACTCCAACCTAAAACAAGGTGTGGGCGATTCCAAATCACAACAACTAGCTCATGCTGCTTTGTCCGTACTTGAACTCTGCACAAACTGGGAATTTGTTATTGCCTACCTACACAAACCGCGCAACAGCAGTCATTTATTTAAACTAGTCCTGCTGCACCCCCTCCCACACCCTCTCATTCCTGGTTCTTTCCCCCCAAAACTAAAACAAAACAAAGCAAAAACCCGCTTGATCTGAAACACCAGACCCTGCCATGATTGCTTATTCGTTTTAAAACATGAAATCAAGACGTCTGCCATCAGAGACCCTCTCTAGTGCATTGCCTAACTCCAGAGCTTCCACGCGCCTTTCTCCCAGGTATCTTTGTTTTAGCCATCCCATCCAAACTATGGTACCCAAAACACGAACCTTTCCAGGGGGATAAGGCCTCCTCTTTCATTCTTCACAGTGCTGGAGATGTGAAGCCTGGGGTTAGTTTATGGAGTTAACCTTCAGGCTGTGTGTCAGATGACAAGGGAGCACCACCAGCCAGAGGCTGCTACTGCTGTTCTGTTCGGAGCCCTACTTTATATCTAATGGGAATTTACATACAGGAAGGGAGCAAGCTGTGAAGTTCAACAAGGGGCTATTTATCCCGTCGTTGCAACATCATCCAGAAAATTACAGTCATCAGCGTCCTAGGCTTATTTCACCAGCAAGACACACAAGAAATGTAACTTAACTGATTATCACCACAAATCAGTCCAGGAAAAAAAAAATCAAAACACATGCACAGGGTTTGTTCTCTCAGGGAAGCTCTCTGGCTTGCATTCCAGAAGGAGTATGGAATTCAAGTGAGAGGCCTCCAAGTGCAATAACGAGAAGGCACAACCATGTATTTGTGGTTGGAACAGAAAAGGACCTATTCGGATGTGTCCCTTTCTCTCCCTGCCCGGAATGGTCGGAGATTGGAGACGGATGGTCTGCTAACCTTATCATTTAACAGAGAGAGAATCAAGTTGTTGAGACTGGCTTTTCTTCCAACCGGATACCTGAAGGGTGGAGCAGGCGCCCCCAGTTCTGTCCCAGCAACCTACTAAGACTTCCGAACAGGAAGGTGACACACGGCAGAGGAGGGAGGAGGGAGCTTGGGGGGCTGTGGGATGCGCCTGTCAACCTTGCACAGACTTGAGGCTGCCTATGGCAGCTATTCAGCCACTTGATCTATTTATTCTTCCTTCCTTGGTCCAGATAGTCCTCCTACCAGGAGGTTATCGGGCCGCGTTCCAGTTCTTCCCTGGTGGGTGAAGGGGCCAGACTTGCCTGACACACTCAGCTGACGAATGCAACCTAGAGGGCGATAGAGTTCTCTGGGAAAACTCTGGGTCAGATTGCTTCACTTACCCTGGAGCTTTAATCTGTCCCAGAGCATTGCCCTGCAAGTCTCCTGCAGCCAGAAAGGATGGAGCCTCAATGCAATGTACGACTGGCTAGTTTACTAATCTACACTCCCCAAGCCAGTGGTCTCACACGTATGCTTCAGCGTGGGTAAAACGACAACAAAAACTCTAATGGGAATGGTTTGCCAAGATGTAAACTGAAGCAAAACATTTTCCAGCGCACTTGTCTGTTACTACTTTAGAAAATTGCTCTTCATCCCTGTTGCTGTTGAAAAATGGACTATACAAGCACGGAAATGTGACCGTTTAGAATGACTTACCGTTTAATTCAAAGCCTCACAAATGTCAGTCTCTCCATATAGTAAAGGAAATGGTCTGAAATGCATTCTAAGTACTCAGCTGTAGCTCTTGCACTACTTATTCTGTTAATCTTGACTACCTGGATATTTCATTGATAACAAGACAATACTATTTTTGTATTGCTCAAGATGTTATAGACTCCAGAACAAACGTGCAAAGTTCAGGCTCCCTTGCCAACACTCCCCTTAAAAAAAAAAACAACTCATTGGCTGATGTATGTAAAAATCTTTCTTTGGGGGCATCCTCAAAACACACAGAAACACCAGAAAACACAGTGAGTAAATAGATGCTTTTTTGTTGCTGTTGGAGGCTGTCACTAAGGGCATATCTTTTTATTAAAGTAGTAATACCCCAAAGGAAAATGATGACAAATGACTTGATTCATGGACAAGCGGTGGCTAAGCATCTATTTATGGAGACGTTTCTATCATAATTACTATCATTCATATTTGTAACTGTCAAAAGTGATATGCATAAAGATGAGAGCGATACAGTAGAAAACTAAGAAATACATTACCCATAATAATGGAGTTATTAAAACCCATATTACTATATACTTTATTATGGAGCTCCCCCCACTAAATTACTATGGCACTCCTCCTGCCAAAATGATAACACCAATGTTTTACACACACTCTTTCTAGGAAGAGGTTTTAATGTTAATTAGGGAGACAATAGAAGAAGTCAATGGCCACTCTTAGCTTGGAAGAATGGCAATCTTGGAAGTAGCAAATAGATAGGTCTGGGGCAGGCTGAAAACACATCCTCATTCCATCTTTGTAAAGTTGCCAGGTACTGATTTAGCACCATACAATGAACAACAAATAAAAAGTTTTTTTTTAATCAAGAACAATCCTAGCAGGCAGAACATGCCCAGAACTCTACATATTTGATAGCTTTGTGTTTAATTTTTTTTAATCCCTGGCTGTCCTGGAACTAGCTCTGTAGACCAGGCTGGCTTTGAACTCACAGAGACCCTCCTGTCTCTGCCTCCCAAGTGCTGGAATTAAAGGTGTGTACCACCACTGCCAGGCTGAGGTGTATCTTAAGATATACCTGGAAAAAGATGTTTGGGGAAGTTCCTAGATGATCATGAAAAATGATACAATGGTCTGACTAGAAAAGGAAATTGGGAACTCTTCAAAATAAAATTAAATACTATGCATGACCTAACATCAAGAGGACAGTGGCCTCATTGAAAGCCTAATATACTACTGACATAACTTTATGGTTAGGCATTTACATTTTAAAAGGCCACTTACCATCTCATACAAACTAACCATGGATGAACCCAGGTGTGGACCCCATGCTTACTGCCTCTCCGGTCTTCACTTGCTGAATCCCCTCGGGCGGCTCACATCCTTGGCAGTCTCAAAGCCTGGTCTTGCACACCAGCAGACCCACTCCTTCTTAGCACACATATAAAAGTTGTAACCGAATAGAGATGGTAATAGGGGCTCTTTTTCACCTCCTAATTTACAAAGAGCCCACAGAAAAGAACACACCTGGGTGTGACAGACATAGCTGCCAAAACTCGTGAAATCTGAAAACTTTAATTGGCTCAATAGAAGTCTCTCCTCAAATATTTCCCATCCTGACCCTGTAATTGTTCTACGAAGAAGCTAGAGAAGTTGAGGTCACCCCTAAGGACAGGGTCCTATAAACCCTACCCACAGATAGAAGAAAAAAATAACATGGTATTAGTACTGGGGAAAGCCCTGAGAGGATGGGCAGAGAGTGGGTGACGTCTTTTCCTGCACGCTAACCTCTTTTTCATCTTGACCCTTTGTGGTTTTTATGTCACTTGCACAAGCTCAGGAATGACAGTGCATGCTCATGGTGAACTGGTACCTGATCACACGCTTGGCTCTGCTTGAGACCTGCTTTTGCAAGAATTTACACAAGGAATTCTCCACACCTTAATCTTGTCATCTGTAGAGTGGGGCTACTAAAATCTGCATCCCATAAACTGTGAAAAATACTGAAAGTAAAGAACTTAGCGTGTGCCTCTTTCAAGGGGACTTTCAAATGGACAATATGACTATGTTGGCTATACACATCCCTATGTACATTACAACTTCCTATACAACTCCTCACAATGCAAATCCAAATAATACATGTGTATACTGCTCCCGTGGTTAAACCATTTGCACAGTATAAGCCCCTTCATCTGGGCCACAGATAGGCCTGGATAGTAAGAATTCCATGATAATGGACTGAAAGATTGTCCCATTTTGTTCCCCAGCTTCTCCTCTCCCCACTGTCCCCCCCCCACACACACAATGCTCCCAAAGATGTCGTATCAAGGAACCAACTGCCATGATAACCTGGTAAATAAACACTTATTTACCAAGCGTTTGAGTAAAGGTTGCTGCTGAGAGTCAGAATGCAGATAAGTGAAAGGTGAACCATAGGAGGTTTTAATCATTAGCCCCTGTTGGAATAGAATGAATGGCAACGGGAACCCTTGGAAGGAGGTGGAGTCTGGAAGGTCAAGGAAGGCTTGCATGTTCCCAAGGTTTTCTAGGTCATCCTGGCTGTCCCTGGTCTCACATCTTTCGTCTGTCAGATCTTGCTGGGGAACATCTCCAGTAGCATCCAGATCAGGGTTATTATAGGAAGACTAATGCGGGCGGCATGGCTGTACACATGGAGGTCCCAGGCTGTAGTTTAAGTTGAATAACACTTATCCTAAGTTTAGGAGAATTTCCAGATCTAGCTGTTTCCTAAGGCCTAGCTATGCCCTGATGCTGCTGAAATACACCCTGGGGCAGGGTCTCATGTAACCCATACTGGCCCTGAACCTAGTGTTAGCTAAGGATAACTCTGAATTCCTGATTATTGTGCTTCTACCCCTTAAGTTCTGAGATTACAAGCATGTACGGGCATGTCTGGTGCTGGGGACCAAACACAAGTCATCTGGAGTTCTGACATCTGAAGATGAGAGATGAAGGATATACACGGGGAGGGAGGGGGTTGGATAAAATGAGAATCACTTTTTCTCTTTTTTGTTTTATTCAGGCATCCAGTCAAAGGCAGGTAGACACACTCCCCACTAGATCCCCCCACTCACAGGTCACCTCTGAAAACACTCTCACAGACACATCCCAATTCTTTAGCAATCCCTTAATGCAGTGAAGGTGATACCTACAATTAGCCATCAGAAATCAAACTGTTGTCTACATAAAACCTATACAGAGCTCCTTAAATCATGTTTGACTTCCAAATTAAAGACAACAACATAATGGCCAATGAGATACACCTATCCTGGGTACAGTCAAAAATGTACTAATCCCTTCTCCAAAAGAGAAGATCTTTATTCTTCCTGACATCCCGTCTTAAATAAAACACTAAATCAATATAGCTTAGATATAGAAAGAGGAGAAGGAGAAATGAAAACACTTGATCAATAGATCCACCATATATATTCACAGAGAGGTAGTCTTATTAGAAAGTGAAGAGAGTTGGTGGCAGCAACCGTTCTTTTTCTGTGTAGCTGGTGTTTACAACCACTTTCAATGGAGTGTTCTATAGTCCCCCTTTCCTCTGTAAACTTTAAACTGCATTTGTTGTTTTGTTTTTGAAACTGGGAGGGTGTTGAGACAGCCTTCATTGCTGAAGGGTCTGAGAGTTTCATATTTCCTCCTGGATTGGGTTCTTGTAATTTCCCATTGACTTTAATGCAGGAATAAAATACTGAGAGGTTCCCGGTAGGAGCTACTAGACTTCAGACATATGCTTCCTTGCCCACTTTCCCCTTGGTGGGTCGGATCAGTCACCCCCATCAATACTGCAACCCCAGCCAGCTGTTTTAACTCCCAGTTCAATGGAATTTTTCTTGTGTCTCCTGCTGGAAACATTTTCCCTTTGGAACCAAGATATCAAGGCCAACAGAGCATGAAGTTACAGAAATTCATTAGGGGTATAATGAGTGGTGTTATTTACATTTTCAACCCTTCATCCCTTTGGCTGATGACCATGAACCCTAGCTATGGGAGAACCAGTACCATATATAGAGTGTTTATTCAGAATACATACACTGTTTTACTTTCAGTTCTAATGCCGTGAGGAGACACCATGGCCAAGGCAATTTATAAAATAAAATGTTAAATTGAGGCCTGGCTTACAGTTTCAGAGGGCTAGGCCATAATTATCATGACAGGAAGGGGGCAGGCATGCACAACCTGGAACAGTAGCTGAGAGTTTTACATTCTGATCTGCAGGCAGCAGGTAGAGAGAGAGAAAGAGTAAGAACCAGGGTCTGGCATGTGTGTTTGAAACCTCAAAGCCCACCTTCTCCAAAAAGGCCACATCTTCTAATCCTAAACCATTCTACTAACTGAGGACCAAACATTCAAACATAAGAACCTATGGGGCCATTCTCATTTAAACAACCACACACCTCCTTCTGAAGAACCTTGGCCCAGCCTGCTGAGTACTGCCACTGTAACAGACTTCAGAAGGTAACACCAGTGTTACCTAACTAAGCCAGCTGCTTCAGGGTGGTGGGAAACAGGGTTCAGGTCCCTAGATTCCACAGCACAAACCCATTGCTGCAGTTCTTCATTTGTGGTGTGAGTTTCTTTGCCAGAGGAGCAGGACAGAGGATAAGGTGTCGAGTAATCTAGGATGGAAGAGCTTCAGCAGTTCACTCTACATTCAGAATGTCTGCTCCAGCTAAGACAAAACACGGCCTTGTCTATATGATCCCATATAATCAGCTGGCTGGGAGACGGCTGGATCGCTACTCTGGGGAATGATGCCATATTTGGGAATTCAATTTGTTCTCTTCCATTTTTACCATCATAGACTTATGATAGACACTCAGTAGTGACCAAAATCAGAGGGTTTGGTGAGCAGAAACTTACGTTAACTCCCTGTATATCCACTTAGCAGTTTGAATGGCCCGCATGAGCTCATATGTTTGAATACTCGGCTCCCAGCTGGTAGAACTGTTTGGGAAGAATAAGAGGTCTTGTTGGGAGGGCTGGAGAGATGGCTCAGCCGTTAAAGGCTAGGCTCACAACCACAAATATAAGAGGTCTTGTTGGCCCTGTTTAGAGGTGTGTCACTAGCAGGGAGTGGGCTTTGAGGTTCTAAAAGCCCATGTTATTAGCAGCTAATGCGTTCTCTCCCTCTCTCCCTTGGCTTTGTGCTTGTGGATCAGAATGTGAGCTCTCAGCTACTGCTCTAGCGCCGTGCCTGCCTGCTGCCATGGTCCCCATCATCATGACTGATCACAGATTTACCCTCTGAAACTGTTCGCCCTCAATAAACTTTCTTCTAGAAGTTGCTTGGTGACTGTATCTTAACATAGCAATAGGAAAATAACTAAGATAGCCTCCATCTCTGAAAGCATGGCCACTTTTTTCCTAACTCCAATGAAAATTAATTAGGCATGGAAGGGTCATGGCTGAGTCATATCTGTCTACATAAGTCATCCTATTAACTTATTTTTATTTTGGAGACTGAGTCTTGTGTAATCCAATCTAACTTCGAACTCCTGATCTTATCACCTCTATGCCCCAAGTGTTGGCATTAGGAGACTATATCATTAACCCAGTTCCATTTAGTTTTTTAAATTTTATTGATTAATTTATTTTTTACATTCCAATCCCAGTTCCCCCTCCCTCCTCTCCTCCCAACCCCCTTCATCTCCCCACCTCTTGTCTGTTCCTCAGAGAGGGTAAGGCCTTCCCTAGGAGTCTAAGTCTAAGTCTGTCCCAACATCTTGTCGAGGCAGGACCAAGGCACCCTTCCATCCACCCAACCCAGTGTCTAGGCTGAGCAAGGTATCTTTCTATATAGAATGGGTTCCACTAAGTCAGTCTGTGTATTGGAGTTAGACCTTGGACCTAATGCCAGTGGCCTCGTATATTGTCCCAGCTACACCACTGCCACCTATATTAAGGGAGTCTAGTTTAGTCTTATGCAGGTTCCCTGTTTGTCAGACTGGACAACCCACAACCCCAAATAAGTTAGAACCCTCTTCCAGAAACAGATGGAAGCAGATGCAGAAATCCACAACTAACCATTGGGCCAAGCTCCTGGAATACAATTGAAGTGAGGGAGGAGCAACACTATGAGCAAAGGAGTCAAGACCAAGATGGGGAAATCTACAGAATCAGCTGACCCGAGCTAGTGAGAGACCACTGACTCCAGTCTGACAAACTGAGAACCCGCTCTATTCGGTTCTTAAAGATTACCTTCTCTGCAGAGACCACCTTTCAGTTAGCATTCACATGGAGCATGAGAATGTCTCCGGATCCTTTGCACACGCAGAGGCTCTGTTCACATTTCCTTGTTATCCTTTTGCTAACTGTGTTCCTCCCAAGTCTCTGATCATTCCCTGAACCAGTGGCCACAGCCCATGCATTGACATACAGGTACACATCTGGACATTTTGCTTTCAATTAGCATGTGCATCCAGATGAGCTTTGGAAAGCTTTGCCTGCTGAGAAGATGTCTCTTTACCACTGTCCTTTGGGCTATAGTGTTGTAGGCAATCTACCCATTTCTGTTATATACACATGCATGACAGTATCAGTAATATGATGATGTCACCTACCACAGCACAGGCTTCTCAAGACATGAAAATGCAATATATCTCTGGTTTCACACTAAGCAATTAAAAACTAGATAGCTTATCCTGAGGTGTGGACATCTCCATTTTCTGCTGTCTTAGCATATGGCAGACTTTAAAGTATAGTTCAGTATTTTCCTAATTGGCTTTGATGTTGGGTTTGTGTTGCCCTGGCCTTCTTCATAGCCAATGATTTGCAACGGTTTTTACAAGTGTAAGCAAGATGGGTACTGCAATTTATCAAGCGACGAATGAAGAAAAAAGATTACTTTGATGAAACTGTCTGTCGATCTCGTCAATACGCTTGAAGATGTCAGTGAGTGAAGTACACCATCTCACACCAGTTTCCTGCCTCACAAAGCACGGCCATGATCTGGACATGTGGAGACCAAAGCTCCCGGGATACCAGGACAGCAGCAACAGAGTCCTTCTCAGGACCAGAAAGCTATGACTTCTTCATATTTTGTAGGATGCTTCTGGAATCAGCTGCCCTATAGTTGCAGGAGATACACAAGTCTGCCCATTTCTAAGGTTTTTTTTTTTTTGGTTTGGCTTTTTGTTTGTTTAAGTTTTGAAATGCATCTTCAGCTCTAAGGATAACCAATTAACCTTGTTCATGTTGCTTGCAGTTAACTGAACAACAGAACAGGGAGTCTAGGATAATACACATGTTTACATTTTTCTGGCAATTTGGAACATGGAATGAGTAGGATTGTCTTGTCAGTCACCTGTGTATGCCTTGTACCAACTGATGCTCAATAAACACTGGAAGTATCTAATGACTAAATCTCCCTTGAGCCTACCACAATTTCTGCTACTTATCTCTGTTACCCAGTTTTAAAAGTCTAAGGCAAATTTCAATGGGAATTATTGATTATGGAAGAGTTCATGGGGGTAAATTGTTGTTTTTACCTTTATATCTGCAGACATTTTATAATCATCAAAATTTCTATGCTGAACCTTCACAGCACTTCTTCATAAGATCAGCTGTTTATACATCTGAGTTTTTACTTTGTTTTGAGTTGAGTTTTAAGACAGGCTGTCAGCCTGGTATGGTGGTGCATGCCTTCAGTCTCAGCATTTGGGAGGCCAAGGCAGGCAAATTCCTGAGTTCTAGGTCCACAAAGTGAGTTCTAGGACAGTCAGAACTGTTACACAGAGAAACCCTGTCCCAAAAACCAGTCAGGCTGTCCTGCAGCACAGGCTGTGGTCGCCTTAGGGCCCCTTCTTTCTGTGTGCACCACCCAATTGCTGGGCTGATAAGCTCGCAACTTCACACCTGGCCTGGCTGTTATCGTGAAGATAAATAACTACAGGGCAAAAAACGGACATGACAAGCATAGTTTTAAAATAACTCCTACTTGACACCCCCCTCCCTCCTTCCTCCATTCCCCACCTCTTATTTTTGTAGATTACGGGTTTCTAAAAGTTTGACAGGAACCTAATAAATTCCTCTGGACTGTTACTCCTTTCCACCTCTCTTAAAAACAGCATTATAGAATTATAATTAGCATAGTTATAATTACAAGTGGCTACAACAGCCTTCTGCGAATATAGTACTAATGCTATGATGGTTTTTAAACTCTGATATTTTGCTTAGAGAAAAATGAGACATGTAACAACACTTATAACAACTGATTCTTTTTTGTAAGATCGTTGTTCAAAAATTTCATCGTCAGTCAGGTGTAGCGGCACACACTTTCCCAGAAAGCAGGAGGCAGAGGCAGTTGGATCTCTATAAATTCAAGGGCAGACTAGTGGATACAGGGAGTTCTAGGCCAGCCAAGATTATTTAGTGAGACCCTGTCTCAACTGCCCACCCCCAAAATTCATTGTATATATTAATTGTATGCAGTCCTGTGTTAGATACGGACATTTTCATAACTGTATACATTATGAGAGGGCTTCCGGGGCCCTTCTTCCTTTGCTGCTACTAAATGCAACTCTTGTCTTTTCTTCTTTTTTTTTAATCTCTTTAAACTGTCTGAGGAGAGTAATTTTTTTTCTTGCAATTTCTTGTTTTGAGCACAACTTGGTTCATTCTCAGTCAAGATTTTTAGGATTACAGGTGTGTCTCCACCCGCTGCCTCTCTCTGCATCGTAAGTAAGCTGTGTTTCATCAGAAAGGGGTCCTTTCTGATCTCTGCACGCTGCTTCTGTCGCTTTTGTCTCATAGAGAGCCTGGGTGAAGGCATGTGGCCGAATCCTCACGCAACGCCGCTGTCCCTATAAGTAATACAGTTACTTCACCCACACGCAATGCCCGCCTCAGCGCCGGACATGAAAGTGTGTGAGCACAGTTGATGGCCAGAGCACTGCATGCTTCTTTTCTCCCTTGTTTTACTTTTCTAAGCCGGTAAACACATGGAAGTTGGGTTCTTATTTTAATGACACCACCAGTCTCAAGTTTCACAGTATTTATAGAATCAGAGAGAGATCAAATGGACCCTCAGGAAGGGGGCGGTTCTCTATCCTATAATACCTCTGTAGAGGCCTTGTCTAATTGTCCTCACTTTTAAGATTTATTTTTGGTGTGTGGGTGTTTTGTCTGCATGTGTGTCTGTGAACCATGTTCATGCTTGGTGCCTGAGGAAGCCAGGTGTCAAATCTCCTAGAACTGGAGTTACAGATGTTGTGAGCTACCATGTGGGTGCTGGGCCCCAAACCCAAGACCTCTGAAAGAGCAACCAGTGCTCTTAACTGCTGAGCCACCTCTCCAGTCCCATCTTGTCTGATTTCCATGGGGTCACCCTCATTCCAAAAGCCTGTCTCTACCATAATCAGCTAGCACCAAGAGCTTTCTTAGGCGAGGTTCTAGTATCCTTGTTTAGGTGTTTAAGGAATCGCTCTTCTGCACATTCTAAAGCCAGGGGCTTAGAAGGTGATAAGTAGAAATGACATGGTCTCTTCTACAGCCTTTGCAGTTTCACCCATCTATTATAATGGTTAGCATTTGTTTAATAACTGCCAGACATTATACATAACACTCTTTATGCAGTTCCTCACCCAACCCCCGTGACTGTGAAAAACTATTTACTGTTCTCCGATCTCCATTTTCTTAAGATCGTCACCTCCAGAAGGTATCATTGTGTAATTTGATAAAGGAATGACAACATCAGAAAGAAAGTCTAGGTGCTTCTTCTGATGCTCAAAGCCCAGTTTTGAGCCAGTAAATACTTACAGCCTAGTCAGGCACACCCCAAGTGTAAAAACAATTTGGAAAATAATAGTCAGGTTTGGTGATGCAGGTGGCGTAGGTCTGTAATCCTGGCACTCATGGTGACATGGGGGTGGGGGGCAAGGTGGAAGGACAGGACAGCAGGAGATAGCGAGTGAGACCCTGACTCCACAGAAGGAAACGCAGCACAAAGCCGTTGAACACATCTAACCTAAGGAGCATCCCAGCTGAGTCCATCCTACTTTTAGCCTACTCAGGCTATATCAGCCCGCAGTGAGGCACCATGATGGCAACCTTTAGCCTATATCCCTGCTCCTGAAGAAGACCAGACCCAAAGTACCACTTCCCCTGACTGTTGTTTGCTTTAAGAGTTCCCTCTGTCCTTTTTGAAGCAGTGGACAAGAAATTATTGGGGTTTGTTTTTTTGTTTGTTGGTTGGTTTTTAAATGGAGTAGAACATTGCTTAATTTGGCCTTTATAAGTCAGAGACTATCTGAAATCTGCACTCCTAGCTGACCTAATTTTAGACAGTGCTTCACCTGTGTGTAGATAACTACTACTGTTTTCATATGCATTTACAGTATTTCTTTGAGTTTCCCAGAGTGAAATGACAGTTACCAGTTTCTCCTAAGAACTTTGCACAGTGCTGGGCTGAAAGGGAGACCATGCGTTTCATCCCGTGCCTTTGGTCTTCTGTCCCCAGTTCCTTGGGGACAGTACTGACCAGTAAGATTGCATCTCAGTTTGAACCGTCCCTTCCCGAAACACCTGTGTGTGCATTGGAGTCATTGTTACGGCGTTGGCATCGTTGAAGCAGTAAAGGAGAGCTGTCAGGGTTTCCAGGAAATCTGACTTTCTAGTTACGTCCAGTGTTTACGATTCATCACCGAGGTCTGAGTACTTCACTTCCAGTGTCCTCATGATTAACGCCTGCTTGGCTAACCTCGAGGGATGATTGGAAACCCAGATGAGAGCAGGTGTGTGAACAGTTTGAGAACTCAAGTAGGTTATGTAATTTAATACTCACAAGGGCAGTACAACCCAACTCTTAGCACTAAATTTTCCTTTAAGAAACAAAACTCTCATCAGCAAGAAGAGAGGATTACTCTGCCTTTCTGAAAAGAGAGGTTACGATTCGGGAGCCACACAGCTCGTGGATGCCTATTCCCAGGGCCCCCAGCCCAGTCTGAAACTATCTTTTGCTAAATTTCCTTGAATTCCCTATTTTCTGTCAATCTACACCATAAGAAACCAGAGTTTTCGTCAGGACTGTTTTGTTGTTTTGTTTGAACCACGAGACTGGGTGTCTCGGCTGGTCTTCGGTATATACTAGAACCCCAAAGAAGCAGGCTCTAGTGCCTGTGAAGGAATGAACTCGCTTGCTAGGCATGAGCAAGCAGGCAAAGAGAGCAGCTTCCTTCTTCCCTGCTCTTACATGGGCTTCCAGCAGAAGGTGGCCAGATTGAAGGTGGGTCTTCCACGCCAAGGTCTGGATTAGAGCATTATCTTTTTCCAGTTCAGATAATCTTGGATTAAAGGTGTGCCTCAAGATCTGGATTAGAAGAGGATGTTCCTACTTTAAATTGTGCAAAGTTTCCTCACATGTGTGCCCTCCATTTTGCGGTTTTGGTTCCAGATGTAGTCAAGTTGGCAACAAAGGATAGCCATCATTCACAATTTCCTGATATAATTTCAGCAGTGAGAGAAACTCCTCTAAGACTATGAAAACCAAGTGTCTGTCATTGTAGCATACAAGAGGCCAAAGCAGAGGCAGAGGCAGGAAGAACCTCCCAAGTTCGGGGACAGTCTGGTTTACACAGTGAGTTCCAGGTCAGTCAAATACAGAACCAGCTAGATAACCAGACCCTATTTCAAATAGACTGGCAAACAGACAGAAAAGACTTTGAAACATCAAAGCTCTTAGGTGTGGAATGAATACGTTGAATAAAGTAGGCACAAGGAGACAGAGAGGGTCACTGGTTTATAATTGTTCAACTTAAAAGTTTTTACAAATAATTCAGGGGTTTTATTACATTTTATTTGTTTTGCATGTATCTTCATGCAATGGGCATGCCACAGTGTGACTGTGGAGTTCAGGGGACAAGTCAAGGAACTTGATTTTTCTCTTTCCACCATGTGGGCACAGGGAGCTGGAGCTCAGATTAGTGGCCGGCACCTTTGACCCACTGACCCATCTCACAGGTCACTACTGGAGGTTTTCTTTTTGTTTGTTTGGTTTTTATGTGATTGTGCTAGAGTTATGATGTGTCTAAAGTAGAAAATAGACTTTCTAAAAGGTTTAATGTTTTCCTACTCCATGAGGTATGGAAAGACATTGCCTCACAATAATCTGTTGTAGGCTGACACAATCATTTCCTCAGAGCAGGTAAGCTAAGCTATTACGTTTGGTAGGTTGTGTTTGCTGAAGGGTGTTGACTGCATATGTTCGATTTGCCATGAGTTTATTGGGATATAACTTCATTGTAAATGGAAGAGCATCTGTGCTGTGTGAAAATATTTTCAGAGAATTCTGGGAACCAGAAAAATCAGCCATTGTAAAATACTATTAGTTTATCCTCCACTCACACAGCAGAAATACCGAGTAATTTAGTCAGAAGAAAAAGAAAGACACATTTCTGAACTCCCCCAAGGCAGTAACAGATTTTTCTTTCATTTGTAAAGCCACAGAAGGCTGAACCCTTAATTTGCTCAACCTGAGGGAACGTGAGGGGGCTCCTCCGTGATGAGTTAAATTGGGTCTGTAGTCACACATGCATTTGGCAGTGGGACAGTCATGAAGCTGGGAATCTGACAAACTTTAATGCCAAGCATAACTGAATGCTACATGAGCATGACTCTCAGAGCCTCCCAGCATTGGAGTCTGAAAGGACAGTCACTCGTCTCCGGAATGAATAACCCACCCTCAGCCTGGGGCTGTCTAAACTCCCGTGGGTGCTGAAACAGAGCAAAAATTCTTTTTTGTGTTTCAAGTACCAGCTTTAAAATTGCCCTGGTTCCTTCCTCTCCCCTCCCCGTTCCCTACCGCATAATTTTTTCTTTTCTTTTGAGATAGTGTCTCACATAGCACACAGGCTGGTCTCAAACCTACTGAGTAGGTTAGGATAGCTTTGTTCTTGCTACCTTCACTTTCCCAGTGCCACAGAAACATGTATACACCCCAGGACATCTAGCACAGAATTTAACACTTTCTGTTAAGGATTCTATAGATGAACGTCTTGCGGTAGCCAAGACTAAACAGAGGGACACAAGATAAAGCAAGTTTGTGAGGAGAGATGAGGGAGAAGCTGGCTGCTTCAGCCCAAAGAAACCCCTAAAATCTGAGTTTACAACCTTACCTGGTCAATGACTTATTTAAGAGCTTAAAGATTAAAAGCAGTTAAAAGCCAAAACAAAAAATTAAGTGAGCTATTTTATCTAAATGAGCAGGCAATGTCTAGCGTTATCTCTAGCTTCGGGACTTTGGGGCCTGCGTGTGTGTATTTCCAGGAAGCTTATCAATCCTGTGTCTGGGGCCCTAGATAATAAGGTTCAATAAACGATGAGGCTTTAAATTTCAGGGAAAACAAAAAACAATACAGGTCCAGTGAGGCACAAAATAGTAAAAGTAATAATAAAACAAAACATTCTGTTCTTTTAACCCACAGAAAATGTAAATGTGTAAAATGTCCTATAAAAACAGAATTCTGTCTACAGAAAGAACTAACACACACTGCCCACTAACAACATGTTATACCAATAATTTGGTTACATTATCTCCATCAACTCCCACGGAACTCATGATCTATTATTATGGTTCCATTTTTGCTGGTGGGAGAAATGAAATCACCCATGGGGGTAATTCATTTGCAGAAAGCCACACAGGCAAAGGTCCCAACACCTGTGGCAGATTCAGGAGGACTTGTTCTCAAGTTCACCACCCTAACCACAGCATGCTGCACAGAACTGGGCAGCTTTCCTGCTCCTCCAAGCATGAGTCATTGAAAGAGGCATGGACCGGGCAACAGAGGGCTTGTGGCTACCAGTTTCTAGGTGGAGGTGTTGTTGTAAACATGGTAGTACATGCCTATCTATAACCCCAGTACTTGGAAGGCTGAGGCAGGAAGTTTGGGTCAGTCTAAGACCTTGCCTGCTGGGTTTACAGTGAAACCTTGTCTTAAATACACCACACACACACACACACACACACACACACACACACACACACACACACACACACTCACTCAAAGATGGAAGCAATGGATGTCAGGTTCTATTCTGAAAAGTCTGCGTCGTAGAAACGACAGTGTAGGAGGCAGCATATGAGAACATACCTCTGTCCTTCTGATGGATTTTCTTCAATAAAAGCTTCAAAATGGAGCACACTCCACCTTCTCCACCTTAAATGTTGGTGAAAGCTAATTATATGCACTTGTCCAACCATGTTTAATTGTGCCATATGCAAAGGACTTTTAGGAACTGAACGTCCTGGGAATTATTCTAAGGTGTAGTGGGAGATAGCTAGGGACTTGGTGATTCTAACTTAAGATGTCCATTTTACCTCTCCTCTCTTTTCAAGATGATGTTTTATTCTCATAGGAAAAACTGAGTTTGCAAGAAACCTTTCATTTGCCTGTGTAAAAAAAAAATTGTAATTGTGACTCACCATTGTTAATCAATCAAGAGTATCAGCAGCTATTGTTATATTGAGGTCACTGGTGGTCAAATTGCAACTTCTGAGAAGTCAAATAGTATGAATCAGTGTTGATGGCAGAACTGATTGCATGGCTGAGCCTCTCCGCCTTCTGTGACAGGGTGTTGACAGGTTCCAGTGCTGGAGTTCGTACAGAAAGCCACATGTGCTGTGAGCTCTGGAGTGCCACAACCATGTCCTACTTGGAAGTCAGTGCTCCACATTGCTATCTCCCACCTTCCTCTAGGTTTTACATTCTTTCCACCCTATCTTCCACAAAGTTCTCTGTGCTGTGTGTGTGGGAGGGAGGGTTAGAGTTATAACTGGATGTCCAACAATCATTTACTGTCTGTACTTTGACCGGTGAGAAGTGTTTGCAGTCCC